>NC_138894.1:52385972-52708605 GCF_965194825.1 Balaenoptera physalus | reverse complement strand
GTTTTTGCTGACCATGAGGTTAATATATAGTAATCTCTATATATACACGATTATTATTTTTTTATTTTTTTATACAGCAGGTTCTTATTAGTTATCCATTTTATACATATTAGTGTATATATGTCAATCCTTATCTCCCAATGCATGACACACACACGCACACCTCACCCCCCCGCCGCTTTCCCCCCTTGGTGTACATACGTTTGTTCTCTACATCTGTGTCTCAGTTTCTGCCCTGCAAACTGGTTCATCTGTACCATTTTTCTAGGTTCCACATATATGCGTTAATATACAATATTTGTTTTTCTCTTTCTGACTTACTTCACTCTGTATGACAGTCTCTAGGTTCATCCATGTCTCTACAAATGACCCAATTTCTTTCCTTTTTATGGCTGAGTAATACTCCATTGTATATATGTACCACATCTTCTTTATCCACTTGTCTGTCGATGGACATTTAGGTTGCTTCCATGACCTGGCTATTGTAAATAGTACTACAATGAATATTGGGGTGCATGTGTCTTTTTTTTTTTTTTTTTAAATAAGGTTTAATTTATTTATTTATGGCTGTGTTGGGTCTTCATTTCTGTGCGAGGGCTTTCTCTAGTTGCGGCAAGTGGGGGCCACTCTTCATCGCAGTGTGCGGGCCTCTCACTATCGTGGCCTCTCTTGTTGCGGAGCACAGGCTTCAGACACGCAGGCTCAGTAGTTGTGGCTCACGGGCTTAGTCGCTCCGTGGCATGTGGGATCTTCCAAGACCAGGGCTCGAACCCGTGTCCCCTGCATTGGCAGGCAGACTCTCAACCACTGCACCACCAGGGAAGCCCACATGTGTCTTTTTGAAGTATGGTTTTCTCTGGGTATATGCCCAGTAGTGGGATTGTTGGGTCATATGATATTTCTATTTTTAATTTTTTACGGAACCCCCATACTGTTCCCCATAGTGGTTGTGTCAATATACATTCCCACCAACAGTGCAAGAGGGTTCCCTTTTCTCCACACCCTCTCCAGCATTTGTTGTTTGTAGATTTTCTGATGATGCCCATTCTAACTGGTGTGAGGTGATACCTCATTGTAGTTTTGATTTGCATTTCTCTTATAATTAGTGATGTTGAGGAGCTTTTCATGTGCTTCTTGGCCATCTGTATGTCTTCTTTGGAGAAATGTCTATTTAGGTCTTCTGCCCATTTTTGGATTGGGTTGTTTGTTTTATTAATATTCCGCTGCAGGAGCTGTTTATATATTTTGGAGATTAATCCTTTGTCCTTTATTCATTTGCAAATATTTTCTCCCATTTGGAAGGTTGTCTTATCGTCTTGTTTGTAGTTTCCTTTGCTTTGCAAAAAGTATTAAGCTTCATTAGGTTCCATTTGTTTATTTTTGTTTTTATTTCCATTACTCTAGGAGGTGGATCAAAAAAGATCTTGCTGTGATTTATGTCAAAGAGTGTTCTTCCTATGTTTTCCTCTAAGAGTTTTATAGTGTCCAGTCTTACATTTAGGTCTCTAATCCATTTTGAGTTTATTTTTGTGTGTGGTGTTAGGGAGTGTTCTAATTTCATTCTTTTACATGTAGCTGTCCAATTTTCCCAGCACCACTTATTGAAGAGACTGTCTTTTCTCCATTGTATATCCTTATTTTCTTTGTCATAGATTAGTTGACCATAGGTGTGTGGGTTTATCTCTGGGCTTTCTATCTTGTTCCATTGATCTATATTTCTGGTTTTGTGCCAGTACCATATTGTCTTGATTACTGTAGCTTTGTAGTATAGTCTGAAGTCAAGGAGTCTGATTCCTCCAGCTCCGTTTTTTTTCCCTCAAGACTGTTTTGCCTATTCGGAGTCTTTTGTGTCTCCATACAAATTAAAAAATTTTTTGTTCTAGTTCTGTAAAAAATGCCATTGGTAATTTGATAGGGATTGCATTGAATCTGTAGATTACTTTGGGTAGTATAGTCATTTTCACAATATTGATTCTTCCAATCCAAGAACATGGTATATCTCTCCATCTGTTGGTATCATCTTTAATTTCTTTCAGCAGTTTCTTATAGTTTTCTGCATATAGGTCTTTTGTCTCCCTAGGTAGTTTTATTCCTAGGTATTTTACTCTTTTTGTTGCAGTGGTAAATGGGAGTGTTACCTTAATTTCTCTTTCAGATTTTTCATCATTAGTGTATAGGAATGCAAGAGATTTCTGTGCATTAATTTTGTATCCTGCAAATTTACCAAATTCATCGATTAGCTCTAGTAGTTTTCTGATGGCATCTTTAGGATTCTCTATGTATAGTATCATGTCATCTGCAAACAGTGACAGTTTTACTTCTTCTTTTCCAGTTTGTATTCCTTTTCTTTCTTTTTCTTCTCTGATTGCCATGGCTAGGACTTCCAAAACTATGTTGAATAAGAGTGGTGAGAGTGGGCCTCCTTGTTTTGTTCCTGACTTAGAGGAAATGTTTTCAGTTTTTCACCATTGAGAATGATGTTTGCTGTGGGTTTTTCGTATATGGCCTTTATTATGTTGAGGTAGGTTCCCTCTATGCCCACTTTCTGGAGAGTTTTTATCATAAATGGGTGTTGAATTTTGTCAAAAGCTTTTTCTGCATCTATTGAGATGATCATATGGTTTTTCTTCTTCAATTTCTTAATGTGGTGTATCGCATTGATTTATTTGCATATATTGAAGAATCCTTGCATCCCTGGGATAAATCCCATTTGATGATGGTGTATGATCCTCCTAATGAGTTGTTGGATTTTGTTTGCTAGTATTTTGTTGAGGATTTTTGCATCTATATTCATCAGTGATATTGGTTTGTAATTTTCTTTCTTTGTAGTATCTCTGTCTGGTTTTGGTGTAAGGGTGATAGTGGCCTCATAGAATGAGTTTGGGAGTGTTCCTTCCTCTGCAATTTTTTGGAAGATATTGAAAAGAATGGGTGTTAGCTCTTCAGAATTCACCTGTGAAGCCATCTGGTCCTGGACTTTTTTTTGTTAGAAGATTTTAAATCACAGTTTCAATTTCATTACTTGTGATTGGTCTTCTCCCTCTTTTTCTTGTTGAGTTTGGCTAATGGTTCATCAATTTTGTTTATTTTCTGAAAGAACCAGCTTTTAGTTTTATTGATCTTTGCTATTGTTTTGTTTCTATTTCATTTATTTCTGCTCTGATCTTTATAATTTCTTTCCTTCTGCTAATTTTGTGTTTTGTTGATTCTTCTTTCTCTACTTCCTTTAGGTGTAAGGTTAGCTTGTTTGAGATTTTTCTTGTTTCTTGAGGTAGGTTTGTATTGCTATAAACTTCCCTCTTAGAACTGCTTTTGTTGCATCCCATAGGTTTTGGATCGTCGTGTTTTCATTGTCATTTGTCTCTAGGTATTTTTTGATTTTCTCTTTGATTTCTTCAGTGATCTCTTGGTTATTTAGTAATGTATTGTTTATCCTCCATGTGTTTGTGTTTTTTACTTTTTTGCCCCTGTAAGTGATTTCTACTCTCATAGCTTTGAGGTCAGAAAAGATGCTTGGTATGATTTCAATTTTCTTAAATTTACTGAGGCTTGATTTGTGACCCAAGATGTGATCTATCCTGGAGAATGTTCTGTGCGCACTTGAGAAGAAAGTGTTATCTGCTGTTTGTTGATGGAATGTCCTATAAATATCAGTTAAGTCTATCTGGTCTATTGTGTCATTTAAAGTTTGTGTTTCCTTATTTATTTTCTGTTTGGATGATCTGTCCATTGGTGTAATTGAGGTTTTAAAGTCCCCCACTATTATTGTGTTACTGTTGATTTCCTCTTTTACAGCTGTTAACAATTGCTTTATGTATTGAGGTGCTCCTATGTTGGGTGCATATATATTTAGAATTGTTATATCTTCTTCTTGGATTGATCCCCTGATCATTATGTAGTGTCCTTCCTTGTCTCTTGTAACATTCTTTACTTTTTTTTTTTTTAATAGGAATTATTTATTTATTTATTTATTTATTTATTTGGCTCTGTTGGGTCTTCATTTCTGTGTGAGGGCTTTCTCTAGTTGTGGCAAGCGGGGGCCACTCTTCATCGCGGTGCGTGGCCCTCTCACCATCGCGGCCTCTCTTGTTGCGGATCACAGGCTCCAGTCGCGCAGGCTCAGTAGCTGTGGCTCATGGGCCCAGTTGCTCCGCGGCATGTGGGGTCCTCCCAGACCAGGGCTCGAACCCGTGTCCCCTGCATTGGCAGGCAGATTCTCAACCATTGTGCCACCAGGGAAGCCCACATTCTTTACTTTTAAAGTCAGTTTTATCTGATATGAGTCTTGCTACTCCAGGTTTCTTTTGATATCCATTTGCATGGAATATCTTTTTCCATCCCCTCACTTTCAGTCTGTATGTGTCCCTAGGTCTGAATTGGGTCTCTTGTAGACAGCATATATATGGATCTTGTTTTTGTATTCATTCAGTGAGCCTGTATCTTTTGGTTGGAGCATTTTATCCATTCACGTTTAAGGTAATTATCGATATGTATGTTCCTATGACCATTTTGTTAATTGTTTTGGGTTTGTGTTTGTAGGTCCTTTTCTTCTGTTGTGTTTCCCACTTAGAGAAGTTCCTTTAGCATTTGTTGTAGAGCTGGTTTGGTGGTGCTGAATTCTCTTCGCTTTTGCTTGTCTGTAAAGCTTTTGATTTCTACATCGAGTCTGAATGAGATCCTTGCTGGGTAGAGTAATCTTGGTTGTAGGTTCTTCCCTTTCATCACTTTAAATATGTCATACCACTGCTCTCTGACTTGTAGAGTTTCTGCTGAGAAATCAGCTGTTAACCTTATGGGAGTTCCCTTGTATGTTATTTGTCGTTTATCCCTTGCTGCTTTCAATAATTTTTCTTTGTCTTTAATTTTTGCCACTTTGATTACTATGTGTCTCGGCATGTTTCTCCTTGTGTTTCTCCTGTATGGGACTCTCTGCACTTCCTTGACTTGGGTGACTATTTCCTTTCCCATGTTAGGGAAGTTTTTGACTATAATCTCTTCAGATATTTTCTCTGGTCCTTTCTCTCTCTCTTCTCCTTCTGGGACCTCTATAATGTGAATGTTGTTGCATTTAATGTTGTCCCAGAGGTCTCTTAGGCTGTCTTCATTTCTTTTCATTCGTTTTTCTTTATTCTGTTCCACAGCAGTGAACTCAACCATTCTGTCTTCCAGCTCACTTATCCGTACTTCTGCCTCAGTTATTCTGCTATTGATTACTTCTAGTGTAGTTTTCATTTCAGTTATTGTATTGTTCATCTCTGTTTGTTTGTTCTTTAATTCCTCTAGGTCTTTGTTAAACATTTCTTACAGCTTCTCGATCTTTGCCTCCATTCTTTTTCCGAGGTCCTGGATCATCTTCACTATCATTATTCTGAATTCTTTTTCTGGAAGGTTGCCTATCTCCACTTCATTTAGTTGTTTTTCTGTGGTTTTATGTTGTTCCTTCATCTGATACATAGCCCTCTGCCTTTTCATCTTGTCTATCTTTCTGTGAATGTGGTTTTTGTTCCACAGGCTGCAGGATTGTAGTTCTTCTTGCTTCTGCTGTCTGCCCTCTGGTGGATGAGGCTATCTAAGAGGCTTGTGCAAGTGTCCTGATGGGAGGGACTGGTGGGATTTTTAAAGCTGCTGATCTCTTAATTACAAGTGCACTTTAACAACCCTGCATTTGTTTTACTCCCCTGCCCCCATGAATACTCGTTTTTGACATCATACTTTACAACTTTTTCTTTTGTGTATCCATTAACTACTTACTGTGGATAAAGATGTATGTCGTTCTATGTGGTTTACTTACTATCTCTACTGGATTTCTGCCTTTACCAGTGAGAAAGAAAAAGAAGGAAGAAATAAAACCATCTGTTTACAGATGACATGATCTTGTATGTAGATAATCCAAAGGAATCTACAAATAACTCTTAGAGCTAATGAACAAGTTCAGCAAGTTTGTAGGATAGAAGTTTAATATACAGAAATCAACTATATTTCTATACACTAGCAATGAGCAATCAAAAAATAATTTTAGAAAAATAAATCCATTTACAATAAAATCAAAAAAGAATACTTAGAAATGCAAATAACAAAAGAAGCACAAACTTTGTACTCTGAAAACTATAAAACATTGTTGAAAAGAATTAAAGAAGACCTAAATACATGAAATGACATCCATGTTCATAGATCAGAAGATTTAATATTGTTAAAATGGCAGTACTTTCCAAATGGATCTACAAATTCAATCCAATCCCTTTCACAATCCCTGCTGTTTTTTAAAAATGATAATTGAAGTTGATCCATGTATCAAAATTTATGTAGTAATGCAATGGATCAAAATAATCTTGAAAAAGGACAAAGTTGAAGGATTCACATTTTCTGGTTTCTAGGCTTACTACAAAGCTACATTAATCAAGAGAGTAGGGTACTAGCAAAAGGCTAGACATATAGATCAATGGAATGAAATTGAGATTGTATAAATAAACTCTTACATTTATGGTTGATTGAATTTTTAAAATTAATTAATTAATTAATTTATTTTGGCTGTGCCGGGTATTAGTTGTGGCATGTGGGACATTCTTTGTGGCATGCAAGATCTTTAGTTGTGGTGCGCAGACTTCTTAGTTGTGGCATGTGAACTCTTAGTTGTCGCATGTAGGCTTCTTAGTTTTGACATGCATGCAGGATCTAGTTCCCCGACCAGGGGTTGAACTCAGGCCCCCTGCATTGGGAGCGTGGAGTCTTACCCACTGGACAACCCGGGAAGTCCCTATGGTTGGTTGAATTTTGAGAAGTCTCCCAAGATAATTCCATGGAGAAAGAATATTCTTTTTAACAAATGATGCTGGGACAACCAGATATTGACATACCTCACACCATATACAAAAATTAATCCAAAATGGATCAAAGACCTAACTATCACAGCAAAAAGTATAAAACTCTTAGAAAAAAATAAACAGGTGTGAAAATTTATGAAATTGGAATAGGCAGTGTTTTCTTAGATATGACTACAAAACCATAAGCAAGAAATTTTAAAGAATACTTTGGATTTCATAAAAATTGAAAACATTTGTGCTTCAAAAGAGAACATCAAGAAACTGTAAAGACACCTTTTGGATTGGGAGAAAATTTTTGCAAATCTTATGTTTGATAAGGAATTTGTATTTAGAATATGTAAAGAACTTTTACAACTCAAAAATAAAAAGACAAATAACCCAAATAAAAGTGGGCAAAAGATCATAATAGACATTTGTGTAAAGTAGTTGTACAGATGGCCAATAAACACATGAAAAGCTGCTTGATGTCATTAGCTATCAGGAAAATGAAAATCAAAACCACAGTGGGATACGATTTAACACCCACTAGGATGACTATAATCAAAATGACAGTCAATAACAATTGCTGGTGTGGATGTGGAGAAATTGGGACCCTCATACATAGCCAGTGGGGATGTAAAATGGTATAACTATATCTATATCTGTATTAGTCAGGATTTTCCAAAGAAACAGAACCAATGGCATGTGTATATCTCTCTATATTTATTATTAGGAATTGGCTCACATGATTATGGAGGCTGGAAAATCCAAAACCTACAGGGATGGGCAGACATTGCAGTCCAAGTCTGAAGGTCTCTGCTATAATTCCCTCTTGTTTGGGGAGGTCAGTCTTTTGTTCTACCCAGGCTTTCAACTGACTGGATGAGGCCCACCCACATTATGGAGGGTAATCTGCTTTACTCAAAGTCCATCAACTTAAATTTTAATCTCATCCAAAAAATACCCCCATAGAAACATCCAGAGTAGTATTTGACCATATATTTCAGCATCATGGCTCAGTCAAGTTGACACATAAATGTTTCACAAAGGCCTATTTTTTCCCAGTTTCTCATTGGTCCCAGAGACTGTATAACTTTAGGGAATGGCATTATTAATTTGCCTAAAAAACAGTTCTATATATAGCTTGCTGTGCACAATAAAAATACCATGGACAGTATAAGCCTGACAGACTAATTAGGCTATTAATAGAGTTAATAATGGGGTGACAAAAATAATTCCTAGTAACAAACTGACATAATATCTACCTCTAGAAGTTTTCTTTTTCCTAAACGTCTTACACAACTAAAGGTTTTAAAATGTTATTCATGTTGACATTTCTTTTTAGTAACATTTATATTTTGTGAGTTCCTTGTAGCAGATAGTGTAAGTTTTACACTTTTAAAAGTGTTTTGATTTTAGATTTAACATTGCTTCTTCAACATTCACTAGAGCCCAGAAATGAAAATGTTCCCATCTGCAAAATTATACCTTTGAACACAAGTTAAGCTCTTATTTCTTTGTACAAAGGCTGCTTAGTTTTTTATATATAAAATATTAAACCTGGTAGAGAGCTTATGTAAATGCAAGGAAAGAGTTCTGGAAGAAGATATAGCAAAGTGATAATAATGGGGAGATGAAAAGGGAAATGGGATTGAGAAAATGCAGGGAGTACAAAGGGGACTTTAAACTCATTTGCATTATATTAAAAATTGATATGAAAAATATATACATTATCACTTTTGTAATTAGCAATGAAAAAATAATGTATCTGATCTGATTCCCATATTTTGCAGATTGTGTAATGAAGGCTTAGAGGTTGAGAGGCTCAAGAAAGGTTGCACTGCTAGTTAATGGTAGAGACAGGACTAGGAGCCAGGTCTCCTGGCGCTCAGTCCCATGCTCTATTTAAATGATCTACCTAACCAGTAATGTACTAAAAAGATCAAAAATGACTTTCATACCTCAGAGAGATCATGGGTTTTTTTCCAGACCACTGTATTAAAGTGAATATCGCATTAAAGCAAGTCACAAAAATTTTTTGGTTTCCTAATGCATATAAAAGTTATGTTTACACTATATTGTAGTATATTAAATATGCAATAGATTTATGCCTAAAAAATATACATACATTAAATAAAAAATACATTATTGCTTAAAAATGCTAACCATCATCTAAGTCTTCAGCAAGTTGTAGTAGTAACATCGAAGATCACTGATTACAGATCTCTGTAACAAATATAATAATAATGAAAAAGTTAGAAGTATTGTGAGAATTACCAAAATGTGACACAAAGAAATGAAGTGAGCACATGCTATTGGAAAAATGGTGCCAATAAACTTACTCAATTCAGGGCTGCCACCAACCTTCAATTCGCAAAAAAAAATGCATTATCTGCAATGTGCTATAAAATGAGGTATGCCTTATATTGAATATAGAAAATATTAACTAGTCAAGAAATTTAGTAGATTTTTAGGTAGAAACTCAATTGGAGGATTTAAATTAAATTAAATTTTATTAATTATTTTAAAAAATTTTACAATATTTATTTCTAAATTATACATTTCATTAATTTTATTAAGATTGTATTGTTTTATAAACATACTTAAATTTTATTTTTTATAATTTACAACAGATCCCTAGTAGCAGCACTCCATGCTTGTCTTTTGTAAAGCAGTTTCCCAATTTTTGAGTTCTTAATGTTAATTTGTACTACAGGGAACTGAAATACGTATTCAGGTATCTTTTTCCCAGGATGGTTATCATGCAATATATTTTTGACACCTTGTATTTCAGAGAATATCAATATGAAGATTTCAAATACATTTAATTTTATTTTTCAGAGCCAGCAGGAAAAAGACCAGATTTCCTTGGAGAAGGGACTTTGAAGAACTGGTGGGCCTGGAGATGGGCAAGGAGAGAGAGAAAGAGGGTACAGCAGGCATCTGGCTAAGCCTGGAGTGGAGGTGGGGCACAGACCAGGATCCCTTACAAGTGATCAAATATGGCTTCCATGAAGTGTAAGTAAGTAAGTAGAGGGTAAGTAAGATAGTGCTTAGCAGTCGCCTATACTGAATCTTGAAATTTCTCTTAGTAATTTCACCTCTGTGGGCATGAAGATTTAACTATTTCTGTTTAGCTCTAAACCTGAACCTTCATTTTCAGGGTCTTCAAGTTAAGTGTTATTTGGAAATAAAACAGTATTTGAAGACACACTGACTAAAAGTGAAGGGATGGAAAAAGATGTTCCATGCAAATGGAAACCAAAAGAAAGCTAGGGTAGTTATACTCATATCAGACAAAATAGACTTTATTTATTTATTTATTTATTTATTTAAAATAGATTTATTTATTTATTTAAAATAAATCTATTTTAAATAAATTTATTTATTTTAAAATAAATAAATTTATTATTTATTTATTTTAAAGAAATCTATTTATTTATTTTTTAAAATTTTATTTATTTATTTATTTATCTTTGGCTGCATTGGGTCTTTGTTGCGGTGTGTGGGCTCCTCATTGCGGTGGCTTCTCTTGTTTGTGGAGCACAGGCTCTAGGCACATGGGCTTCAGTAGTTGCGGCTCATGGGCTCAGTAGTTGTGGCTCATGAGCTTAGTTGCTCCGTGGCATGTGGGTTCTTCCCGGACCAGGGCTCGAACCCATCTCACCTGCATTGGCAGGCAGATTCTTAACCACTGTGCCACCAGGGAAGCCCCTATTTATTTATTTTTAAATAAATTTACTTATTTATTTTTAAATAAATCTATTTAGTTATTTTTAAATAAATCTATTTTAAAATAAATCTATTTATTTTTAAATAAATCTATTTATCTATTTTAAAATAAATTTATTTGTTTATTTATTTTTGGCTGCATTGGGTCTTCATTGCTGTTTGTGGGCTTTCTCTAGCTGCGGTGAGTGGGGAGCTACTCTTCATTGCGGTGCGCGGGCTTCTCATTGCGGTGGCTTCTCTTGTTGTGGGGCACGGGCTCTAGGCACATGGGTTTCAGTAGTTGTGGCACGTGGGCTCAATAGTTGTGGCTCACAGGCTCTAGAGAGCCTGCTCAGTAGTTGCGGTGCATGGGCTTAATTGCTCTGCGGCATGTGGGATCTTCCCAGACCAGAGCTAAAACCTGTGTCCCCTGCATAGGAGGTGGATTCTTAACCACTGTGCCACCAAGTAAGTCCCAAAATAGACTTTAAAACAAAGACTGTAATAAGAAAAAAGAACATTACATAATCATAAAGGGATCAATTCAATAAGAGGATATAACATTTGTAAATATTTTTGCACCCAATATGGAAGCTCTAAATATATAAAGCAAATATTAACAGACCTAAAGGGAGAAATACTTAGCAATAGAATAATAGTAGGGAACTTTAATATCCCACTCATATCAATAGATACATCATCTAGACAGAATACCAATAAGGAAATATCAGCCTTAAACAACTCATTGGATCATATGAACTTAACAGATATGTCCAGAACATTCCATCCAAAAGCAACAGAATAAACATTCTTCTCAAGTGCACGGAACATTCTCCAGGAGATCATATTTTGGCCTCAAGACAAGTCTTAACAAATTTACGAATACTGAAATCATGTGAAGCATCTTTTCTTATCACTGTAATATGAAACTAGAAATCAACTACAAGAAGAAAACTAGAAAATTCACAAATATGTGGGGATTAAACAGCACGCTACTGAATAACCAATGGGTCAATAAAGAAATCAAAAGAGAAATTTAAAATTACTTTGGGACAAATGAAAATGGAAATACAACATACCAAAGTTCATGGGATGCAGCAAAAGCAGTTCTAAGAGGGAAGTTCACAGCAATAAACACCTACATCAAGAAATAAGAAAGTTGTCTGAACAACCTAACTTTACACCCCAAGGAACTAGAAAAAGAACAAATGAAGTCCAAAGTTAGAGGAAGGAAGGAAATAACAAAAATCAGATCAGGGGCTTCCCTGGTGGCACAGTGGTTGAGAATCTGCCTGCCAATGCAGGGGACACGGGTTCGAGCCCCAGTCGGGGAATATCCCACATGCCGCGGAGCGGCTGGTCCCGTGAGCCACAATTAGTGAACCTATGCATCTGGAGCTTGTGCTCCGCAATAAGAGAGGCTGTGACAGTGAGAGGCCGCGATAGTGAGAGGCCCGCGCACCGCAATGAAGAGTGGCCCCCACTTGCCGCAACTAGAGAAAGCCCTCGCACAGAAACGAAGACCCAACACAGCCAAAATAAATAAATTAATTAATTAATATTAAAAAAAAATCAGATCAGAAATAAATGAAATACAAGAAGTCCCCTACATACGAACCTGCAAGGTGCAAACTTTCAAAGATGTAAACATGTGTTTGCATGTCCAATCATGTAAGTTAGTTTGAGTGTCTGGTGTACATTGTCATGTGCGTGCATCCTCTACAAATGGTTGTGTTTTTGTGTACTTTACACAGTGCAGTAGTACAGTATCTTTATTTCAAGCCCAGATGTCCAGAAGCAAGCGTAAATGCAGCAGTGATGTAGCTGGTACTGCTAAGAAGCGCCAAGCGATAACAATTGAAAGAAAAGTGAATACAATTGAGAGAGTGGAGCAAGGCGAAAAGATGGTAGACATCGCTTGTTCTTATAACATGAATCTTTCAACCATTGGCACGAGTCTAAAGAACAAGGACAAGATCATGTAACATATGAAGTCTCCTGTGCCAATGATGTAGACAATAAAATTGAAGAAGCGTGGAAAAGTGATGGGGAAGACGGAGAAATTTCTCGTTTTTGGATCAGGATCAGGATCAGCATCAGCATCAAGTCCTGCTCAGCTTAATGCTGATTCAAGAGAAAGCTAAAAGGCTGTATGAAGACGTAAAGAAGAAACATGGCGAAGAATCAGAGGGCGCATCTTTTAATGCCAGCCATGGCTGGTTTCATTGGTTCCAGGCTAGAGCCAACCTTCACAACGTAAAAGTAAGTGGCGAGGCAGTGAGTGCAGATACCGTAGCTGCCCGGGAATTTCCTGAAACTCTTTGAGAAATTGCTAATGAAGGCACATATTTACCCGAGCAGGTTTTTAATGTGGATGAGGCTGGACTGCACTGGAGGAGGATGCCAGACCAAAGTTACATCAGTAAGGAGGAGAACTTGATGCCAGGCTATAAAGCAGCAAAGGATAGGCTAACTCTATTGTTTGGTGGCAATGCTTCCGGCGATATGAAGCTGAAGCCTCAGTTTATCATTCAGAGAACACAAGAGCCCTTAGAAACATAGCCAAGAGCTCTTTTCCTGTCATGTGGAAGGTAACCCCAAAGCCTGCGTTACATGGGCCGTTTTCCAGGACTGGTTTTTCCACCACTTTATCCCAGAGGTAGAGAAATATTGCTTGGAGAAGGACATCCCATTCAACATTCTTTTGCTGTTCAACAGTGCTCCAGGCCACCCCTATTCATGGACGACTTTCATCCCAACATCAAAATGGTGTATCTGCCACCAAAAACTACGTCGCTCGTGCAACCTATGGATTAGGGAGTTATAGCGACTTTGAAGAAATATTATTTTTTTAACATCTTTATTGGAGTATAATTGCTTCATAATGATGTGTTAGTTTCTGCTGTATAAAAAAACGAATCAGCTATATGTGTCCATATATCCCCATATCTCCTCCCTCTTGCGTCTCCCTCCCACCCTCCTTATCCTACCCTTCTAGGTGGTCACAAAGCACTGAGCTGATCTCTCTGTGCTATGAGGCTGCTTCCCACTAGCTATCTATTTTACATTTGGTACTGTATATGTGTCCATGCCACTCTCTCACTTCGTCCCAACTTACTCTCCCCCCTCCCCGTGTCCTTAAGTCCACTCTCTATGTCTGCGTCTTTATTCCTGTCCTGCCCCTAGTTTCTTCAGAACAATTTTTTTTCTTTTTTTAGATTCCATATATATGTGTTAGCATACGATATTTGTTTTTCTCTTTCTGACTTACTTCACTCTGTATGACAGACTCTAGGTCCATCACCCTACTACAAATAACTCAATTTCGTTTCATTTTATGGCTGAGTAATATTCCATTGTATATATGTGCCATGTCTTCTTTATCCATTCATCTGTCGATGGACACTTAGGTTGCTTCCATGTCCTGGCTACCATAAATAGGACTGCAATGAACACTGGTACATGACCCTATTTGAATTATGGTTTTCTCAGGGTATGTCCAGTAGTGGGATTGCTGGGTCGTATGGTAGTTCTATTTTTAGTTTTTTAAGGAACCTCCATACTATTCTCCATAGTGGCTTTATCAATTTACATTCCCACCAACAGGGCAAGAGGGTTCCCTTTTCTCCACACCCTCTCCAACATTTATTGTTTGTAAATTTTTTGATGATGGCCATTCTGACCGGTGTGAGGTGATACCTCATTGTAGTTTTGATTTGCATTTCTCTAATAATTAGTGATGTTGAGCATCCTTTCATGTGTTTATTGGCAATCTGTATATCTTCCTTGGAGAAATGTCTATTTAGGTCTTCTGCCCATTTTTGGATTGGGCTGCTTGTTTTTTTTGATAGTGAGCTGCATGAGCTGCTTGTATATTTTGGAGATTAATCCTTTGTCAGTTGCTTCATTTGCAAATATTGTCTCCCATTCTGAGCATTGTCTTTTCATCTTGTTTATGGTTTCCTTTGCTGTGCAAAAGCTTTTAAGTTTCATTAGGTCCCATTTGTTTAGTTTTGCTTTTATTTCCCTTTCTCTAGGAAGTGGGTCAAAAAGGATCTTGCTGTGATTTATGTCATAGAGTTTTCTGCCTATGTTTTCCTCAAAGAGTTTTATAGTGTCTGGCCTTACATTTAGGTCTTTAATCCATTTTGAGTTTATTTTTGTGTATTGTGTTAGGGAGTGTTCTAATTTCATTCTTTTACATGTAGCTGTCCAGTTTTCCCAGCACCATTTATTGAAGAGGCTGCCTTTTCTCCATTGTATATTCTTGCCTCCTTTATCAAAGATAAGGTGACCATATGTACGTGAGTTTATCTCTGGGCTTTCCGTTTTTCTTTCTCAAGATTGCTTTGGCTATTCAGGGTCTTTTGTGTTTCCATGCAAATTGTGAGATTTTTTTGTTCAAATTCTGTGAAAAATGCCATTGGTAGTTTGATAGGGATTGCACTGAATCTGTAGATTGCTTTGGGTAGTATAGTCATTTTCACAACGTTGAATCTTCCAATCCAAGAACATGGTATATCTCTCCATCTATTTGTATCATCTTTAATTTCTTTCATCAGTGTCTTATAGTTTTCTGCATACAGGTCTTTTGTCTCCTTAGGTAGGTTTATTCCTAGGTACTTTATTCTTTTTATTGCAGTGGTAAATGGGAGTGTTTCCTTAATTTCTCTTTCAGATTTTTCAGCATTAGTGTATAGGAATGCAAGAGATTTCTGTGCATTAATTTTGTATCCTGCAACTTTACGACATTCATTGATTAGCTCTA
The DNA here is from genome assembly GCF_965194825.1 of Balaenoptera physalus. Taxonomy (NCBI): domain Eukaryota; kingdom Metazoa; phylum Chordata; class Mammalia; order Artiodactyla; family Balaenopteridae; genus Balaenoptera; species Balaenoptera physalus. The sequence continues at coordinate 52,693,326 of NC_138894.1, read as the reverse complement.
GTAGTTTTCTGATAGCATCTTTAGGATTCTCTATGTGTAGTATCATGTCATCTGAAAACAGTGACAGTTTTACTTCTTCTTTTCCAATTAGGATTCCTTTATTTCTTTTTCTTCTCCGATTGTTGTGGCTAAAACTTCTAAAACTATGTTGAATAACAGTGGTGAGAGTGGGCGACCTTGTCTTGTTCCTGATCTTAGTGGAAATGGTTTCAGTTTTTCACCATTGATAATGATGTTGGCTGTGGGTTTGTCATATATGACCTTTATTATGCTGAGGAAAGTTCCTTCTATGCCTACTTTCTGGAGGGTTTTTCTCCAATTTGTTAATATTGTTTATCACATTGACTGATTTGTGTATATTGAACAATACTTTATCCTGGGATAAGCCCCACTTGATCATGGTGTATGATCCTTTTAATGTGCTGTTGGATTCTGTTTGCTAGTATTTTGTTGAAGATTTTTGCATCTATGTTCATCAGTGATATTGGCCTGTAGTTTTCTTTTTTTTGTGACATCTTTGTCTGGTTTTGGTATCAGGGTGATGGTGGCCTCATAGAATGAGTTTGGACATGTTCCTCCCTCTGCTATATTTTGGAAGAGTTTGAGAAGAATAGGTGTTAGATCTTCTCTAAATGTTTGATAGAATTCACCTGTGAAGCCCTCTGGTCTTGGGCTTTTGTTTGTTGGAAGATTTTTAATCACAGTTTCAATTTTGGTGCCTGTGATTGGTCTGTTTATATTTTCTATTTCTTCCTGGTTCAGTCTCAGAAGGTTGTGCTTTTCTAATTTGTCCATTTCTTCCAGGTTGTCCATTTTATTGGCATATAGTTGCTTGTAGTAATCTCTCATGATCCTTTGTATTTCTGCAGTGTCACTTGTTACTTCTCCATTTTCATTTCTAATTCTATTGATTTGAGTCTTCTCCCTTTTTTCTTGATGAGTCTGGCTAATGGTTTATCATTTTGTTTATCTTCTCAAAGAACCAGCTTTTAGTTTTATTGATCTTTGCTATTGTTTCCTTCATTTCTTTTTCATTTATTTCTGATCTGACTTTATGATTTCTTTCCTTCTGCTAACCTTGGGGTTTTTTTGTTCTCCTTTCTCTAATTGCTTTAGGTGTAAGTTTAGGTTGTTTATTTGAGGTTTTTCTTGTTTCTTGAGGTAGGCTTGTATTGCTGTAAACTTCCCTCTTAGAACTGCTTTTGCTGCATCCCATAGGTTTTGGGTTGTCGTGTTTTCATTGTCATTTGTTTCTAGGTATTTTTTGATTTCCTCTTTGATTTCTTCAGTGATCTCTTGGTTATTTAGTAACGTATTGTTTAGCCTCCATGTGTTTGTGTTTTTTACGTTTTTTTCCCTGTAATTGATTTCTAATCTCATAGTGTTGTGGTCAGAAAAGATGCTTGATATGATTTCGATTTTCTTAAATTTACCAAGGTTTGATTTGTGACCGAAGTTATGATCTATGCTGGAGGATGTTCCATGAACACTTGAAAAGGAAGTGTATTCTCTTGTTTTTGAATGGAATGTCCTATAAATATCAATTAAGTCCATCTTGTTTAATGTATCATTTAAAGCTTGTGTTTCCTTATTTATTTTCATTTTGCTTGCTCTGTCCACTGGTGAAAGTGGGGTGTTAAAGTCCCCTACTATTGTTGTGTTACTGTTGATTTCTGCTTTCATGGCTGTTAGCATTTGCCTTATGTATTGAGGTGCTCCTGTGTTGGGTGCATAAGTATTTACAATTGTTATATCTTCTTCTTGGATTGATCCCTTGATCATTATGTAGTGTCCTTCTTTGTCTCTTGTAACAGTCTTTATTTTAAAGTCTATTTTGTCTGATATGAGAATTGCTACTCCAGCTTTCTTTTGATTTCCATTTGCATGGAATATCTTTTTCCATCCCCTCACTTTCAGTCTGTATGTGTCCCTAGGTCTGAAGTGGGTCTCGTGTAGACAGCATATATACGGGTCTTGTTTTTGTATCCATTCAGCCAGTCTCTGTCTTTTAGTTGGAGGATTTAAACCATTTACATTAAAGGTAATTATCGATATGTATGTTCCTATTACCATTTTCTTAATTGTTTTGGGTTTGTAATTGTAAGTCTTTTCCTTCTCTTGTGTTTCCTGCCTTTAGCATTTGTTGTAAAGCTTGTTTGGTGGTGCTTAATTCTCTTAGCTTTTGCTTGTCTGTAAAGATTTTAATATCTCTGTCGAATCTGAATGAGATCCTTGCTGGGTAGGGTAATCTTGGTTGTAGGTTTTTCCCTTTCATCACCTTAAATTTGTCCTGCTACTCCCTTCTGCCTTGCAGAGTTTCTGCTGAGAAATCAGCTGTTAACCTTATGGTGATTCCCTTGTATGTTATTTGTTGCTTTCCCTTGCTGCTTTTAATATTTTTTCTTTGTATTTAATTGTTGATAGTTGGATTAATATGTGTCTTGTTGTGTTTCTCCTTGGATTTGTCCTGGCTGGGACTCTCTGTGCTTCCTGGAGTTGTTGGACTATTTCCTTTCCCATATTAGGGAATTTTTCAACTATAATCTCTTCAAATATTTTCTCAGACCCTTTCTTTTTCTCTTCTTCTTCTGGGACCCCTATAATCCATATGTTGGTGAGTTTAATGTTGTCCCAGAGGTCTCTGAGACTATCCTCAATTCTTTTCATTCTTTTTTCTTTATTCTGCTCTGTGGTAGTTATTTCCACTATTTTATCTTCCAGGTCACTTATCAGTTCTTCTGCCTCAGTTATTCTGCTATTGATTCCTTCTAGAGAATTTTTAATTTCATTTATTGTGTTGTTCATCATTGTTTGCACTTTAGTTCTTCTAGGTCCTTGTTAAACGTTTCTTGTATTTTCTCCATTCTATTTCCAAAATTTTGGATCATCTTTGCTATCATTACTCTGAAGTCTTTTTCAGGGAGACTGCCTATTTCCTCATCATTTGTTTGGTCTGGTGGGTTTTTACCTTGCTCCTTCATCTGCTGTGTATTTCTCTGTCTTCTCATTTTGCTTAAGTTACTGTGTTTGGGGTCTTAGTTTCCCAGGCTGCTGGTTCATAGTTCCCGTTGTTTTTGGAGTCTGCCCCCAGTGGGTAAGGTTAGTTCAGTGCGTTGTGTAGTCTTCCTGGTGGAGCGGACTGGTGCCTGTTTTCTGGTGGGTGAGGCTGTATCTTGTCTTTCTGGTGGGCAAGACTGTGTCCTGTGGTGTGTTTTGGGGTGTCTGTGCACTTATGATGATTTTTGGCAGCCTGTCTGCCAATGGGTGGGGTTGTGTTCCTGTCTTGCTAGTTGTTTGGTATGAGGTGTCCAGCACTGTAGCTTGCTGGTTGTTGAGTGGAGCAGAGTCTTAGCATTTAGATGGAGATCTCTGGGAGATCTTTTGCCATTTGATATTACATGGGGCCGGGAGGTCTCTTGTGGTCCAATGTGCTGAATTTGGCTCTCCCACCTAAATGGTTCAGGCCTGACACCCGGCCAGAATACCAAGACCCTGTCAGCCACATGGCTCAGAAGAAAAGGGAGAAAAAATAAAAAAGAAAGAAAAATAAATAAATAAAATAAAGTTATTAAAATAAAAAATATTATTTAATAAATTAAAAGTAAAAAAAAATAAAATAAAGAAAAAGAGAGAAGAGAGCAACCAAACCAATAAACAAATCCACCAATGATAACAAGCACTAAAAACTGTACTACGAAACAAAAAACAAAACAAAGAAATGGACAGAAATAACCCTAGGACAAATGGTAAAAGCAAAGCTTTTGGGAAGTCTGAGGTCTTCTGCCAACTTTCAGTAGGTGTTCTGTAGGAGTTGTTCCACTTGTAGATGTATTTTTGATGTATTTTGGGGGAGGAAGGTGATCTCCACATCTTACTCCTCCACCATCTTGAAGGTCCTCCAAGAAATATTATTTATGTCACACTTTTCATCAGGCAATAAAGGCGAGTGACAAATCAGGAACAACCTTGTGACAATTTTGGAATGACTGTAATATCTACAAGGCCATAAAAACATTGACTCTGCTTGGAGTGAGGTTACAGCCGTCACCATGAATGGGGTTTGGAAGAACCTTTGCCCCCAGTTTGTTCACGATTTTTGTGGATTTGAGAAGGTGGATGAAGAGTCCAAAGAGGTCTTCAGCAACTTAGTGACCCTCAGCAAGAAGCTGGGGCTAGATCTGCAAGAGGATGGCTTTATTGAACTCCATGCTGTGTAACATGAGGAGCTTACTAATGAAGACCTGATGGAATTGGAGGCCCAGGGAAAGGACAAAGAGAGACAAGAAGAAGAAGTAACTGAAGAACCGAAGAGAGTTACAACACAGGAAATGGCAAGGGGATTTTCTTTATTTGAGGAGGCACTGTTAGTGTTTGAGGCCCAGGACCCGAATGTGGAATGGTACACAAAGGTTGCAGCAGCCATTCAGAATGCAATCCAGTGCTACCGTGTCATCCATGATGGGAAAAAAAGAGCTACTACCCAGACATCACTGGATCGTTTTTCAAGAAGGTAGATAGAATTGAATCCAGCAAGGAACCAGAACCTGTGCCGTCAACTTCAGGTGTGAGAGAAATTGCAGCTTGCCTTTCATCTCCCATTGCTGACAATCCTTCAGCTCTACCATCTCCCATCTCCTCTTCCTCTTCCAGTCAGTAAGGCTTCTTGCCTGTTCACTCGAATGCCAACCCCTGTATGCCAGCTCTTGTACTGTACCACTGTACTTTGCAAGGTACTGTACCGTAAGATTAAAAATGTTTTCTTTATTTTTTTGTTTGTTTTTTATGTATTATTTGCTTGAAAAGTATGATAAACCTATTACAGTACAGTACTATATAGCCAGTTATCTTAGTTGGGTACCTAGGCTAATTTTGTTGGACTTACGAAGAAATTGGACTTACAGATGCACTTTCGGAATGAAACTCATTCATATATCAGCAACTTACTGTAGAGACTGAAAAGACAATAGAAAAGATTAATGGAACCAACAGCTGTTTCTTTGAAAAGATAAACAAAATTGACAAACCTTTAGCTAGACTCATCAAGAAAAAAGAGAGAGGACTCAAGTAAATAAAATCAGAAATGAAAGATGAAACATTACAACTGGTAACAAAGAAATACAAAGTATTATAAGTGACTACTATGAACAATTATACACCAACAAATTCGACAACCTAGAAGAAATGGATAAATTTCTAGAAACATACAACCTTCCAAGACTGAATCATGAAGAAATAGAAAATCTGAATAGCTTGATTACTAGGATGATTTTGAATCAGTAATCAAAAACTTCCCAAAAAACAAAAGTCCAGGACCAGACAGCTTAACAGATGAATTCTATGAAACATTCAAAGAAGAATTAATACCAATCCCTCTCAAACTCTTCCAAAACACGGAAGAAGAGGGAACTCTTCCAAACTCATTTTATGAGACCAGCATTGCCTTAATACCAAAACCAGACAAGGACACCACAAGAAAAGGAAAATACAGACCAATATCCCTGATGAACATAGATGCGAAAATTCTCAACAAAATTTTAGCAAACCAAATTCAACAATACATTAAAAGGATCATACACCATAATCAAGTGAAATTTATTCCATGGATGCAAGGATGGTCCAGTATCCATAAATCAATCAATGTGATACACCACATTAATAAAAGGAAGGATAAAAATGATCATCTCAATATATGCAGAAAAAGCATTTGACAAAATTCAACATCGATGTATGATAAAAACTCTCAACAATCTGGTTATAGAGGCAACGTATAGAGGCAACATAATATAGGCCATATATGGCAAGCCCACAGATAACATCCTACTCAACAGTGAAAAGCTGAAAGCTTTTCCTCTAAGATCAGGAACAAGACAAGGATGCCCATCTTGCACTTCCATTCAACATAGTGTTGGAAGTCTGAGCCACAGCAATGAGGAGGAAAAAGTAATAAAAAGCATTCAAATTGGAAGGGAAGAAGTAAAACTGTCACTATTTGCAAATGACTTGATATTATATATAAAAAACCATAAAGACTACACCAAAAATCTGTGGGAACAGACAAAGGAATTCAGTAAAGTTGCAGGATAGAAAGTCAGTATAAAAAATCAGTTTTGCTTCTATACATTAATAATGAACTATTAGAAAGAGGAATTAAGAAAATTTTATTTACAAATGCATCAAAACAGAATAAAATACCTAGGGATAAATTTAACCAGGGAGATGAAAAACCTGTACACTGAAAACTATGACATTGATGAAAGAAATAGAGCCAACAATCCTAAAATTTGTATGGTACCACAAAAGATCTTGAATAACTAAAGCAATCTTGAGAAAGGAGAACAAACCTGGAGGCATGATGCTACTTTATTTCAAACTATATTACATAGCTATAGTAATCAAAACAGATATTACTGGTATTAAAAACCGACATATAGATCAATAAAACAGAATAGAGAACCCAAAAATAAACCATGCATATATGGTCAATTGATTTACAAAAAAAGAGCGAAGAATATACAGTGGGGAAAGGACAGTCTCTTCAAGAAATGGTGTTGGGAAAACTGGACAACCACATGCAAAAGAATGAAAGTAGACTACTATATGACACCATACACAAAAATTAACTCTTACAGACTTGAACGTTAAGACCTAAACCCATAAAACTCTTAAAAGAAAACATAAGCCGTAAGTTCCTTGACATCAGTCTTGGTGATGATTTTTTGGATCTGACTCCAAAAGCAAAGGCAACAAAGCAAAAATAAACAAGTGGGAGTACATCAAACTGAAAAGCTTCTGCACAGCAAAGGAAATCATTAATAAAATGAAAAGGCAACCTACGGAATGAGAGAAAATATTTGCAAATCATATATCTGATAAGGGTTAATATCCAAAATATATAACGAACTCATACAACTCAACATCAAAAAAAAAAAAAAAAACAAAAACAATATGAGTAAAAAAATGGGCAGATGATCTGAACAGACATTTTTCCAAAGAAGACATACCAACAAGTATATGAAAAGATGCTCACAACATCATTAATCATCAAAGAAATGCAAGGCAAAACCACAATGAGATATCACCTCATACCTGTTAGAATGGCTATTATCAAAAAGACAAGAAATAACAGGTGTTGGTGAGGATGTGTAGAAAAAGGAACACGTGTGCCCTATTGGTGGGAATGTGAATTGGTGCAGTCATTATGGAAAACACTATGGAGGTTCCTCATGACTCAGCAATTTCACTTCTGGGTATTTGTCCAAAGAAAACAAAACTACTAAAACTAAAACTAAAACAAAACTACTAAAGATATATGCACTCCAGTGTTCATTGTAGCATTATTTACAATAGCCAAGATATAGAAGCAACCTAAGTGTCCATCGATAGATGAATGGATAAAGAAGATGTGGTTTATATATACAATTGAATACTATTCAGATGTAAAAAAAGAATGAAATCTCGCCATTTGCGACAACATGGATGAATCTAGAGGGTATTATGCTAAGTGAAATAAGTCAGACAGCGAAAGACAAATACTATATGATCTCACTTATATGCGGAATATAAAACAAACAAACAAGCTCATAGGTACAGAGAACAGATTGGTGGCTGCCTGAAGCAGGAAGTGCGGAATGGGTAAAATGGGTGAAAGGGGGGTGGGTCAGAGTGTACAAACTTCCAGTTATAAAATAAATGTCATGGGGATTTAATGTACAATATGATGTCTATAGTTAATAATACTGTATTGCATGTTTGAAAGTTGCTAAGAGAGTAGATGTTTAAAAGCCCTCATCAGAAGAAGAAAAAAAATTTTTAACTATGTATGGGGACAGATGTTAACTGGACTTATTGTAGTGATCATTTTGTGATATACAATAATATCATCTCATTATGTTATATACCTGAAATTAATATAATGTTATATGTTAATTAGACCTCAATCAAAACAAAACAAAACAAACCAGTATTTAATTTTATTAAGCACACACACATATATATAAATTAAGTTTTCAATAACACAACCTATCCTCACTTTCAGTTACTTTTTTTTTGGCCACCCAATGAGTATCTGTGCAATGAATGAATACAGAGGCTAAATGCAAAGCTAGGGATGGAGATTAAACAATTCTCAGTGCATGGAGCATGACTGATGGAAGTGGGCAAATAGTTACCAACAATTGCAAAACCAGCCAATACAAGGAAGAGGGCTTCTGAGTAGAGGAAGTGGCAGTTACACAGAGAAATGGCTTGTGAATTGAGTGTCAGAGTGTCCAGCAAAATGATCCTACAAGGCAAGCAGCCCTTTAAGGCACCTATAAAGTATAGAACAGGGGAATGATCTGAATAGAAAATTGGTTTATGTTCTGAGTAAACTAAGGCTCAGAAAGATTATGACTTGCCCAGGGTGTTAGCTAAATTAGCAGAGTTGGGAATAGAAACCAAGTCTTCTAGCTCCTGGACTAATGTTCTTTCCATTGTACCACTTCACCTTCTTTAGAGACTAAGAGACAAAGTCATGAAATGCTAGACTCGGACTGTGTTCTATGCAAATCCCTCTTAGCCTACTGAAGTAGCAACTGTTGTGTTTTCTGTCTGATCTCTGACTTGGGGAAGTATGATCTCGACAAGAGAACTGAGTACTGATAATAACACAGCAGGTCAAAGTGCATGCTTGTATCTGCTTCCTATTTATCACCTAGCTTGGAAGTAATCACTAATAACAATCCCTGGTTGAAAGTGAAAATTCAAGTATATACTTTAGGCCAATGCCTGTCATCTACTTTCTCAGTAAGAATTAATAGCTTCCTTAAATATATATATATATATATATATATATATATCTCCATACATAAATTTTTTAAACTCCTGTAGCTTTATTACCATCTGTACCAATCATCAGAAGCTATTCTTGTACTATCTTGAATCATTTCTTCTGTTGCCATCTTGAACAGATATTTATTTATTTTAGCTATTTAACCATTTTATACTTTAAATTTTTCATTTGTTTAAGACATCTCAACAAGTGTTTTAACTCATGATGTCAGAAACTGCATTTTGTGTCCCACTCCATGATGAGTATGCAGTTAGGCATGTGTTGTGTGTTTATTGAATAAGTGGAGACTTAAAAGTGGAATTTATTGAAGTTTCTAAATTCATTTTATAGTAGTATTAGAATCAGATGTCCCAAATCCAATTTTTTTTTTTTAAATGAAGAGTCTGCTTCAATTAAGAGGATCCAGGAAGTATCTATTTCTTATTCATCTTTATCATCCTGATATCTGACACTTGACACAGAATTGAGTCCATGGTATGTTCTAGGGAGATGGTTGTTGAATAAATGAATAACCATCTTACCCTTCTCATGTCTTCTCTCCACTGGACATGTATCATCTCCTCAGCATCATTTTTACCTTCACTGTGCACCAGCCAGAAGTTTTTGACAGGGGGTTGACCCCATTACTATAATTCCATCCACCTTACTACAGTGAGTTGTTCAGGTAATCCAAACCTAAGCCAATTTGATTCAGGAAGGGGCAAGTAACAAATTCAGGCTAATGAATGGGGGCCTCTGTTTCAGAAGGTTCTCATTTGAGAGAACAGTGGAAAGTCAGTTGTCACTTTCCTTCTGAATAGAGTAGAATACAGAGGAAGGTTGGAACTCCTACAGCCATTTCATCACCATGAAGGAAGCAAGCATTAAGATTATGCTGACATCATAGATGTCAAAGCAGAGCGATGGAATGAAAGAAAATCCTTGATGACATTGTTGAGTCTATATCAAGTGATACCCATCAAACTATCCTTGCATCTGGACCAGGCAGATCCAGGTCTAGGTTTGGAGTGGCTTGAAGCTTATACAATTTTGAGAGTTCTCTTGAAGAAAAGGAATACAAGATTACAAATGCGGAATTAGGTACAAATGTGAATATTTAATTAGAATGAGAAAAGAAATCACACAAATCACAAATGTTGAAAAGCTGACAAATATCACAAATATTCCCAAATCTAAAAGAACAATATTTTTGTCTTATTACCTGTCTGACACATCTCTATGGAACTTTTTCCTCCTACTTTTTGGGATCCACTTTCTTTGATATCCTTTTCATAAGACAATGTGCTCTTCATAAGACAATTGCATTAGAGAGATTTTGTAATCTTGGAGAGAATCCAGTGTTGATCAAAATTTGTTTTGTTTTGTTTCAATAACTTAAAAGAGTTTATTTTGGTTTTATACCATATATACATTTTTGGCCATGCCCAGCTTGTGGGATCTCAGTTCCCTGACCAGGGATTGAACCTGGACCATGGCAGTGAAAGCCCAAAATCCTAACCACTAGGCCACCAGGGAACTCCCTATACCATATTTGTAATGACACACAAATTGTGCAGGTTTGTCAAATTTGGGAATCCCTTTATCACGTTTCATACATGATTTATAAGATTTCAGGACATTTCAAGTTTTCTTGAGCAACGATACTCTTAAATTGTAAATCTCAAAGTGTAAAACTTAGTGCACTTTGAGTTGATCACATATAATTTCCAATTGTCCTCAATGTCCTCTTTGTAGTGGCAGATTATGAATTTTATCTTATCCTCATTGATGTCAGAATCTTGGGGGGCTTGCATATGTGTGGCTTCCCTCACTTCTGTTTATAGTACTGCTCTGGTTTGGGCCCTGTAAGCACAGGGATTCTGATAAATTCTGTCTCAAATGATTCCCATCAAAAAGAAAAAAAAAAAGCCTGGCGCCTTTTAAATTATATATGCTGCATCATCAAATATATACCTGACAGGAGAGAGTTTCTGTCTTGACTAGGTATCTGCTTACGCTTTCATTCCTCTGATGGGCTGATCAACGAGGTGGTTCCCCTGTCATGAGTCAGCTCAGTTGTTCATTCATCAGTGCTGGATTGACTGGCCACTGTGTGCTGACTTGTGGTTGCCTGCTATCAGCTGGGGCAACAGGGATGATTAGAACCGTGTCTCTCGTCTTCCAGGAAACTTGCTTGGGCTTCTTCATGGGGCAGTCTCATTTCCAAGAGTCATAAGAGAGAGCAAGCTCTAATGCACAAGCAGTTTTCAAGTCTGCTTTCTTCTCAGATAGGACCACAAGAGCCTCACAAACCCTTTCCAATACTTGAGCCCTGCTCTGCTGCAGCCTGAAGCTGTTCTCCCTGAGTCCTAACCCCAATCCTAAAGGTGCATTACAGTAACTAGGTGGAGGGATATGAATTTAAAGGATCTCTAATGATGGAGCCAAATTTGAAAATATAAATCAGTTTTCAGTCAGAATACATAATTTACACACATATACACTTCTTTTTTTTTTAATAAATTTATTTATTTATTTATTTATTTTTGGCTGCGTTGGGTCTTTGTTGCTGCACGTGGTCTTCTCATTGTGGTGGCTTCTCTTGTTACGAAGCATGGGCTCTAGGCGTGCAGGCTTCAGTAGTTGTGGCACGTGGGCTCAGTAGTTGTGGCTCACGGACTCTAGAGCTCGGGCTCAGTAGTTGTGGCTCATGGGCTTAGTTGCTCCGTGGCATGTGGGATCTTCCCGGACCAGGGCTCGAACCTGTGTCCCCTACATTGGCAGGTGGATTCTTAACCACTGTACCACCAGGGAAGCCCTACACTTCTTTTTTTAAACCATTTTTAAAATTGACGTATAGTTAATTTACAATGTTGAGTTAGTTTCAGGTGTACAGCAAGGTGATTCAGTTATACATATATATATATTCTTTTTCAGATTCTTTTCCATTATAAATTACTATAATATATTGAATATATTTCCCATGCTATATAGTAGATCCTTGTTGTTTATCTGTTTTGTATGTAATAATGTGTATGTGTTAATCCCAAACTCCTTATTTATCTACCTCCTCTCTCCCGCTATCTATCCCCTTTGGTAACCATAGTTTGTTTTCTATGTCTGTGAGTCTATTTCTGTTTTGTAAATAAGTTCATTTGTATCATTCTTTTAGATTCCACATTTAAGTGATATCGTATAATATTTGTCTTTCTCCATCTGACTTACTTCACTTAGTATGATAATCTCTAGGTCCATCCATGTTGCTGCAAATGGCATTACTTCATTCTTTTTTATGGCTGAGTAATATTCCATTATATATATATATATCTCACATCTTCTTTATGCATTCATATGTCAATGGGCATTTAGGTTGCTTCCATCTCTTGGTTATTGTAAATAGTGCTGCTATGAACATTGGGGTGCATGTATCTTTTCAAATTAGAGTTTTCTCTGGATATACACCCAGGAGTAGGATTGCAGGATCATATGGTAACTCTACTTTTGGTTTTTAAGGAAACTTCATACTGTTCTCCATAGTGCTGAACCAATTTACATTCCCACCAACAGTGTAGGAGGGTTCCCTTTTCTCCTCACCCTCTCCAGCATTTATCGTTTGTAGAGGTTTTTTTTTTTAAATTAATTAATTTATTTTTTGGCTGCGTTGGGTTTTTCTTGCTGTGCACGGGCATTCTCTAGTTGCAGCAAGCGGGCTACTCTTCATTGCAGTGCGCAGGCTTCTCATTGCAGTGGCTTCTCTTGTTGCGGAGCACAGGCTCTAGGTGCACAGGCTTCAGTAGTTGTGGCTCGTGGGCTCTACAGCACAGGCTCAGTAGTTGTGGCACATGGGCTTAGTTGCTCCACGGCATGTGGGATCTTCCCGGACCAGGGCTCGAACCCCTGTCCCCTGCACTGGCAGGCGGATTCTTAACCACTGCACCATCAGGAAAGTCCTGTTTGTAAGGTTTTTAATGATGGCCATTCTGACTGGTGTGAGGTGATACCTCACTGTAGTTTTGATTTACATTTCTCTAATAATTAGTGATATTGAGCATCGTTTCATGTGCTTGTTGGCCATCAGTATGTCTTATTTGGAAAAACTTCTATTTAGATCTTCTGCCCATTTTTTGATTGGGTTGTTTACTTTTTTGATATTAAGCTATATGAGCTGTTTGTATATTTTGGAAATTAATCCCTTGTTGGAAGCATTGTTGGCAAATATTTTCTCCTAGTGCATAGGTTGTCTTTTTGTTTTGTTTATGGTTTCCTTTGCTGTGCAAACGCTTTTAAACTTAATTAGGTCCCATTTGTTTATTTTTGTTTTTATTTCCATTCCTTTAGGAGAGAGATCCAAAAAAAATATTGCTGCAATTTAAGTCAATGAGTGTTCTGCCTATATTTTCCTCTAGGAGTTTTATAGTATCTGGTCTTACATTTAGATCTTTAATCCATTTTGAGTTTATTTTTGTGTGTGGTGTTAGAGAATGTTCTAATTTCATTCTTTTACATGTAGCTGTCCAGTTTTCCCAGCACCAGTTATTGAAGGGGCTGTCTTTTCTCCATTGTATATTCTTGCCTCCTTTGTTGTAGATTAATTGACCACAAGTGTGTGGGTTTATTTCTGGGCTTTCTATCCTATTCCACTGATCTATATGTCTGTTTTTGTGCCAGCACCATACTGTTTTGATTACGGTAGCCTTGTAGTATAGCCTGAAGTCAGGGAATGTGATTCCTCCAGCTCTGTTCTTCTTTCTCAAGATTGTTTTGGCAGTTATGGGTCTTTTGTGTTTCCATACAAATTTTACAAATTTTTCTTCTAGTTCTATGGAAAATGCCATTGGTAATTTGATAAGGGTTGCACTGAATCAGTAGATTGCCTTGGGTAGTATGGTCACTTTAACAATATTGATTCTTCCAATCCAAGAATACAGTATATCTTTTCATCTGTTTGTGTTGTCTTCAGTTTCTTTCATCAATGTCTTATAGTTTTTGGAGTACACGTCTTTTGCCTCCTTAGGTAGGTTTATTCCTAGATATTTTATTCTTTTTGATGTGATGGTAAATGGGATTGTTTCTTTCATTTCTCTTTCTGATCTTTCATTGTTAGTGTATATAAATGCAAGAGATTTCTCTGTATTAATTTTGTATACAGCAACTTTACCGAATTCACTGGTAAATTCACTCATTTACTGATGAGCTCTAGTAATTTTCTGGTAGCATCTTTAGGATTTTTCTATGTATAGCAACAAGTCCTCTTCAAACAGTGACGGTTTTACTTCTTCTTTTCCAATTTAGATTCCTTTTATTTCTTTCTCTTCTCTGATTGCTGTGGCTAGGACTTCCAGAACTATGTTGAATAAAAGTGGTGAGAGTGGGCATTCTTTTTTTCTTCTTTCTTTCTTTCTTTCTTTTTAATTTTTGAATTTTATTTTATTTACTTTTTTTATACAGAGTGGGCATTCTTCTTCCAGATCTTAGAGGAAATACTTTCAGCTTTTCATCATTGAGTATGATGTTAGCTGTGGGTTTATCATATATGGCCTCTATTATGTTGAGGTATGTTCCCTATATGCCCACTTTCTGTAGAGTTTTTATCATAAATGGATGTTGAATTTTATCAAAGGCTTTTTCTGCATTTATTGAGATGATCCTATGGTTTTTATTCTTCAGTTTGTTAATGTGGTGTATCACCTTTATTGATTTGCAGATATTGAAAAATCCTTGCACCCCTGGAATAAATCCCATTTGATCATGGTGTATGATCCTTTTAATGTATTGTTGGAGTCAGTTTGCTAGTATCTTGTTGAGGATTTTTGTATCTATGTTCATCAGTGATATTGGGCTGTAGTTCTCTTTTTTTGTGACATCTTTTTCTGGCTTTCATATCAGGGTGATGGTGGCCTCATAGAATGAGTTTGGAAGTGTTCCTTCCTCTGCAACTCTTTGGAATAGTTTGAGAAGGATAGGTGTTAACTGTTCTCTGAATGTTTGATAGAATTCACCTGTGAAGTCATCTGGTCCTGGACTTCTGTTTGTTGGAAAATTTTAAATTACTGATTCAATTTCAGTACTGGTAATTGGTCTGTTCATATTTTCTATTTCTTCCTGGTTCAGTCTTGGGAGATTTTACCTTTTTAGGAATTTGTCCATTTCTTCTAGGTTGTCCATTTTATTGGCATATAGTTGCTCATAGTAGTCTCTTATGATCCTTTGTATTTCTGTGGTGTCGGTTATAACTTCTTCTTTTTTATTTCTGATTTTATTGATTTGGGCCCTCTCCCTTTTTGATGAGTCTGGCTAAAGGTTTATCAATTTTGTTTATCTTTTCAAAGAAGCAGCTGTTAGTTTCATTGATCTTTTCTATTGTTTTTTAGTCTCTATTTCATTTATTTCTGTTCTGATCTTTATGATTTCTTTCCTTCTACTAACTTTGGGTTTTGTTTGTTCTTTCTCTAGTTGCTTTAGGTGTAAGGTTAGGTTGTTTATTTGAGATTTTTCTGTTTCCTGAGATAAACTCTTATCGCTATGAACTTCCCTCTTTTTTATTTTTTGGCTGTGCTGCGTGGCTTGTGGGATCTTAGTTCCCTGACCAGAGATTGAACCTGGGCCCTCAGCGGTGAAAGCACAGAGTCCTAACCACTGGACTGCCAGGGAATTCCCTATAAACTTCCCTCTTAGAACTGCTTTAGCTGTGTGCCATAGGTTTTGGATTGTCATGTTTTCATTTTCTTTTGTCTCTAGGTATTTTTAAATTTCCTGTTGATTTCTTCAGTTATCCATTGGTTGTTTAGCAGCATATTGTTTCACCTTTCTAGGTGAAAGGTGCACTTGATGAATAAAACTCTCCTACTGCAAAAAATACAAGAATGGTTTATATGCCAGCATCTTTAAAAGCCTGGAGAATATATCCATTTAAGGACTTGTCTATCCAAGGATTAGATCAAATCTTAGTATTTGGTTTAGCTCTTAGTTTATGAATAATTCAGATTTGACTTCCTTCTTATGGGTTGCTGGAAGTACAAGTAACAGTCACAATCATTTAAGAGAGTAGTTTAATTACTCCTAACCGTTTAATTGTATTAATTCCTAGGAAAGGAATACTACAAGAGTCAGCCAAAATGGGCTTCAGCTTCCAGGGCCTTCGCCACACAGTCAGTTGCTTGCCTTGCACTGCCCTCTTCCTGTCATCTGTGTACACCTTGAGGGGTGGTATTCAGAGAATCCCTCATTGAGAAAATTTAAATATAGACAGTATATTAGATGATACTATTAAATTTATGTCAGTTTTCTTAGATGTGATAATGCTATTGTGATTATGTAGGTGAATGTTCTTATTCTTAGATGAGGCATGTGGAATATTTAGGGGTGAAATTTTCCGATGTGTGCAACTTACTTTCAAAAAAACATAAATGGGGGGGTGGGGAAGAGAGAGAGAGTGACAGGGGTCAGGGGAGACAGGCAAATGCTGGAAAAGTTAACAATGATTTGATCTCAGTGAAGAATGTATGGCTATTAATTGTACTACTCTTTGCATTTTTTGGACAGTTTGAAAAATTTCAAAATAAATGTGAAAAAAATTATGAAACGAATATGTAGTCCCTGACCTCTGGTTACTCTAGAAGTTTCTTTGAATTACTTCTCTACATTCTTCAGAGCTGGAAGACTGACACTCATAAAGGCCTTTACACCAGGCATCTGGTGATCCAGGCATTAGTTAGTTCAGGCATTGTTCTTCTAAAAACTGGAAAATAAAGGGGCAAGAGAGTCAGCGATAGACAGGACTCTGGGTAGCAGAGGGAGAGCCTGGAAAGGTTGTTTCATAGGCTCACTGGTCTCACAGGTGGACGTGGGAGGTGATGTTTAAGCACAAAGAATTATCCAAAGACGTAAGCTGTTTAGGAGGTTAATATATTTCTCTTTTCTATATTTTGCTGCATCATTAATTATCACTTTGGTCTGAGAACCCAATCTGTCTTCCTGGTTTCAAAGAGCAACTGGTCACACCTAAAAGCAGGAAGTGCCATCCTAGGAGTTTCTGATAGGAGAGACAGAGAGTGTGTGTGTGTGTGTGCGAGCATGCGCACATGTGTGCACGTGCATGAACATTTGTTAGACATTTGAAACAAGTGGAGACTCCTTCAAGGGAGTGGATGAAATCACTGTTTCCTAAACTATGTTTCCATTTTTTAAAAAAAGGATTTTGTGATCAAATAAGTTTGGAAACACTGCATATTATATTATCTTTTTCAGATTCAAAGTGCATTAGTTTATTAAAGATTCTAAGAAGAATTTAGTACAAGATTTTCCAAATTCACCAGGATATCTATATAACATTATGCTACAAGCACAATTATGCAACTAGGAGAGCAACTGAAAACAATCATACAGTAATGTTTTCTAAGAAATTCTATTGCTTTTAAATAAAAATTTAGAAATAATCATTTTCTTAGAAGCAGGCTTTGTACACACTACATTATGTAAAGTACAGGAAGGAATGGCCATTTAGAGTTCTGGGAGCCAATGCAACTCTTCAACGAAAGTGAGGCATTTAAAAATAATGATATATCTAACTTAAGAATGCACACTTGTGCACATTTCAAGACACACATATTTTAAAAGTCAAAGTATACCTCTGTTATTTTCCAATGCTAAATATTCTAAATCTTACTGGTATTGACATGCTAATTTCATTCTTTAACACTTTTCTTTCTGCTATTTTCTCCCACTCCATTATTGCTCCCAACTTTCCCTTTTTCAATGTAAGCATTTAATCTTACTAGTAATGTCACTTTAATATGTTCATGAAATCACCTAATAATTCAGCATTTTTTCTCACTGAATTGAACTATCAAATGTTTGTGCATACATTCATCATTGCTTATTAACCTTGAATAGAATCACATGCTGGGAAATGTCAGGAATTCTCTTCTTGGCATTCAAACCTATTTACACTCTGCTCTCACCTTGCTTTGCCCCCATATTTCCTGCTATTCTTCTCCATGAACCTCTTTTGCACTCTTAAAAATGCAGTATTTTCTCCCTTCCTGCCTTTACTAATGCAATTTTCTCCTGTTTGGAGTGTTCTTCCTCTTCCTCTTTGCCCTTTGCCCTACCTACTCTTGCATCTTAAGGATCTTTCTCAACCTCCGCCATCTCCTCTTCTGTGTTGTCCTGGACCAGCCCAGTGTGCAAGTACTTCTTCCTCTGACTCTTGTGGAATCTACCAGCCTGTATCACTCAGGAGGTATTCACTTGTTAACTTTTTGTGTGTATTTGTATGATTTCACCATCTAGATTTTGATATTTTGAAGGTAGGGATTCTATTTTAGACATCTTGGTCCCTAACATTGCCTTGAACATAATGAACTGACATAATTTGTTAATTGATTTTAAATTGATTTTTATATTTTAAAATAGGCAGGCAAATTGTACTAATGTTTCTCGAAAGGCAACACCCAGAAGAGGCTGTCTGGAATTACTGAAAATACAAGTGTTATCATATACCCTGATTAAAATTTTCAAAGTTAATTCAAAGGCATATTTATTGGATGAATGAATGAAAAAAGCAAACACTGAATATTGATTTAGTACATTTGTAATAGAACTATATTGGAGGATGGGGGAAAGAATGTGTGCATCAGTGTGGGGGACACAGAAAGAAAGCAGTATCGTTAACCTCCATAGTAGTGGGAAGTCAATGTATAATTTCTAAAATGTAAAAAAGTCAACAAAATAGCAGTGTAAATCTATTATTTAGGATAATGAAGGTAAATAGCAGAAGAGATTTAAAAATTACACAAAATGGTTGCCTCTGTAGACCCTTATCTTTTTCCTTTAAGCCTCCCTGGGAGTACATTTCAGGCTCCTGGTTTTAAATAGATACATTTCCAATTCTGGATCTCTTAGTTTGTCTTTCTTTCTATACCTTTAGGATGTGTCCAGCTTAAAACTTAAGTGTAAACAGCTTACAAGTTAATGGTTTAAAAACTGAGCTCACCTCTCTCCCTTCTGTCATCCTGACAGTTTCCTACAACTTCTGTATCACTCCCAAGGGCATCATTTGTTGTTCCTTTCTCACCTTTCTCTAGTCATTCAACATATATTTATTGAATGCCTACCATATTTCAGCCACCGTGCTAGACCTTGGACAGTAAGTAGTAGATGAGTGAGCCCTCGTTGCCTAGATGATTCTTTCTCCAGTGTTCCTTCAGTCTGCCTGTTTTGTTTCAATTTTTGCGTCCCTTCCCTAAAACAGATTCACAGCCATTGATTCATTGTTCAGGAAGAACATTTAGAATTGTGCATTCTCAGGCTATGAACATAAAATCTTGGCAGTTATCTTGAGGTCAGGCTAGGGAATATGGGTCAGTCAGCACACATCAGTTAACACTATTGGGAAACAATGCGAAGTATATGCTCAGCCACTGATGGTGGGTCAGATGCATCATGCCCTGAACAACATTTGTATATTTCATTCATTCATTTGACATTTTTTGATTATCTACTGTTTCTAGGAACTGTGAAAGTAATACAATGCATTGGGATCACAACCGAATATAGTACAAAACCATTGCAATTTAAAAAATATATTTCAGCCAGTTGTGTGTGTAAGGCAAATAAGCGAACATAATGTGATAAGAGTCTTAATAAAGGTATGGAAGAATTGCAGTGTGACCATGGGGCGAGAAGCCAATCCTACCTATCAGGAAGGGTCAAAGGTGGAGTAAAGTAAATCTCCAAAGAGAAGTAGAGTCTGTCAGGAGACACGTGGGACAAGAGGTAGAACGGGCAAAGGCATGAGGCATGAAGGGAGCTTGTTACCTTTGAGCAGCTGCAAGCAACAAGCAGGTGCAGAGGGGAATGGAAGAGGAGTGAGTGGAGAAGTAGGAAGGAGCCAATTTGTGAAAAGCCTTTACACTGAAAGAGTTTTAAGCAAGGAAATGGTATACTTCTTAAAAGATGTGGTGTAATGTGGGTGGGAGGAGTGTGGGGGAGATTGGAGAAAGGAAGAGCAATTGGGAGGTTTTTGTAATAGTCCAGGTGAGAAATGATGAGCCCCTGAATAAGGATAGCGACTGTAGGGAGGGAGAATGAGGGAGACTTTAGAAGCTATTTAGGGGGTAGAATTTACAGAACTCGGTAGATTTAGAGGGTGAAGGAGGTAGAGGACCCAGAGATGAACCTGGTTTCCAGCACAAGAGCTGGATAGATGAAGGACGAAGAACGTGTGTATGAATGAAGAAAAAAAATCAGTTTAGTTTTGAAGATGTTGAACTTGCTGTGCTGAGGAACAGTGGGTTAGAGCTGTCTTACAGGCGCTTGTTAAGTATGTGAGATGTGAAGGAGAGAAGAGTAGGGAAAGGAACCACATCCCGGCAGGAATAATGGATGCTGATCATCAGGAGAGGATGAGATTTCAGCTTCATGGTGGGGCAGAGAAGAATATGTTTGGTACACAGCTTATCCAGCAGAACATCTATTCTTTCTCACCTGCCCAATTTTGATGGTAAGTGGGCAATGTAGCCAACCTAACCTGAGGAGGGCTTGGTGACCACGGACTTAGACTCCTCAGGAGTGGAGATTAGGGTTCCCCCACCCCCACCCCAGCTAAGCCACCTAGACCAGCAGATGTGCTAGTTGAGGGTGAAGGGAATCTGAAATTGGTAGTAGAGGAGGGAAATAGTGAGTCTCAGATGTAGATTTGAGAGCATGTGCAGAGGCAAGGGCTGTAATTTGTCTCACCAACGTTCTTGTAAGGTTCTCCAAACGAAGGAACCAAACAGAAATCTGGAGGGTTAATTCCAAATAGGGTGAATCTACTGTAAGAAGTAAGTGGATCTGAGCCATGTAGGGGGTGGCCTGTGGTGGATGCAGTGGTGCTCTCCTCAGATTTCCATGCCAGGACTGACACTCATTCTCCACTTGTCAGAAGTATTGGCTGCTGGCAACTTACCTCCAAGTCCTTTTTCTGGAATTGGTCTCAGCTGAGGAGAAGTACCTTGTCTAATTTTATGTTCCCCAGCTTGCGTCCAATGACAGGTTGATGGTCAATGTTGGGATACAAAGGCGCAGCCCCCTTGTCTCAATTCATGACAACTATGAAGGGCTTTCCCAGCCACAGAGCTCCGGGGATGGGCTGAGGCTTCTGTTGCAATTGCACAGGAGGTCACCTCCTCCCGCAGCTCAATCCTGCTGCTTTCACTTCTCCAGGGTTGTCCCCAAAGCCCCTGCCTACAAATCTCTGGCTCAGAGTCAAGTGTCCTAACCTAAGACATTAGGGCAATTCAGATGGCTAAGTCCTCCCCTTTTATGGGAGACAGCAGAGAACATCTAAAGGTGATAAGATCGATGCATGGAGGTGTAAACGTATTATCTACAGTTACACAGACAACCACCAGAAGAGCTAAAAATGAAAATGATGAAAAAGTATTGTCCTTATAAAGTGACTGGGGATTGATTAAGTGGGAGACTTTCTTTTCCTCCTAAGATTTTCTGAAATACCTGATTTAATATCATTTGGTAAGAGTACTTTGATTCAAATCTAATTTTAACATAGAAGAAGACTCTTAGAAACAACTAACTATGGAGAGGTAGTAGAGGTAACGTTTGTATTTGGAGAACGTGACCTAGAGTTCAGACGCTTTCTGATGTAGGTCACTTATTCTTTCAGATCCCTAGCTTTCTCATCTGGTAAGTGGAAATAATAATGATATTGAAATAAAAAACCACTCAAGTGGTGACATGGATGGGAGAGAAATCCAAAAGGGAGGGGATATATGTATCCATAGGGCTGGTTCACTTTGCTGTGCAACAGGAGCTAGCACAACATTGTAAAGCAACTATACCCCAATAAAAAAGAAAAAGAAAAAAAAGAAAAAAACCACTCAAGGTTATTGTAAATATGAATAAAATAATGAAAGTAAAAATGTTTAGTAAAGCTATAAAGAGCCATATTATACGAAGACAATAAAATGCATGTTAGAGTGACTAGAGATGTACAAGAAAACACACAAAAAAGCAGCTAATTCTAGCTGTGGCTGAAGAAGACCTCATGAAAGCTGATCACTTGAAGTTGGCCTGAAGAATAAAGGAGAATTTTGATAGGTAGAGAAGGAGGGAGATTTTTGTTTTAATTTTTAAAGTAATCTCTTTCAATTCTTTTTATCAAAGTAATCCATGGGTATAATCAAACAACCACAATTCAGAAGGGTTTATAATCTTCACCTTTTCCAAGTCTGTTCAAATGTTAAATTTTTCAATGAGACCTTTCTGACCCTGTTATTTAAAACTGCAGTGCAACCCTGGCCCCACTCCTGACCCTTCTTACCCTGCTTTATTCTTTCCTCATAGCACTAATTCACTTCTAACATATCAAAATTTATTTATGTCTACGTCTATGTTTTATTGTCTCTTTTCCCTGACTGGAATGTGAGCCCCACTAAAAAAGAAATTTTGATCTGTTCTGTTCATGTCCCCAAAGTGCCTGAACAGTGCCTCACATTGTAGGGACTCAACAAATATTCATTAAATAAATGAAAAATATAAAACAGTCTTGCCAGCACCACTGCTCCCCAAGCCCCATGCCACAACCCAGAGGCACCAGCTTTTTTAAAAAAATAAAACAAAAACAAAACAGTCTATTATTTTTAAAATTTTCAAACATACATAAAAGCAGAAAGTATGGTACAGTGAACCCCATGAACCCAGCTTTTACAATTATCACCCTTTGGCCAGTCTTGTTTCTCTATTCCCCCTATATTTTAAGGGTAGGAGGGATTGGCACTAAAGTATTTTAAAAGCAAATCCCAGACATCACGTTATTTTACCTAGAAACACTTCACTATGCTTCTAACTGCAAAAGATATTTTAAAATCTAATGTACATGCCAGTATCATAACTAACAAAATTAACAGTTTCTTGTATCATCGTTTTATATCCAGCTGATAATCAGATTTTTCTGATTGTTTCAAAACTGGCCTAATAGGGATCCCAAATGAAGTCTCTACATTGAATTCGATTGTTTTGTTTCCTAAGTGTGATTTACTCTGTAACTCACGTTTTCCCCCACGCCATTGATTTATTAGAGAATCTAGGTCAGCCATCTCGTAGAATGTCCTATATTCTGGATCTGACTGATTGCTTCCTCGTGGTGTCCTTTTAACTTGTTCTCCAGAGGTAACTACTTTTAGTAGTTTCTGTTTTTAGTTCTTTTTGTGATTACCTTGATATCTCTACACGTGTTGTTTCTTGATGTAGCTGTCTCGATGGGTGCGAATTTATCTCACTTGCCTTGGCTCCCTCCTCCGCCGTCTCCCTCCTCCCAGCATAATTTTGTCACTAATCTCTGCTTCCTCCACCAGTCACCTCTTAGATTTCAGACAATATCCTTGAACCTCTATCTGCTATTCCTTCAACCAAGAGAGCATCTTTTGTTGAGGACGTTTGTGCTTGGATGTTCCCCTTCATCTGCTCTTCTCCCTTTTTACTTCCCAAACTCTGCCAGCTGCAAATTTAAGTTTTCCAAGTGGATAACATATTCTTTTCTGTAATAACAATTTAGTCTTCTGTGATTTGTCTGTGAGTTTATTCTAAAATTGTAAAAAATGATATATGAAGATTTACATTGTTGTGGCTTTTCAAATTTAGTTCACTGTAGAACCAAAAAATACCCTTTGGTTTTCTCTTTATGAGGTCAATGTTAGAACCCCTTTTCCAGTCAGAGGAGAATGTCTCTAGTGTCACATTAAAATTTTTAACACTCCTCCAATTGTACAAAATCATGCCACGTTTTAACTTTCTTTATATTTGGTCCATGCCAGGAATGATTTTCGAAACTGTGGTTTGACTTGACCATTCCATCATCACACTATTCATAAGAGACTACATTTTTGAACAATGACAGAGGAAAGTACCTAGTATTAAAAAAAATAGTTCCCTTTGAGTGAGAAATGAGGCTGGAACAATCAATTCAAACCACATAATAGAAGGCCTTGAATACCATGCCAAGAAATTTAGACTTTGTAGGTCCTAGGAGGTGCTCGAGGGTTTTTAAGGAGTGCAAGGTATTTGGACTTAAGCCTTCTTGAAAAGAATTTCCCAAAGAGGGTGACCTGCAGGGCAAGGGGATTCCAGAGTCCCACTGGTTGTGCCTATAGTACTCACCATGTCTGGGAGCTATGTGGTCAGAAGGCCCCATAGGGCATCCAAGGAACCCACAGATGGCTCCCATGAGAGACCCAGCATTTGAACCCCTGAAGCTCACCCCTGGACCCTAGGTAAGAAGCCCCAATCAACATCACCATTCTCAAAGACTGCATATGAATCATCATTTATTTAACCTTTTTTTGGAAAACTGATGGATATTTGAGTAGATTCCAGTTCTAATTTTTTACTATAACAAACAACCTTGTCATGACAATTGTTTTATTTCTATTCTTTGCATCCTTGCCCATTTTCTTCCCTTGGGAAAAATTTATAATTGCAGAACTGCTGGATAAACCATGTGTATTCCCCCCTTCCTTCCTCCCTCCCTCCCTCTCTCTCTCTCTTTCTTTCTTTCTTTCTTCCTTTCTTCCTTTATTTCTTTTTAATTAATAAACTTTATTTCTCAGAGCAGTTTTAGGTCAACAGAAAAGCTGAGAAAGTATAGAGAGCTCCCATCCACACCTCTGTGCCCACGCAGCTTCTCCTATTATTAATATCTTACATTGGTGTGGTACCTTTGTGGTTACAATAGATTAATGAATACTGATACATTATTATTAACTAAAGTCCATAGTTTATATCAGGGTTCACTCTTTGTATTATACAGGTTTATGGGTTTTGACAAATGTATAATGTCATGTTCACCATTATAGCATCATACAGAATAGTTCACTGACGTAAAAATACCTTAGTTTCTAGTTATTCATCTCTTTCTCCCTCCTCCAACTATGTATAATTTTTAAGGCTTTTCAGGTCTATAGTCAAATTACTCTACAAAATGTTTGTATTCAAACACTAGCAGTGTGTGAGAATCCCTATTTTGGCACATTATCAATAAAATTGGGTATTATTATTTTCAATTTTAGGGTAATTGATACCTCATTTTTTTAGGACAAATACAAGTAAGATATTATTGTGTTAGGACTCTTGCCTACAATGACAGAGAATTAATACAAGCTGGCTTAAGCAAAATATGAGATTTATTGCCTCATTCATCAGGATGTTGGCCTCAGGGTTGACTTGGTTCAGGAACTCAGTTGATGTCAGAGAATGTGCCATCCTCATTGCTCTCCTATTACACACAGGCTTTTTCTAAAGAGGGAGATGTTGTTACAGGCAGCTCTGGGCTTACATCATTTCAGTCCAGGAGGTCTGGAGGAAAGAGAAATCTTTGTTCTCTTTGATTTAATTTTACAATAATCAGAGCTTATTTGATCTCCTTGATAGAAACCCAACTTAAGTTGATTAAAGCAAAACATGTGAATATGTTGCCTCATGTAACTGAAAAGTCTAGGAAAGAATGCTGCTTTCAGGAACAACTAGATCCAGGGACTCAGGCAATGCCATTAGGACTTGCTGTTTATCTCTCGTCCCACTCTCTTTGTTGGCTTCATTCTCAGTAAACTTTCTCTGCCTGTTGAAAAAATGGTTCCTGGCAGCTTCAGGCCTAAATGACTCAGAAGTCTCATGACTCTCAAAGACAGTACCATTGTCCCTTGGTATCCGAGGAGGATTAGTTCCAGGACCCCCTGCAGGTAACAAAATTGAGGATATTCAAGTCCCTTATATAAAATGGTGCATATAACCTATGTGCCTCCTCCGGTGTATTTAAATCATCTCTAGATTACTTGCAATACCTATTATAATGTAAATGCTATGTAAATAGTTGCCTGCATGCAGGAAATTCAAGTTTTGCTTTTTGGAACATCCTGGAATTTTTTTCCCCCAAATATCTTTGATCCGCAGTTGGTTGAATCCCTGGGTGTGGAACTCAGTTACTGAGGGCCGACTGTACCTCATTTTTGATGTTTGAAGCAAAGATTCTAATGAAGGCTTTGGTTGGCCTGGCTTGGATATTGTGTTCATCCCTGAGCCAGTCATGGTGACAGGGGGGATGAGATAATCCGATCAGTTAGGACTGAGTCGTGTGTCACCCAGGCACAGAACAGAGGAAGATATTAGCTCCAACAACAAAACCACAAGAACTCACAGGGGAGGCAGAGGATTTGTAAAAGAAAAAGGGAGGGTGGATGATACACCAACAGAAAGAACAGATGTCTATTACAAGTGTCATCAGCTCTCCCAGAACCACAGAGTTGGTATTTAGGAGAAAGATGTTTCATATCAAAAAAGGGGGAGAAGGAATAATGCATAGATAAAAAGTGACAGATATCCACCAAATCATGGTTTTAAATTTGTATTCACTAATAAACATTAGTTCATATATTTGTTGGCTGTTTTGCTGTGAAGGCAGCACTTTTATCTTACTGATTTGCAGGAGTTCCTAACATACTGATGTTAAGCCTCTCCAGTTATACATGCTGTGAATATTTCTCCCAGTTCATCATTTGTTTCTTAATTCTGTTATGTACATTTTTACACAAATAAACAATTAAAAATTGCATATGGATCCACACAATGGTTATTGTACTTTTTATTCATCCTAATTCTAGCACTAAATAGTTCTGTGACTTACTCTGATTTAGCTTCTGTGGCCCAGTTTCCTCATCTGTAAAATGAGCAATAACTTTTCTTCCTTTACTTATAACATTGTATGACTATCAAATAGCATTAATTTATTTCAAAGTACAGATCTCAATATAGTGGATATGAAATATAAGAGAACAACACTCTGAGTCTATGCTGCCAGAGGATATTTAATGGTATCCCATAGGAAGTACCACGAGTGGTCCATTTACAGCTTGAAGTTACTCCTCTTGTCAAATAGAGCAGAATAAACTCTCTCCCCTTTCCCTAGCCAGCCAGGGCATGCAGCAGGCAGAGGAAATGCTTTCAGCTACAGAGAACACAGATGCCAGAGCCTGCAGGTTAGAGAGTTACGGGGCTACAGGGCTAAGCTGAACAGACCAAAGCTGGGTCCAGATGGAACAAAAAAGCAGGTAGCAAGTCTTTCCTGAGTATAACTGTGGGGACAGCCCCTATTTGTGGTAAAGACTTGGCACTAAAAATGAACTTTGAGCAGTTCCAAACATACAGATTAAGAACTGTCTGCAAGTAGAATTAGGATTCTGATACAAGATGCATCCTCACACAGTCTGCTGTGGGACAAGAGTAGCTTGATGCATGGATGAAGATCAGCAGAGTCTTGGAGGACAGAATCAGGACTGGATGAGAAAGAAACTATTCCTTTGATCATGATGACCAAGAGTTTTCATACATTCCTTCATGAGGAAGAACTGGAAATTGTTATCAGATTCCCCTACTATGTACCTTTAGTAGTTTATCACATATCTTTATTTTTTAATTAATGTATAGTGAGATGTAGATACCACAAAAGGTGAGCTTAGTCATGTCCCATAAGTTCTTTTATCATCTTTGTATAGAACTTTTCCATATATTGTCATAGAGAGATTTCTGAAGTGGTTAGATTCTGGGGCCTGAGTGGCAAACCAGATACACTGTTTACTGTGCAGGCCACTGTGGCTTATTTTAGTTTGAGTATGTTGCACTTTATGAAAATCACTTTGAAAAGGAGAAACTTTACGTAAACATCATTTATCACAATCCCTTAGATCTGTGGTTCACAACCATGGCTAAACATTAGAACTATCTGTGGGGTTTTTAAGAAAATGCTGAAGTCTGGCCCAACCCCACATTAATTAAATTAAAATCTCTGGAGGTGATAAAAAACTTCTGCAATTGATTATAACGTGCAGTTAGATTAAAAGGGCTGATAGGGCATTGCATAAAATGTGAGATCTTAAAGTCAGGTATTAGAGAATATTTGTATACACAGTGTAATACGCCAAACTGAGGCATAATTGAAGCATTCCCTTCCGAAATAATTCAATGATTATTTCAGTGAATAATTCAAGCATTCCCTTCCGAAACCATACAATTGTTGGTATATTATCTAGTTGTCTCTGGAAGAATTTTTTTTCTCTATTCAGATATTTTTGAATGTTATTTTTAAAAATTCAGATATCTTGCAGGTGTTGAGATGGTCTGAATTGGCAATGGGGGTGAATAGAGGGCATTTTATAAGAGGGGAAAGTCATATGGAACTTGGATATATCCAATGAGATTTTCTACTTTTTTTCTTTTTTCTTCTTTTCCCCAAGTTTGCATTAAATTTATAATAATGCTCCTTTGCCCCTCCCTCTCTCTGTTGTACTTAACTGGCAAAACTCCAACTCTGGACATATTTATTTATGCCTGCACCTGTACATGTGAGAGCTTAAGTTTTGATTCTCTCAGAAGCAGACATTGAAACGAGGATTTGGGTTAAAAGAGTTCATTCGGGAAGTATAGATTATACTGGTTGAGAAATGGGGAAGTAACAAAGGAGGGAACACATCCAGTAGAGGATGTACTATTAAGCCAGCTACCCCAGTAGTTTCCATGGGGAAACTCTGGGAAACAGTGCAATACACACACCTCAGAATTGTCCTACTTTGGCCTTTATTCACCATCTCTTGAGAATCATTATTTGAAGCACTTTGGGCCTGTTGTGAGCCCAAGCAGTAGACGTTTTGAAAGTTCTGGAATAAATAATTCTTAAGCACAGGGCTAGAGATTCTGTTAGGAGTGGGCTAAGGCACACTGAAAGTCCAAGGGATAGGATGGCATTGTTGGTGGGGGGTGGGAGGAATCACACTGCTGAGCAGATTGGCATCAACAGAAATTCATCATTTTCCAACCTCAGATAAACATTTCACATAGCTGGTAATCCCACAATATTTTTCTCGTAAGCTTATACTCCTACTTAAAAAAAAATCAATGTCTGATAACTGCCATATCTGGATTACTTGTGGGTCTGTTTCTATTGTCGGTTTTTCTCTTGCTTTTCTGTCTTTTGGTCCTATTTCCTGATGATGAAATAAAATTTATATTTTAAGGCAGGACAAGAAAATTCAAACATAAAATTCTCTCTGTCTGTCTGTTTGGGCCTCCTTTCTCTCTCCCTAGTGTGCAGTGTGCATCTGAATTATACAGTAACCAGACCTCCTCAAAGATGGGAGTGCCTGCTCGACAATAAAGATAAATTTTTTTTCCCCTTTCTTCGGACACTAGTAATGTAACTTCTTAAAAGATTGGCATTCTTTCCCAAGTCTGTAGGGGTCATGGTGGCTTGCTGCTCTCTTTGTTTGTGCTTACCTGGACTATATATCTTTGGTGAACCTTAAGTAAAAGGTCAGTATGTCATTTTGATGTTTGAGCCTTTGTCTCAAAAATGTGTATGACTGTGCCTTCGATTTCTAATAGGTGGAACAGTTCTCAGAGCTTCTGAGAGTCTGTCTCCTGGGTTATAATCCTCAGTTTTGCTCAAATAAAATTCTCTTTTTTATCCTTAACTTGATGGTTAGTCAAATTTTCACCAAGACTAGCATGCCTGGTATTATTTTTAACTCCGATTTTTAAAAATTTGTTTGTTTATTTATTTATTTTTGTATTTATTTATTTATATAGAGTCTGGTTGATGCTATCTTCCCCTAAAAGGATTTAACTTTCTTTTTGTCAGCAGTTAGAGTGGGGCCAGATCATATTGATGCTCTTGGGGATGGAGATAACTTTAGGCTGTTACAGGCTTTGTGAGAGTTGGTCTACTTTTACTTGCCCTTATCCCTAGAGTGTCTTGAGGAGTATTCTCAGAAATCTGGAGAGTTTATCAAGGTCCGTCTTCCTTGGTGGGCCCTAAACTATAATTTTTCTCTACTCAGTACCATGAAATCACCAAAAGCTCTGCTCATCTTTTTAGCAGATGATTTCTGCTTGGTTTCCTGCCTTCTCACCATTGTACAGCTTGAGACCTGGTAAATGTCCTAAGGGCAAAAGCCACATCAAATGTAGGGCTCACTTCTCAAGTGCTGTCTGCGTTTGTTTCCCTGAAGTCTAATTTTTGTTTTCCTGGATCTGTGGGACTGCTGAGAGCTCTACTTTGCCATATCTGCTACAAGCTAGCAGTGGGTTTCGTGGATTTTATTTTTTCCTTCAGGAGTTAGGCAAGGTCATCAGCTTAGAGAAGGAAGGACAATAAAGGAGGTGACAGTGTTGAGGTAACTGAAGACTTAATGAAATACAGGCACGTGTTTATTGCACTTCACTTTATCTCACTTTGCAAATACTGTGCTTTTACAAATTGAAGTTTTTTTTTTTTTTAAACATCTTTATTGGAGTATAATTGCTTTACAATGGTGTGTTAGTTTCTGCTTTATAACAAAGTGAATCAGTTATACATATACATATGTTCCCATATCTCTTCCCTCTTGCATCTCCCTACCTCCCACCCTCCCTATCCCACCCCTCTAGGTGGTCACAAAGCACTGAGCTGATCTCCCTGTGCTATGCGGCTGCTTCCCACTAGCTATCTATTTTACATTTGGCAGTGTATATATGTCCATGCCACTCTCTCACCCTGTCACATCTTACCCCTCCCCCTCCCCATATCCTCAAGTCCATTTTCTAGTAGGTCTGTGTCTTTATTCCCGTCTTGCCACTAGGTTCTTCATGACCTTTTTTTTTTTCCCTTATATTCCATATATATGTGTTAGCATAATGTATTTGTTTTTCTCTTTCTGACTTACTTCACTGTATGACAGACTCTAACTCCATCCACCTCATTACAAATACCTCCATTTCATTTCTTTTTATGGCTGAGTAATATTCCATTGTATATATGTGCCACATCTTCTTTATCCATTCATCCAATGATGGACACTTAGGTTGCTTCCATGTCCTGGCTATTGTAAATAGAGCTGTAATGAACATTTTGGTACATGACTCTTTTTGAATTATGGTTTTCTCAGGGTATATGCCCAGTAGTGGGATTGCTGGGTCGTATGGTAGTTCTATTTGTAGTTTTTTAAGGAACCTCCATACTGTTCTCCATAGTGGCTGTATCAATTTACATTCCCACCAACAGTGCAAGAGTGTTCCCTTTCCTCCACACCCTCTCCAGCATTTATTGTTTCTAGATTTTTTGATGATGGCCATTCTGACCGGTGTGAGATGATATCTCATTGTAGTTTTGATTTGCATTTCTCTAATGATTAATGATGTAGAGCATTCTTTCATGTGTCTGTAGGCCATCTGTATATCTTCTTTGGAGAAATGTCTATTTAGGTCTTCGGCCCATTTTTGGATTGGGTTGTTCGTTTTTTTGTTATTGAGCTGCATGAGCTGCTTGTAAATCTTGGAGATTAATCCTTTGTCAGTTGCTTCATTTGCAAATATTTTCTCCCATTCTGAGGGTTGTCTTTTGGTTTTGTTTATGGTTTCCTTTGCTGTGCAAAAGCTTTTAAGTTTCATTAGGTCCCGTTTGTTTATTTTTGTTTTTATTTCCATTTCTCTAGGGGCTGGGTCAAAAAGGATCTTGCTGTGATTTATGTCATAGAGTGTTCTGCCTATGTTTTCCTCTAAGAGTTAGATAGTGTCTGGCCTTACACTTAGGTCTTTAATCCATTTTGAGTTTATTTTTGTGTATGGTGTCAGGGAGTGTTCTAATTTCATACTTTTACATGTACCTGTCCAATTTTCCCAGCACCACTTATTGAAGAGGCTGTCTTTTCTCCGTTGTATATGCTTGCCTCCTTTATCAAAGATAAGGTGACCATATGTGCATGGGTTTATCTCTGGGCTTTCTATCCTGTTCCATTGATCTATATTTCTGTTTTTGTGCCAGTACCAAACTGTCTTGATTACTGTAGCTTTGTAATATAGTCTGAAGTCAGGGAGCCTGATTCCTCCAGCTCCATTTTTCGTTCTCAAGATTGCTTTGGCTATTCGGGGTCTTTTGTGTTTCCATACAAATTGTGAAATTTTTTGTTCTAGTTCTGTGAAAAATGCCAGTGGTAGTTTGATAGGGATTGCATTGAATCTGTAAATTGCTTTGGGTAGTAGAGTCATTTTCACAATGTTGATTCTTCCACAAATTGAAGTTTTGTGGCACCCAGGTGTTGAGCAAATCTACTGGTGCCATTTTTCCAGCACCATTATTATTTTTTTCTTCCAGTTTTATTGAGATACAATTGACATGCAGAACTGTATAAGTTTAATGTGTACAGCATAATGATTTGACTTACGACTTGCACAATGAAATAATTACCTCAGTAAGTTTAGTGAACATCCATTATCTCATGTAGATACAACATGAAAAACATAGAGGGCTTCCCTGGTGGCACAGTGGTAAGAATCCACCTGCCAATGCAGGGGACATGGGTTCGAGACCTGGTCTGGGAAGATCCTACATGCTGCGGAGCAACTAAGCCCATGCACCACAACTACTGAGCCGGCACTCTAGAGCCTGTGAGCCACAACTACTGAGCCCATGTGACACAACTACTGAAGCCCACGTGCCTAGAGCCCATTGCTCTGCAACAAGAGAAGCCACCGCAATGAGAAGCCTGCGCACCGCAACTAGAGATAGCCCTCGCGCAGCAACGAAGACCCAACGCAGACAAAAATAAATAAATAAATAAATAAATTTTTAAAAACCATTTTTTCCTTGTGATGAGAACTCCTAGTATTTACTCTCTTAATAATTTTCATATATAATGCATAGCAGTGTTAATTATATTTATCATGTTGTACATTACATCCCTAGTACTTTTTAATCCTATAACTGGAAGTTTATACCTTTTGACTACTTGCATCCAATTCCCCCTCTCCCCACCCCCCACCTCTGGTAACCACAAATCTGATCTCTTTTTCTATGAGTGTGTTTGTTTGTTTGTTTTTGAAGTATAACTGACCTACCACATTATATTAGTTCCTGGTACACAGCATAGTGATTCAATATTTCTATACATTTCAAAATGATCACCATGGTAAGTCTAGTTACCATCTGTTACCACACAATGATATTACTTAATTTTTGAATATATTCCCCACACTGCATATTTCATACCTGTGATTCATTTATCTTGTAACTGAAAGTTTGTACCTCATAATCTCCCTCACCTATTTTTCTCCTCCCCTGCCCCCAGCAAACCACCTGTTTGTTCTCTGTACCTGTGTTTTGTTTCTGTTTAGTTATGTTTGTCCATTTGTTTTGTTTCTTAGATTCTACATATAAGTGAAATCATAAAGTATTTGCCTTTGACATTTCACTTAACATAATACTCTCTAGGTCCATCCATGTTGTCACAAATGTCAAGATTTTGTTCTTTTTTATGACTGGGTAATATTCCATTGTATATTTATACCAGATCTTCTTTATCCATTCATCTGTTGATGGGCACTTAGGTTGCTTCCATATCTTGGCTGTTGTAAATAGTGCTGCAATGAACACGGGAGTGCATATATCTTTTTGAATCAGTGTTTTCATTTTCTTTGAATAAATACCCAGGAGTGGAATTGCTGGATTGTATGGTAGTTCTATTTTTAATTTTTTAAGGAGTCCATTTACATTTAAAGTAATATTTGATAGGTATTTATTCCTTTCTTCTTCTTTTGCTCTCTTCCCTTGTGATTAGATGACTATCTTTAGTGTTACGTTTGGATTCCTCTCTCTTTTTTGTGTGTGTATCTATTATTTTTGGTTTGTGGTTACCACGAGGTTTATATATAGCAATCTATATACATATGTGACTATTTTAATTTGCTGATCTCTTAAATTCAAATGCATTTTAACAACCCTGAATTTTTACTACCCCCCACCATGATTACTGTTTTTAACATCATATTTTACATTCTTTTGTTTTGTGTATCCCTTAACTCCTTATTGTGGATATAGATAATTTTACTACTTTTGTATTTTAACCTTCCTACTAGCTTTATTAAGTGGTTAATCTACTGCCTTTGTTGTATATTTGCCTTTAAAAATGAGATTTTACCTTTTGTAATTTTCGTGTTTCTAGTTGTGGCCTTTTCTTTTTCACATAGAGAAATCTGTTTAACATTTCTTGTAAAGCTGGTTTTGTGGTGCTAAACTCTTTTAGCTTTTGCTTGTCTGTAAAACTTTTGATCTCTCCTTCAAATCTCAATGAAAGCCTTGCCAGGTAGCATAATCTTGGTTGTAGGTTTTTTCCCTTTCATCATTTTAAATATTTCATGCCACTCTCTTTTGTCTCGCAGAGTTTCTGCTGACAGGTCAGTTGATAGCTTTATGGGAGTTCCTTTGGACATAGCTTTTTGCTTTTCCCTTGCTGCTTTTAATATTCTCTCTTTATCTTTAATTTTTGCCTTCTTAATTACAATGTGTCTTGATGTGGTCCTCTTTGGGTTGATCCTGTTTAGGACTCTCTTGCTTCCTGCACCTGGATGTCTGTTTCCTTTCTCAGGTTAGGGAAGGTTTTCAGCTATTATGTATTCAAATATGTTCTCTGCCCCTTTCTCTCTCTTTTCTCCTTTTGCGACCTCTATAATGTAAATATTAGTGTGCTTGATGTTTGTCCCAAAGGTCTCTTAAACTGATTTTTTTTTTTTTTTTATTCTTTTTTCTTTTTTCTGGTCAGCTTGAGTGATTTCCACTACTCTGTCTTCCAGTTCACTGATAGATTCCTCTGTATCACCTAATCTACTGTTGAGTCCTTCTAGTTTTTAAATTTCAGTTATTGTATTCTTCAGCTCTGTTTGGCTCTTCTTTATATCTTCTAACTTTTTGTTAAACTTCTCACTCTGTTCATCCATTCTTCTTCTGAGTTCTTTGAACAACTTTATATCATTACCTTGAATTCTTTATCAGGTACATTGCTTACCTCCACTTCACTTAGTTGTTTTGTTTGTTTCTTTGTTTTGCGGCGGGGGGGGGGGTTATCTTGTTCCTTCATTTGGAACATATTCCTCTGTCACCTCATTTTGCCAAATTTGCTGTTTTTATTTTTGTGTACCTGGTAGGTTGGTTAGGTTTCCCTATCTTGGAAAAGCATCCTATGGAAGAATTATCTTATGGGGCCCAGCAATGCACTCTCCTCTGGTCACCAGAGCTATCTGCTCTAGGGATGCCCTCTATGTGGACTGCATGGGTCCTTCTGTTGTGGTGGGCTGACTACTGTGGGTGCACTGGGAGGTGTGATTGGTCCCTGGTCCAGTTGGTTACCAGGCCCTGCCTTGTGTAGAGGCTACCAGCTGCTGGTGAGCAGGGCTTGGTCCTGGCATGGCTGGTTACATGGCCAGGGGAGTCCCGGTCCTGGTCCCAGCCCAGTGGTGGTGGGGCTGGGTCATGAGTTAGCTTGCTATGGAGCCCTGGGGGTACCCAGGGCTAGTGCTGGTCCATTGGTGGGTCGAGCCAGGTCCTGGGGTGGCTGGCTGTGGGGCTGGGAGTCTTGAAGTTAGTGCTGGCTGCTGATGCAGGGCCCTGTGGGTACCAGGGCTAGTGCCAGCCCACTGGTGGGTGGGGTTGTGTCTAGGGGCAGCTAGGGGCTCAGGGACCTCAAGGCAGCCAGGCTGCTGGTGGGTGAGCCTGGGCCCCAGCACTGATAAGCTAGAGGAAGGATTCCAAAATGCTGCTTCCCAGCACCAGTGTCCTTGTGGTGGAATGAACTCCCCAAAATGGCTGCTGCCAGTGTCTATGACTCCAGGGTGAGTCCCAGTTGCCTCCTGCCTCTCCACAAGGCTCTCCAAGATCAGCAAGTGTCTCTGATCCAGGTTCCTTTTGACTTACTGCTTCTGTCCTGGGTCCTGGAGCGTGTGAGATTTTGTGTGTGCTCTTTAAGAGTGGTGTATTAAAGTAAGCCCTCTGTCTCTCTTGAAAGTAAGCCCCACTGGCCTTCAAAACCAAGCATTCTGGGAACTCATCTTCCTAGTGCAGGACCCTTTGTCTGGGCAGCCCATTGTGGGGCTTGGGCCCTTGCTTACTGGGGAGAGATTCTGCAATTGTAATTATCCTCCCATTTGTGGGTCGCCTTCCTGGCGGTTTGGGTCTTGACTGTACTGCGTCTCCACCCCTTCTACCTGTCCTATGGTTCCGCCTTTAGATTTTTAGCTATAGAAAACCTTTACTGCTATTCTTCCTCATCAATAGTTGCTCTATTTTGGCGTGTCTGTGGGAGGATGTGAGCTCTAGGTCTTCCTACTCCACCATCTTGGCCACTTACCCTCCACATTTAAAAAAATTAAAGTATGTATATTGTTTGTTTAGACATAATGCTATTGCACACTTAATAGAATACAGCATAGTGTAAACATATTTTTTATATACTCTGGGAAACCAAAAAATTTGTGTGACTCAGTTTATTGAGATATTCGCCTTACTGCAGTGGTCTGGAGCCCACACTATCTCTGAGGTATGCCTGTAGTCTTCAGAGAAAGTGAGAGAAGACTTTTGCTTCAGGTTAGCTTATATCAGACCAAACACCAGCTGAGGACAGCTACCAAAACTGGATAAAAGCCAAACCAAACCAAATATCCAGATATTTGAAGAATTGGAAAGGAACTAAAGCATCCAGGACTTTATGTGACAAGATCTTGGGAGAGAATGGAAATGCACTGAAGTGAGCTGAACAGTTTATGCTGATGTCTCCCACTTTGGGAAATTTT
Organism: Balaenoptera physalus; assembly: GCF_965194825.1. Classification (NCBI taxonomy): domain Eukaryota; kingdom Metazoa; phylum Chordata; class Mammalia; order Artiodactyla; family Balaenopteridae; genus Balaenoptera; species Balaenoptera physalus. Next base: position 52,656,878 of record NC_138894.1, on the reverse strand, counting down.
CTGACTTGTAGCATGGGGCATAGAGCCTGAGCACCCTTCCCTGGCTTCCCACTATACTCAGAACAGAAACCAGCCTCTTTACCATGGCTTACGTAGCCCGGCACATATGGTTTCTTCTTGTCTGGACTGACAGCCCTATTTAATGCCACCTTCCCCCTTTTTAATAATACTTCACCACAATGGCCTTTCAATTCTTCCTTCTTGGGAAGCTCAGGCATTCTCCATCCTATTCCCTCTGCCTGGATTAAATTCTCCCACTTCCTTCCTGGCTCATTCCTTGTACATTTTTCAGGTATTGCTTCCTTAGAGACCTTCCATGGCAATCTCTCTATGCCCTATCCCGCCCTGTCTCTGAATTAGAGACCACCTTCTCCCCAGCACCAACACATAGCACACAGTAAGCACTTGAGAGATATTTATTGAATGAGTGAACGAAAGACTACTTGAAGGTAGTGTGGCATAGTGGAAACAACTCTGAATTTTACCTCAGAAGGTCAGATTCTAGAGGGGGTCTCTTCCTGGGTGATCTTGGTCAGTCCCTTCAATGTTCTGAGGCTATTTCCTTGCCTCTGAAGTACAGATGGAACCTGGCCTACATAATTCACAGGTAACTGTAAACATCAAATTGGAGTTGGTATCTAAAAGGGTCTTAGTAATTGTAAAATGCTACTGCAAATGTGAGTTAGTATACTATTCACTGACTCAAAAGGAAATCACATATATTCAATCAGCAAAATATGTTTTAAGTGCTGAATTACTGACACTTTACTACACTCATCATCATTATCAACCTTTTTAAGACAAGATTTTATAAATGGTAGTGAAAAGTAAATAATTCTAGATGAAAATTTTTTGCATTGCAAAACAATCACAAATCAATAAATATAACAGATACCTTGTTATATTTATATAACAAGATATCTCTGAAACACGTGACTTTTAAACAAGGCTAACTTTAAAGGATGCAGTAGATGAGTATACTGTAAACCATAACACTTAGTAGGAGTTCAACCAACATTTACTGGATGACTTTTGTTGTAACTTTTGCTTTTCCTATACCATCCATATCTGATAGTAATTCATGGTCAAGATACTTTCATATTTAGTAATCTGTTGAGTGAAGAGCCCTAACAAAACTTAAAAGGCTTATTATTTAAGGGTTTAGCACACACCTCAAAGGATTCTAGAAGTGTGACACTGAAATGAGAGAGAACTTAGGTGGCACTAACAACACTCCTGGAAGATTGGAATAGCAATCACATCCACATGACCTGCATTGCCTTGGATAGTTGGTAGGTGGCAGCAACAGACCAGAAATTATAGTTCATTTAACCAATCAGGGCATTGGAAGGTTTTTTTAAAAAATTAATTAATTAATTAATTTTTGGCTGCTTTGGGTCTTCATTGCTGTGCACCGGCTTTCTCTAGTTGCGGCGAGCAGGGTCTACTCTTTGTTGCAGTGAGCGGTCTTCTCATTGCCGTGGCTTCTCTTGTTGCAGAGCACAGGCTCTAGGTGCATGGGCTTCAGTACTTGTGGCTCGCAGGCTCAGTAGTTGTGGCTCACGGGCTTCAGTAGTTGCGGCGCACGGGCTCTACAGCGCAGGCTCAGTACTTGTGGCACACGGGCTTAGTTGCTCCGTGGCATGTGGGATCTTCCTGGACCAGGGCTTGAACCTGTGTCCCCTGCATTGGCAGGCAGATTCTTAACCAGTGCGCCACCAGAGAAGTCCTATAATCTTTCAATGGCAATTTATTTTTCAGAATTCTACGCTTTATTACCATTCTTGGCTTGCTTTTTCTTTTTTTTTATTTTTATAAATTTACTTATTTATTTATTTTTGGCTGCATTGCGTCTTCGTTGCTGTGCATGGGCTTTTCCTAGTTGTGGCGAGTGGGGGCTCCTCTTCCTTGAGGAGCACAGGCTTCTCATGGCGGTGGCTTCTCTTGTTGCGGAGCACAGGCTCTAGGCGCGTGGGCTTCAGTAGTTGTGGCACGCGGGCTTCAGTAGTTGTGGTTCGCGGCTCTAGAGTGCAGGCTCAGTAGCTGTGGCGCACGGGCTTAGTTGCTCTGCAGCATGTGGGACCTTCCCGGACCAGGGCTCGAACCCCTGTCCCCTGCATTGGCAGGCAGATTCTTAACCACTGCGCCACCAGGGAAGTCCCTTGGCTTGTTTCTTCTTACAGTCTTTATTTCTTCTGTTTGTAAACACTGAAAAAAAAAATTTTTTTTTGGCTGCACATCGCAGCTTGCGGGATCTTAGTTCCCCGACCAGGGATTGAACCTGGGCCTACAGCAGTGAAAGTGCAGAATCCTAGCCACTGGACTGCCAGGGAATTCCTAGCACTGAAAATTTTAATGCTTCTTTATGGACAGGAGGAGGATGGCATATTTGAACTTTCATTCTGCTTAAACTTTGACCTACCCCTGTTGTGAAGATTTTGCTCCCAGACATTGCATTTGGTCAAGGTTCAGTTACAAAAAAACAACCAAAAACAACAACAACAAAACCCTTCTGGACAGTTAAAACAGACATAGATTTAACACTGGGTATTAAATAGCTTATGGAGTTGTTGGGAGGACTAATGAAAGAAAGAATCTCTGGGTCAGTGGTTCTCAACCTTAGCTTTGTGTCCCAAGCATCTGGGTTGTTTTTAAGAATATAGATTCTGGAATCCACTGCAGACATATTGAATCAAAACCTCAGGGCATGTGTATGTGTAGAATTAATAAGGTCCCCTGGTGATTTTAATATGTAGCCAGGGTTGAGAACCACTTTGAGGCTGAGGTTTCAGGATCAATCTCAAGCAGAACTGGGCCACCACGGGAGCTATGATTCTTCTGCAATCAGGAAACCAAGTACTGAATTGGGAAGCTGCTGGCTTTAAAATTATGTCTTTCCTGCCACCATCAGGAAGCTGCCATGTTCTGGAAACTGCCACATCCTGGAAGCTGCTACTCCAGAATCCGGTACATGATACTAACTAGTAAAATGCACGTCCTGCACCCTGCCTCTCAGTGCCAAGAGGCCACAGTCATGGTGACCTCAGTTAATGCCACAGAAAAACTAAGCTCCTCCATTGTGCCTGTCATGGAACCAGCAGCAGAGGGCTCCGGCCTCGGTCACGCCCTCCCTCCACATCTAGCATGGTGTTTCTGATGGTGGATCCTCTATCACAGAAGGAATCCTAATTGCAAGGATGTAGCTTTAACCTCTCCAGCTCTACAGAATAGGAAAGCAAGCTAGAAGGAGATTGGAATGGATGTTGTATACCCATCCTGTGATCTAGCAAAGGCATCATGAAGTAGATGAGTTGTTTTAAACACTGGAGAAGGCTTGATGTCACACTAGCCCAGATCTAAGGGTAAATGTTATTCATACCTTTCAGGGAATAAGTGTGTGCGTGTGCATGTGTGTAGGTATGTACACTAAGGAGGAATCGGAAGGGATGTCTCCCCCCGATAGGCTCCTTGCTTCCATAGGAAAAGCAGACCTGAGACTGGCTCAACTCTGTAAGTCTGTGCTTGGGAGAGGTTAGGAGGGGAAGGGCCTACGTTGCCTAATTTTTTGAGTTAGTCTCTGTTCCTTTCTCCTCTTCTCTGTCTTGCAGCTATAGCACAGAGCCTGGGCACATTCTGTTTAAAACTTGGCTTTGCTATTTGTTGCCTTTGTGATGTGTCCAAGTAGCAGTATCTGTCATTTTGTCCCCTCTTTAGCTAATCTTAACTTTATCCTTCCCTTATCAAGACCTCTAGATGCATATTTCATGTTTTCTAAAGCACACAGTGCTAAGCATAATGATATTTTCCCATAGTTTCCTCGCTTCTGGATATGTTGTTATTCATTTTATATATTTTCTTCTTTTGGAAATGAATTATGTTTCCATAACACATTCTTTTCATTAATTGAGGTATGATTATATTTAATTATTTATTTGTGCTTCTTTATCCAGTTAAGATCTGCTTTAATGCTTTGAAAATCAACTGTTTAATCCTTAGTGTGAGCATGACTTACAAGTTCACTAAAAATTTAAATTATGTCCCATGTAGTGAAATAGTTTAAAAATATTTTAAAATTAATAATGCTGTTCATGCACTACAGTGAGAAATCATTTTGAAATGTTATTATGTGAATATATAACAGGATATTAAAATGGACTTTTGAAAAGTAAACTTTTTATTTTAGGACAGTTTTAAATTTATGAAAGTATTATGAGGGACTTCCCTGGTGGTCCAGTGGGTAAGACGCCACACTCCCAATGCAGGGGGCCCAGGTTCAGTCCCTGGTGGGGGAACTATATCCCACATGCATGCCGCAACTAAGAGCCTGCATGCCGCAACAAAAGATCCTGCATGCTGCAACTAAAACATGCCGCAACTATTATGAAGCTAGTACAGAGAGTTCCTGTATACCCTACACCCAGTTTCCCCTATTATTAATGTCTTACATTAGTATGGTACATCATTTGTCACAGTTAATGAACCAACACTGAAACCTTACTATTAACTAAAGTTCATACTTTATTCAGATTTCATCAGTTTTTACCTAGTCCTTTTTCTGTTCCAGAATCCCATCCAGAATACACATTACATTTGGTCATCATGTCTCCTTTGGCTCCTCTTTGTTGTTTCTCAGGACATCCTTGTTTTTCTTGACCTTGATAGTTTTGAGTATTATTGGTCACATATTTTGCAGAATGAAATGGACCCTTACATTTTAAATTTTATTTTAAAACTTTACATTAAAATTTCAAACATACACAAAATTAGAGAACAGTATAATGAATCCCCATGTACCCCTGATGCAGCTTCAATAATTATCTCCAATTTACTAAGCTTGTTCTATCTACACTGTCGTACTCCCAACCCCGAGGGTTTTAAAGCAAGTGCCAAATATAACTTCATAGCACACATATATTTCAGTACATACCTCTAACAGGTAAGGCCATTTTAAAAAATACACCCTCAATGAATAATCACACAACAAATTTAAAGATAATTCTGTAATATTGAATTGTCAACCTGTGGTCAAATTTCCCCAGTGGTCTCACAAATGTCTTGAACTTATAAATTCAAATCAGGATCCAAATGAGGTTTATATTGAATTCTGTTGATTTGAAAAATGGGACTTCTGTCTCAGTTTTAGCTGAGACCTGAGACTCAAAACAAATCAATAGTTATACCCACATTACAATCTGGGGTGCTAAACTAGCTATGTTGTCCAAAAGGGGTGTTTAAAACTGGTTTTAAAATCCTGAGCCCAACACCCTCCTCAGGCTCAAGAGGATTTCATTGGGGAAAGCTTAGGGGAGCTGTGGCTTTTCCCTCTTTGCCCCTCTACCACGATGGGAGAGAGAAACGGGGTGTTTTCCCTTCACTGCATGCCTAGTGAGAGGGTCTTTAAAGGAACCACTTTGAGAGCTTGGCTTTTACTCCTTGAAGCTAGAAGGGACTGGTGTTTGACCCAGACCCGTGGCAAGTAAAAAGGACAGGTTGTGGCTGGAGATACCTGAATAAAGCCTACCAAGTGGAGCAAAAAGAGGTGGTCAAATTCAGAGCAAACTGTGACTTCTATCAGTGGTAGGGCAGAAATATGAGTCCCCACAATTAGATGTGATGGGAAGGAGGGATCTGGTCTTGTGGTCATTTTAAAAGAAATCCCACCCATGCAGCCTTCTACCTGGGGGCTAGTCTCTCAGGGGAAACAGGTTGGAGGTATAGCCTTCAGTACTGAAGCTAGGACAGGGGTGTGAGTGCACAACTAAAGTGCAAGCATTGTCTATCAAGGGAGCAAAAGTCAGGAATTCCTCATGGAGAAAAGCTCTGAGTCCCTCCACCAGAAAGGATCCTGCAAAAGAATTAATCCGTTTTGAATATCTCCCAATCCTGGAAAGCCCCAAAGTACCTACCTGTTCCTTCCAATTCTCCTCTAGGAAGAAGGAAACGTAAGGCGAGGGAAGGAATCAACCATGCCCTCTCCTACCCTAGCCTAAGCAGTACCAAGCTGGAAGAGGAATATCCTCCTGAGTTTGGAACATCAAACGGGACTGTGATAAAGAAAAAATTGTTTCAAACCCAGGACAGGATTTCCTTCTGGGAAGAAACATGCATTCCTGAGAAAAAGCTTAAGCAATTTTCTGATAAATTGTAATGAGATTAAAGGCTCTTCTGGGAAACCAGCTACTTCCTCGGCTGACTGACAGTCTGGTGTCTAATGATCTTGAATCCAGTATAGTTAATAATTATTTAACCATTTCTTTACCTGTAAAGTGTTCCCTGCACGAGGGAATCATTGAATATTTTTGTTTAATCCTCTTCAATTGTGGAAGTTAATGATTTGTATCCTGTTGAGTCCTGCTCTTTCAACAAAACAATTACAAAAATATTTCAGGGGTAGAAATATGTTGATGGATAAAATAATTTTCATTGTCCCTGACATCAGTTATACCTCAATATCAAATTTCTGAGAATCACTCTAGGAATTACTCTCAACTGACTGTCGTGACAAATTATAGAGATTTACAGGTGATACCACGTCAGTTCAAATGTCATTTGGACATAGAGACTGTATTGTCTGTCCCTGTTTCACAGGTTCTGGGACCTGGTCATTTTTCACACACATATCATATAGGCAGGATTTTCCTTTTCTATGTATTACCTTAAACATGATCCTGCATCACACACAAATTATTTTAAAGGGTTCAAGGAAGGGAATGCTATGACTAGGTTTTAATTTCAACCAGCAGTAACACAAAGCCAAAGTTATTGCTCAGGTTTCAAAATTAAAACTTTTCACCTAATTTAATCATGCATTGTATGTGAAGAGCTTGCTTACATCTGTTTGCATCAAAAGCCAAATAATCATATACTTATACAGTGTTGGTAATTGAATGTTTAAATTGGTACAGCCCTTTGAAAAATGATTTGGTAATGTGTATCAGAAACAATACACACTTATACGCTTTGATTTGGTATTCTAAATTCTACCCTAAATGATTTTTAAATATGGGAAAGAAGCTATATGAAGGAATATTTCCTTCACAATATTTTTTATGGTAGTGAAAATTTAGAGGCAACCTGAGTATGTAACAACAGGGAATTATTAGTAGGTAAACTTATGGTTATACCTACTTAATAGAGTATCATGAAATTACTAAAATATTCATTACAAAAAACTATAACATGGAAAAAGAAAGAATAAAAGTTGAATTTATACAACGATATTAACTACTTAAAACATATATATAAGAGAATACACAAAAAAGATATAAGTTGTGTTAGGGTTATGGATTTTTTTTTCTATTTTAAAAAATTTCTCTAATTATGCACAAATGTTTTTGTTGTTTAAAATTAGCTGAAGCATTAGCAACATTTGCTTAAAATTTTTAGTCTTAGAATCACATATATTGGCAATTCATGCTGAAATCGTACATAAAAATTTGTTTGCTAATTTCACCTGTTGGCAGACACAGTCAATTTTTTAGCTAAGCAAATGTCAATTGTTGCCATTGTGCTTCTAAAATTACAATAAAGCTACATAATAATTGGCAGGAGTACTCTTGGGTAAATGTGGAGAAAAGTCAAAGATTGATTAAAAAAAGGAAAATGTCAACCTTCCCAGTCAGTGACAGGATCTTTGATAGGCAGGGACAGGACCCAGTTTGAGATCTTACTTCTTGGAAGGCACAGTACTAGTAGGGAAGACAGTAAATAATTAGGATGAAATCTGGTAAGCACTTGCACAGGCAACTGAACAGGATATGGGAAGATTTGGGAACTGGAACAGGTATTCCAGATAAAGTAGATCCAAGAGCAAAGATTTTTTTTAAAGTCAGGGTGTGTTCAGAGAGCTGAATAACTCAAAGTGTATTGACAATAGGTTACCTATAACCTATAGGATGGATAGAAGCAGGTAATAAGAGGTTAGTGGAGGCTGAAGACCTTCAGTTTTATTTGGAATGCAGTGTAGAGACTTTGAAGATAAATCATTGAAAAGAATGACATAAGATCTATGTTGATTCTAGGGTCTGCATGGAGTGAACTGGAAGGGAGATGAGAGGAAGATGTAAGTTGTGAGGATTCTGCAATAAACCAGGATCTTCATTACATAAAATTACCGGATTAGCGCTTCCAGAATATATTTTACTGTAAATGATTTAACCACATTCCAAGAAAGTTTTAGATGATTTTTGGTGCTAATAGAATTGGCACATAATATTGAATCAGATTGCAGAGGATTATTTTAATTATACGGCCAGATGCAGAGAAATATGTAAGGATATCGAAGCCAACAAATATGTTGAGAAAGGCAAATTCTCACAAGTAAAAGGATTTTGATTTCTAGAAGGCAGCAGATTATCAATAACTGTATACAGATTCTCTGGAGTTGTGGGTTGCTTTAAGACTTCGTAACAGCTCACCAGGAAGTAAAATTTTCTAAAGTGTAAACTGCTTTAACCTTCTAGGCAATTGGGGGCATTGCTGAACAATGATCAAGATCATAAAAAAGCTATATGAGTTCACAGCAGACAAGATTTTTTTGTTTCCATTAAAGTTTCTTGTCCCAGAATATATCACAATCCATTTAGAATATGGATTCAGGCCCAAAGCTTTTCTGACTCAATAGAAAAGAGGATGCAGATGTCACCTTAAGAACGGCTCAAAATCGCCTGATAGATTTAGCAGTTACCTAAACGTTTAATAAAAATTTACTCACTAACCAAATACTCTCAGTCATCGAGCTAGCAGGTCTTTCATTTCAAAAGAATCATTTTGGGGTACCAAACTATTGACATCTGGGCCAAGCCTCCGCTTTTATTTAAATGCAAACACTGACAAAGAAGCGCAGCGGTTCGTTAAATCGCAGGGACGCGTAGTCTGGTTCCACCACGAGGGAGGGGCAGGGAAAGGAGACCTCGGGCGCCAGGCACCTAGCGGCTTCTTCCTTCCAGGCGTCCCGGGCTGCCCTCACTACCGGTCCCCGCCGTCTCATTTGCCGCCTTCCGACGCGTGACCCCGGCGCACTCGCGTCCCGGGCCGGTGACAGGCGCGGGGTGCGCCGATCGGTCCCATGTGCGCCCTCCCTCTCGCGGCCGCTGCAGTCACCGCGCCCCGAACCCAGCTCCGGCTCCTCGGCAGAGGCCTCGCCGTCGCCATGTCTACCGCCAGGCCACTCAAATCCGTGGACTACGAAGTGTTCGGGAGAGTGCAGGGTAGGGGACCCCCTTACAGTGGGAGATCAAAGAGGTGTTGGGGAGGAAGAGTAGAAAGCTTGGACAAGCACACCCCATCTTAAGGACGCCCTGCCCCGTAGCGGCTGGGACTTCCGCTCGGCCATGACACAGCAGCCACGGGTGGGAAGGAGGTGAAGGGCGCATGCGCAGCAGAAGAGCTGGGTGATGGGGGAGGGGAGCGGAGCCGGGGAAAGACTGGGAGAAGGAGGAACAGTCGGGCGCCGGGAGTGGGCCACTTAAGGGGGTCCGGGGAGTGCGGACCGAGAGGACAAAATGAAGCGGGGGAAGGAAAGAAGAGAGGGTCTTTGAACTAGTGGTCCCCGTTACTTACCACTGAAACTACTGCGCTTGACTTGAGTTCAGGATGGACACCTAAGATGGTGTTTGAGGGTTCTCTTTGTAGGAGATTATACTTTTTTTTTTCCTGTATAGCTCCTAAAAGAATTATTAAGTTGTTATCTAATTTTTGTTTCATTATAAGTTTAAATCGTTGCAGAGGATGTCATGTCTGGCTTACTGTAACTATCGTTATTTCTAACTTAAAATGTTAAATCACTGAAATTTATCCAATGGAATATAAATATGGTAGTGATTTAATATTTGCCATCATTCATTCAAAGTAAAGCTTTTTAACAGTGGGAAATTTTGCATCATACCTTTTCCTCTTTGAATTTGATTTCCATTCCATTTCCCCCACAGAATTTTATCCCATTGTTATGCTTGAGCAATTTCTAGTTGGTCACCTACCAAACTTCTCTGCAATATGTATGTGCATATGTATGTGTATATATATACACACATACATATATTTTCTTAATTTCCTTTGACCATAAAGCTCTATTTATTTATTTTTTCTTTTGGCTTGAGTTACTATTGTGACTATTATTAGAATACACTTGATGAAAATAATATAAATACATTTAAAAGTGTGATAAACATTATTAAAATTAAAAAGGTAAATTTGTTTTGGAAATTTATTTCTTAAGGGGAAAGCTGGGGGTTTTATGGAACATTGATTAAAGGGTTGAGTTATCTTTGTATTTTGGTATTCTAGAGGTTTTTACACTTTGGGGCAGCATACCAGGATAAGATAAAGGATGGGTGAGTGTATGCCTTTTGTAAAGAAATAGCTCTTTCTTTCAAAGGGTAACTGTGGAAAGGGTGGTAAGAAAGGAGAATCATGGCGGATTACAGGTGTCTCCTCAGACAAGTCAGTTTTAGGGAAAAAAAAAATATGGAAGTTCTAGATACAGAAATTGATTACTTAAAATTATTCATGCTTTGTACCCTTTAGAATGTCTTCGGTACACCCAGGGGTATGGTATTCTAGATTGAAAACTACCCCAAAAAGTCATTGAAACATGTATATAACAATGAAAATGGTGGCAAAGATCACTTGACAAACTATTTGGTCTACTGGACAGAGACGGGAGTAGTTAAGGAGTGTGCGTGTGTGCGCGTGTGCACGCACATGTGTGACGTTTACTGAGGGTGTACCATGTGCTGAGCATCCTACTATTATTCACTTAATCTTCATCACAATTTTGTGAGATATATGTCTTAGTACTGTTTTAACAATGATAAAATAGGTAGAGTGTCCGTAACTTGGACAAGCCGTTAGTCGACAAATGGGATTTGATCCTGCATCTCTCTAACTCTAAAACCTGCACTTTCCCATTAGATGAGGTTTTCTGATAACACATAATGTATTTCTATTAATTTTAACTATGTAATTGCACTTTGTCCATATGGTGGTCACATGGTGTATGAAGATCAATTTGGGGCAACAGTATACATAATAGGAAAGAGAAATGTATGATATATAAACAGTGGGGTTTAAAAATCAGCTTTAGGGCAATAACTGTTGTTTACAGTATGTTAAATGGAAGAGAGTACATGCATACTATTGATTTATCGAGGCCTAGTATGTGGGACAAATTCACAATCCCATGTTTGCACACATATACACCAACATTTGCTGAGAATTTAGGATGTGCCAAACTCTGTACTCATTTAATCATCAACCCTATGACCTCAACCATTTTCCTCATTTAACAAATGGAGAAATTAAGGCATAGTGAAGTAACTTTCCCGGGTTACAGAGTGAGTTAAGTGGTGGTGCTGGGATTTGAACCTTGACAGTTTTATACCAGGGCCCATGCTCTTAATCACTATATCCTACTGATCCTCCTCTCAGTACCTTTTCCACCTTTATTTTGCCTTCCTCCAAACCTATGAACAGAACGCATACATACACTGATGCAGGACATTTGGACCTGGCCATCTAGACCATTCCAGATGATTCTGAGGATGTTTTTATGGTCTTTTTGGCTCCAAGGAAGTTTGACCTTGTCAGTAGGCAGTCAGCACATTCAAAACTGCAGCCTCTGACTCTCTCTCTGTTGCTTGCTGGCACTGGCACTGTTGCTGTATATCAGTCTGCGTCTCTCTGTGTCTCACAGAACTGCTCACAATTTTTTAGTGGATTACCTAAGAAATAAATACAAACCACTAGCTTTTTGTCTGAGTCATAATGATAGTGTAGAAATAATTGACAATAAATGATAAAAAATTTTAATTTTATTTTAATAATGTAAAATGGAGAATGATTAAAGGGATCTTTAAAAAGTGTGGAATAATAAAATCTTAGTGAATACTCACTTGTTAGAAATAATGGCTACGAAGGTAAATTTACAATAGAGGAAGCTATAATTAGGAACATTGAATATGGACAAGGTATAGATTGATAAATAAAATTGTCATTAAAATATTTAAATGAAAAATATTCTTAATGAAAATTGCTTCAATGATATAAAAATTAATATGGAAAATGATTTAACTGTCTTGTTTTGATGGAAAATTGATCAGTGAATTGAATTAGCTTGATGGAGCTTATGACAGAAAATATTTTCTAACCAAAAACAGGGTATGCTGTTATATTTGTATTTAGAATGTTTGAATTTAAATCATCCTTGGTGCCAGAATGGTAGTCAAAGTGTTCTAGGGGTCAAATATACTCTGCCTTGTTCTCCAATACGCACACCCTAATTTGCAAACAGATTGCATTACAAGAACTAGTTTATAAATTGGTTGTTTGATATTCAGGAAAATACATTTATAGAAATAATATTACAAATAGTGGGTTTATTTCTCAGGCCCTTCTTCAAAGTCCACTCATAGAGCTATAGGCTTGTTGACAGAAATAATCAATAAACAATCTATAATTGGAATAGAAAAGAGTTTTATTTCAGCCAAACAGGACTATAGCCGGGGAGACAGTCTCTCAGGTAGTTCTGAGGAACTGCTCTGGAGAAGCATGGTTTCCAGCACAGTTTTATATCTTGTCAGAACAAAGAACATCTAACAAATCAGCGATTCACTCCTTCAAGGTTTCAAAAAAACAGATCAGCATGTACACAGTGAGCCAGTATGTCCTTGGCACCTGGAAAGAGAGTCCTGTCATCAAAGAAGTACCAGCATTGGCATCCCAGAAAAGGAGGCATTTAATCTTTAACATGGACATTCTTTACTTCTGGTTAAGGTGCCCTTTTCTTTAACAGTTAAAACAGATGTACAGTGTTTGATAAGCCACAAACAGGCTGTTTTAGTTAGCATAAAAGTCAAGTTAATTCCTGGATAAGCCAGAATGACTTCCCCATACCTCAATATGTGAACATTTCTTCCATCAGGCGGCTGCTGCTCTCCATTGCTGCTTCCTTCCCTCTATTTTTTTTAAATAATTTTTTTGTTTGTTTTAGAACAGTCTTAGAATTATAAAAAAGTTAGAAAGATACTATAGAGAGTTCGTGTATACTCCACATCCAGTTTCCCCTACTGTAAACATCTTACATTAGTATGGTACATTTGTCACAACTGGTGAGCCAATATTGATACATTATTTTTAACTAAAGTCTATACTTTATTCAGATTTCCTTAGTTTTTACCTAAAGTCCTCTTCTGTTCAGGATTCATCTAGGCTATCACATTAGATTGGGTCATCTTGTCCCCTTAGGCTCCTTTACACTGTGATAGTTTCGCAAACTTGCCTTGTTTTCCATGACCTTGGCAGTTTGAAGGAGTAATTTGCTGCTAGGTACCTTGTAGAATGCTCCCACACTGGTATTTGTCTGGTATTTTTGTTGTAAGACTGAGGTTGTGGGTTATCAGGAAGAAGACCACAGAGGTAAAGTGCCATTCTCATCAGCATATCAAGGGTACATGACTTATCACTGTTGATGTTAACCTTGATCACCTGGCTGAGATAGTGTTTGTCCACTGTTAAGTTACTCTTTTTTTCCCCTCCCTTTCCATCCTCTACTTTATCTCCATATTCTCAAGAAGCTCCATGTTTTTTTCCCACCAACTTCTGTTACACTGGGGGCTTTGGGATGAGGGATAGGGGAGTAGGGGACTGACCTCCTGGGTTTTTAGAGCATTTGTAACTATTGCATGGCTTATAATGTTCCTATAAATGTTTAATTACAATTACATCAAGAATAATCTGAAAATTTGAAAGAGAAATTGATTAAGCTGTGTATAGATGCTTTACCAACTCTCAGGTAAATACTGACGACACCTGTAGAAATGGACTGTGGCAATCTGTTGGTTTACCTGTGCATTAGAAATTTAACAGTTTGTTTTTGATGGGATTGACTCAGATTTAGAATGGGAGTAACTTATTAGACTACAGAAATAAATAGCGATTTTCTTTAGGATTGCTTAAAATGAAAATTAGGATAATTACTAAATAGCTTTGTCAGACACCACATAATTTAGGTGTATACTTTTTTCCTTACGTAGACAGGTAAGTGGAAGAGTTATGTTTTAGAGGTTGAAAATTTTAGTACATTAAAGTCAAGAAATACGATTAACTCTAATTCCCTTTCTCATCTTTCTTCCTATAGCATTTCATTTGTAGTTCTGTTCTACTTCTTGTTTTTACTTCTCCAAATCCATCCTCCCTTTTTTAAAAAAATATTTATTTATTTATTTGGTTATGCTGGCTCTTAGTTGTGGCACGTGGGCTCTTTAGTTGTGGCATGTGGGATCTAGTTCCCTGACCAGGGATCGAACCCGGGCCCCCTGCATTGGGAGCATGGAGTCTTACCCACTGGACCACCAGGGAAGTCCCTCTCCTTTCAACTATAGTTATTTGTATACACCTATCTGTGTCTCTCACTAGACAATAAGGATAGTATTGGGTGGGCCAAAAAGAGCCTTTGGTTTTTTAAGTAAAAATAAAAGACACATTTTTTTATTTTCACCAAGAACTTTATTGAACAACGTATTCACCCTTTTGTTCCACTACCTTCTGCCATTTTTCAGGCAACTTCATGATTCCATCTTCCTAAAACTTTTTATCTTTTTGAGCAAAGAACTATTCCAGGTACCTTTTACAGTCTTCCAGGGAATTGAAATTTTTTCCGTTAAGAGAATTTTGTAAAGACCGAAATAAAGGGAAATCTGAAGGTGCAATGTCTGGTGAATACGGTGGATGAATCAGAACTTCCCAGCCAAGCTGTAACAGTTTTTACCTGGTCATCAAAAAAACATGCGGTCTTGCGCTATCCTGATGGAAGATTATGCGTTTTCTGTTGACTAATTCTGGACACTTTTCGTCAGGTGCCAGTTTCAGTTGGTCTAATTGGGAGCAGTACTTGTTGGAATTAATCGTTTGGTTTTCCAGAAGGAACTCATATTAGAGGACTCCCTTCCAATCCCACCATATACACAACATCACCTTCTTTGGATGAAGGCCGGCCTTTGGTGTGGTTGGTGGTGGTTCATTTCGCTTGCCCCACGATCTCTTCCAGTCCATATTGTTGTGCAGTATCCACTTTTCATCGCCTGTCACAATTTGTTTTAAAAACAGAACGTTTTCATTACATTTAAGTAGAGAATCGCATGCGGAAATATGGTCAAGAAGGTTTTTTTTGCTTAGCTTATGTGGAACCCAAACATCAAAGCGATTCACATAACCAAGCTGGGGCAAATGATTTTCAGTGCTTGATTTGGATATTTTGAGTGTGTCGGCTATCTCCCGCGTGGTATAACATTGATTGTTCTCAATTATTGTTTCAATTTGATTGCTATCAACTTCAACTTGTCTATGCGACTGTGGAGCACCGTCCAGCGAGAAATCTCCAGCACGAAACTTCGCAAACCACTTTTGACACGTTCGATCTGTCATAGCACCTTCTCCACACACCACACAAATCTTTTTTGGCATTTCAGTTGCGTTTTTACCTTTCTTGAAATAATAAAGCATAATATGCTAAAAATGTTGCTTTTTTCTTCCATCTCCAATATTAAAATGGGTACACAAAAATTCACCAATTTTGATGTCTTTTTTTAAATGCTCGCTGATATGACAAATGTCACATACAATCTAACAAAATTGTTTTGAATGAAGTTAAAGACAACTAAGTGCTACTAGAGCCATCTTATGGAAAAAACTGAACTAACCTTTTGGCCCACCCAATATTTTAAAGGTCAGGCTAGCTTGTTTTTATATCCCCTACAGGCTGTGCTTCTGGTGGGAACTTCCAAAGTATCTCAAATTAAATTCAAGTGCTTGGGATAGTTGGCTTGGAGAAGAAACAGTAGTATATTTGCTGTTTCGACTGTTTGAAAGATGCCATGGTGTGTGGCTCCAGGGGACAGATCCTGGATGGATGTTGAAAGGTTAAAGTGAGGCAGAATTTTATTACATAGAAGGAAGGCCTTTCTAACAATTAAAGATGTTTAAAGTCATTAAGGGCTGCTTTGTAAGGTAGTGACTTGATGACTTCCTGCATTCAAAATTGACACATGCAGTTCGAGCCCAGGATGAAGGATTACAGTTTAATATGAAAATTTGATTTTACATGAAAGGATCCTGATGTTTAGAATTCACCATATGGTTTCTTTAAACATCAATACTTCTTTGTAGATTTAAAGTATGATTTGCTTTGCAAATATTCACCTCAGGTTTCTCCCTGACACATCTTTTCACAAAGCAACGTCCAGTTGCAGCTGACTGAGCCTTGATTGAGTGGCATATTTTGTTTGAGTCTCTCATAACTGAAGCGGCTGATGTCTGTCCCAGTTTCCAGAGCAGTGTGTCTGTAAAAAAACTGCATGTGTCATATCAGCTTCCTTTCTCTTTAGCAAGCAGGGTGAAAGCAGTGCAGAGAGGCCATGGAAGCCCATGGAAGCAACTTCCCCAGTACAGGCCCTGTCCTGAGAGTGCTCAGTTCCAGTCAGTGCTACTCAACTGCAGAAAATCTGTGTCCACATTCACTTTTTTTTCTATATGGACCTCCCTCTGTTGCACAGAATGCTTCAAACTAGGGATGGGGACTCTCAGAAAGACTCTGAGAAAATTCCAGAGCTTTGAACAGTTAATTCCTGCATGGTTCACTGCTTCACAAAGTCAATGGGCTGGAGGTCCTGACACCTCTTGATACACATTCCTTCGAACGCTTTAAAATATGGGTTGTGGTTGAGGGACCCAGTAAACAACACCCCTCTTCATTATGTGAGTTATTGACAAGTAAGACAATGAGTAAAGCAGAGTTTGGGGGATGTGTCTCAATCTTCAGGTAAGTAGACTTTGTAATAATCTGTACTGCAGAATTAAACACACCAACCAAGGCACCAGCAGGGCTCCCTCAACAGAACAGAAGGGATGATTCCTTGGAGTAACTAGTTCCCAGAAGGAAGAAGAGGAAGCACCTGGACTATGTATGTTTCTCCTTCCAAACTTAACCATTAGATAAGTCACTGCCTGTCCCCGAGGAGTTAGGAACAGGTAGAGAGTGGCCAGGAGTGACACACTAGTGGATATTTCTCCCCGTTAAAGGAACTATCACAAGGGCAAAGAAACTTTCTCTCCCAGAAATAAGCAATGACATCTAGAGGGAGCTCAACTATTTAGTTCTGGTTGTAGTACTTCAAGATGATCTGCAGAGCAGAGTTTTTTGGTGTGGAATGATAGAAGTCAGGGATGTTGTATGGAGAGCAAACTGGGGAATGACTGTCCTTGTTCTACAGAGAGAAATAGGAAGGATGATGTCACAGTCCTGTTTCCTGCTTTCCTGTTTTGTGTGTGTGACATAAAAAAAAATGAGATCTAATTCACATAATATTAAATTCACTCTTGTAACGCGTTCAAACATACTAAATATCCAGTGTTTTTTTACTGTATTCACAATGTTTTGCAGCTATCATCACTAATTTAGAATATTTCCATCACCCCAAAAAGAATCCCTGCCCCACAGTTCCCTTTACCAGTCATTCCCCATCCCCTACTTCCCCCATCCCTCAGGGATGTCGCCGCCAAGGTCTCTGTGATTTCCTTGGACTTTCCTTCATGGTTTCAAGATGGCTGCTATCGCTCCAATCATTACATTCACCCTACAGTCAGGAAGAGAGAGGGAAAAAGGATGAAACCACTGGCTGAGACAGCCCCTTTCAAAGAACTTTCTTGAAAGCTTCAACCAGTGACTTGGCTGAACCACTTGACATGGACCACCCCTTATAAGGAAGATCGGTAAATATAGAAGAGCATGTTGCTGCCTCAAGTAAAATCAGAATTCTGTTAGAAAAGCAGAAGGGGAAAATGGATTTTGTGTAGGCAACTAACAGTGTCTGTCACAGATATTCATATATTAAATACATTTGACAGCATAGTAATTACATTTGGTAGTCTTTCCCAAGTAGTGATACAAAAGGACATACTACAGAAAGACTTTGATCTCCCTGGTCTCAATCTCAAAATATTTGGTTTATAACCAAGACAACCTAAATTTCTGTTAAGTACATATTGAATCTTTCACATATGATTTATCTCAGTCTTATTTTTTTTCCATTTATCACTGCTTAAAGCAATGGGCAACACTTGTATTATCTACCCAATTTGTCAAGCAGTATGAACTTAGCCTAAAATTAAGTCTCTTAAACTTAAAGGACAATCCTTTAGTTATACTGTTTTAAGATCTGTTTAATAAATGTGTGTGTGCCCTTACCATTCATAGTTACAAATACAGCCACCATGTCCTGCTCTAGTCTTCTATCCCAAGTCCTCTAAGTTCTGTAAGACAACCAATTTAATCATTTCTTTTTTCAGTTCTTATGGTTGTTAAGCCATTATTTATAAACAACATGCTCATATTAATATTTCCTGATTTGTCAACTTAGGCATTATGTAGTGACTTCTTGCTACCCTTTGTAGTATATAGTATATTATATATAAATACACACATACACACATCAAACTATATATTATCATTTAGATAAAGCAGTAAAGTTCTGCTAGAATCAACACAGAAGTCTTATGATTCTTTCCAGCTTTGAGTGCAGTAAATTTATCATCATCACTTTGAAATTAAACTCTAATCAGTATGGTTGCATGTATATTTACAATGTTAATAATGAATTACTACAGGACAGTAAAACAGTTCACTTAAATATTTATCAGCTGGTTTTTCTTTCATTCATTTATTCAACAACTATGTGCCAAGCTCTGGTCTAGGTGCTGGGGACACAGTGTTGAACAAGACAGAAAAAATAATAATAATAAATACATAGTAATATCATATGGTAATCGGTTATGCATATCCAGGAAACATATAAGGATGCAGTGCTGTTTTAGATAAATTGGTCAGGGACTATTTCTCTATGGAGATGACATTGGTGCAGAGACATGAATGATGAGAAGGAGCCAGCCATGAGACAATCAGGGGGAAGAGCATTTCAGACAGAGGGAATAGTAAATGCAAAGGCCATGAGGCAGGAATATGCTTGGCATGTTGAGGGACACGAAGGAGAAAAATTTGGCTGGAATGGAATGAGCAGAGAGGAGTCCTAAGAGATGAGACAGAGCATTAGAAGGGGGCCTGGAGGCTGTGGTAACCAGAATGTATTTTATTTTGAGTGTGATAGGAAGCCACCAGAGAGTTTTAGCTGGGAAAGGAAGTGATTTGATTTTACTTAAGGAAAGAAAACCACCTTGGCTGCTTTGTGGAGACTAGACTGTAGGAGGGCAGAACTAGACATAGGGAGACTAGTGAAGGGGCCATTGCTGTGGATTAGTTGAGAGATTATGATAACTTGGACTAGGGTGTAAAAACATTTTTACCCATTTTTCTAGAAACAGTTGAAACAGAATTAAACTATTTTTTAGCAAGTCTTGAAAATGAAGCTTGGGGCTAGAAATAATTGGTAAAATGAGTGCAATGACATGGTTTTGATTATTTAACTATGTGTGGTATCGAAATAGGTCATGATCCTGATTTGGGGACTTTGCACATGCTCTTCCATCTTTAATGTTATTCCATTCTCATCATACTAATTTTTGCTCATCATTGAAGTATCAATGTCCCGTTTTCAATAAGCCTGCCCTAAAATTACTCAAGACTGGGTGGGTCATTTGTTTGTCCTGTGAACTCCCACTTGCATCCTGGTTTATGCATCTTTCAACTCAAAATTGTTCTATGTTTTATTTATTTTTAAAGTTTTATTTATTATTCTTTTTTCTTTTTTCCCCAGTTTTATTGAGATATAATTGCCATACAGCACTATATAAGTTTAAGGTGTACAGCATGATTTGACTTACATCATGAAATGATTATCACAGTAAGTTTAGTGAATATCCATTATCTCATATAGATACAAAATAAAAGAAAAAGAAATATTTTTCCTTGTGATGAGAACTCTTATGAGTTACTCTCTTCCCAACTTTCGTATGTAACATAAGCATAAGTTAATTTTATTTATTATGTTGTACATCACATCCCTAGTACTTACGTATCTTATAACAGGAAGTTTGTACCTGTTGTCTTCGACATTTTAATTGCCATTTTACTTGTCTATCTTCCTCACTATACTGTAAGATCCTAGATGGCAGGACTGTCTTATTTACTCATCTCATTCTCTGCAGAATTAGACAATGAATATTTGTTAAGTGAATAATCAGAATGTCTAAAAATCAGAATGTCTAAAAGTGTGCTTATTTTTTAAAAAAATATTTATTTATATATTTGGTTGCACCAGGTCTTAGTTGTGGCATGTGGGCTCCTTAGTTGTGGCATGTGGGCTCCTTAGTTGTGGCATGCGAACTCTTAGTTGCCGCATGCATGTGGGACCTAGTTCCCGGACCAGGGATTGAACCCAGGCCCCCTGCATAGGGAGCGCGGAGACTTATCCACTGCGCCACTAGGGAAGTCCCTAGTGTGCTTATTAAGTATATGAGTTGCCTGATTCTTAGATTATGTCTGTGTGAAAAGAACATTTCATTAGCAGACTGGAGTAGGTAATTTCCTTAACCCTGCAATGTGTTGGATAACTCTTTTAAAAATTCCTCAAATCCTGTCACCTTAAGCAAGTGGCCTTTTTGTTATCAGTAAATAGATGGTGGAAGGGCTGCTGGGAATTCATAAATGTTGAAAGGATGTCGCTCTTCACCGGGGGTGGCGTGGCGTGGAGTGGGCAGCTTGTTGTTAACCTCCCTTTGTGGCAGCCCCGGTGTTTCTGGCAGTAAGTAGTGAGGGTGGAGGGAGCAACCTAAGCGACAGGCTGCCTGCCCTGCTCCAGCACCAAATCCCGTTTGAGTGCAGGACAGGGTTTTTTGTCTTTTCATTGTCCATGGTTCCTTTCAAGTAGCCCTGTTGACTTGTAAAATAGCTGAGGCAATATTGACATGCAAGTACATGATTTATTACCAACACGAATTTGAACAGCATGAGTGAGAAATGCATCAGACCTGCAGTACCCTACAAGAGTAGAGTTTTCCCCTTTGCGATGCAATCCTTCACCTGAAATATAAATCCTTTTCAAAGCTTTCCCAGACCTTCCTTTAAGGTGGAGCCAACCGTTGATTCTAAACTTTAGCGGGCATAAAAATCACCTGGAGAGCATGTTAAAATTGGATTCCTAGATGCAACCTGCAGAGTTTCTGTTTCTTTAGTCCTGGGGAGGAGCTTGACAATTTGATTTTCTAAAAACCTCTCAGGTGATGCTGGTACCTCTGGTTCATGGACCGCTCTGAATAGGAAAGAGCTGGACCATATGTTTCCAATTTCTGTTTACTTCAGTTGCATGTGCTTTCTTTTCTTAATGCTAACATCATTTGGGGCTGTTCACTGTTGAGAAACTCAGAGGGGAATATGCACAATAGGCCTGGACCCAAACCTTCAGCTCTGCTTAGTCAGTGTCTTCTGGGATCCCCTCACTCCAGGAGAAAATGACTGCACACTTCTCCACAGTTCTGCCTGTTTTGTCTCTTCTGCATGGTCTGGTTAACCTGAAGTTTCTCTTGAATTTTCTGCCCATTCCTTTTATATCTACTGACTCATGTCTTTCCCTCCATCTATATAACAGATTACCTTTCTGGTTCTTCTTCAGATCAATACTCCCCACTCATCATTCCTCCACATTTATAGGTATCTTTTAAAATATTCTTTATAGCCCAATAAGAATTTCATTTGTGATACTATCCTGTCTTTGTTGCTCCGCTACTCTTTTTTTCTTCATATTCATTTGGTACCACAATACACTACCCTCAGGAAACAAATGATACTCCTTGTTATTATAAATCCGCTTACAAAACTACATAAAATTACCCAAGCCACTGATCTTGTCTTCTGTATCCTCTTACCCAGGCTCAATTGCTGTTTGGAGAAGCAATATCTTTTGACCTCTCTGAGATTGATTTGATCTATCACCTGTGATTTGCCTATTTCTTTTTTTCTAATTTTTAAAAATTGAGGTATAATTTACATTCAGTAATATTCACCCTTTTTAGTATACAGTTCAATGAGTTTTGATAAATGCATACAGTCATGTAAACACCACCACTACCAGCACAATTGAGACATAAAACAGTCCAATCACCCCAAAAATTTCCCTCGTGCTCCTTTTCGGCACCCCACTCCTTCCCACTCCCGCCCTTGGCAATCACAGATCAGTTTCCTGTCCCTGTAGTTTTGCCTTTTTCAGAATGTGGAATTAAAATAGAAATGTTTTATTACATTTAAAGTTGAATTTAGTCCTTGTATGTAAAGAAGACATTCTATTTATTTATTTATTTTATTTATTTATTTTTGTCCGCGTTGGGTCTTCGTTGCTGCACATGCGCTTTCTCTAGTTGTGGCGAGCGGGAGCTACTCTTCGTTGCAGTGTGCGGGCTTCCTATTGCCATGGCTTCTCTTGTTGCGGAGCATGGGCTGTAGGTGCATGGGCTTCAGTAGTTGTGGCACACGGGCTTCAGTAGTTGTGGCTCACGGGCTCTAGAGCACAGGCTCAGTAGTTGTGGTGCACGGGCTTAGTTGCTCTGTGGCAAGTGGGATCTTTCCAGATCAGGGCTTGAACCCATGTCCCCTGCATTGGCAGGTGGATTCTTAACCACTGTGCCACCAGGGAAGCCCCTAAAGAAGACATTCTAAAAGCTGAGGGTGGGTAAGTTTTATGCCAGCACGCTCAACTGTTCTTGCAGTAATTATTTTGTTTTATTTAGCATTTTAAAATAGAAGGAATATGCAGTTTGGCGTTTCATTATACTTTGGTTTCAGAATATTATTCTTTTTCTCCAAAAATAATCTTCCTTTTCTCTTTTTGTTTTAAAAGAATTTTAAAAAAACACTTTCTGAATACATTCAGATATTAAAGGTTTTGTTCATTTCATTTACTTACTATTTAATAAACTAGATGAAAGCTAAGTCAGGAAATATATAATTTTTTTAAAGCTAGACAACCTGACATTTCTTTTCATCTTTCTCTTATACAGGTGTTTGCTTCAGGATGGTAAGTCAACAATCTGTTTATTATTTTTTGCCATCTCCCTCCCACCCCCACTGTTATTTAGTCACAGAGACAGAGCAGTTATCTCCTTAGTGCTAATCTATTGCTAATTTCCTGTCCTTGACAGTGAATGAAGAAATATTTGTATTTCTTTCAAGTTACTGGTTGAGATTTTTATTAAGGATGTCTTTTAAAAGTAGCCTATTAAAAACATTACAGCCTTCCTAGTTTTCCGTTAATATTTCTATGAATTTCGAAAGTACCTCTCTTGGGGTGATCCAATTAAACATTTTGATTAGGTATATTTAATACACAGTGTGGGGTCTTCCACTTGTTCTGGATGGAAGAGTCTCTCCAGGCAAGGGTACATATCTTGAATTGCAAAATGAGAAAAGCCCATTGTTGCATAAGGAAGTGGTTCCTAGGCTTTTAAAGTTAAAACCCCTTCCTGCCTTTTAGATATTTATTTTTAAATATTTATTTATTTTAAAATACTTTAAAAATATCTATTTTTAAAATATAGTACTCCTTTCCTAAAAGTTAAACGTGGCATGTATTCTCACCTACTGTTTGAGCTGGGAATCACTAGCTAGGTCTCTGTTCCTAACCTCTAAAGGTTCTAACAGGTTCCCACAAGTCAAGTCTCTGCCTTTTGAGATCATCGCATCCCCTGGAGTTCAGATTGTCTCCTTTTTCATTATTATCTGTGAAGACATGACATTTTCAGAACCCAGCCCTTCCAGCAATCCTAGCTGTAATCGTATTGGTTTGTGCTGCTTCATTTAGTTGGGGACGTGGAGTGTAGAGCTCTTGGTCACCCTGGCCTCCAAACAGGAGAAGAGCATGTTTCTAAAAAATGCTAGTATTCTGGCTCTGCAAGAATTTTACTGTGATGTAGTTAAAGTAATTCAAAATAAAAATGTTTCTAGGTCTGCATGTGCTGGTAGCATAATTGAATTTGGAATCAGGAAAAGGAATTTTACAAAACTATTACGAATAATAGGAGAAATAAATTTACTCATAGGCAATTATAACATTTGCGTGGCAAGTCCAGAGTCAACAGAAAACATTGAAATCTTTTAATCCAATACTTTATATTGATCATAACTGGATATTTCTGCTCAGTGATTAAGAATCTTGGAGTGATCATCATTTGAAACCCAGATTGACTGTGTAATTTAGCATTAGCAGGTTGTGAGGGCAATGCAACTGAGTTTTATGGATTCCAAAACACATCATGGAAATTGTTTTCTGAAATAATTTCCACCATCAGTTTATTTTCTCATAACGTGCTTGTCTTTACTGAATGTGGAATTTAGCACACACACACAAAATACCATTTAAATGAAAGTTTTTGTAAATATAGGTATTACTATAGGCCAGCTACACAATCTTTGGCATAGACTATATTTTAAAGTAATCAGCTTTTTTGTGATCATACCTTTTTGAATGTTAGAATTGAGTATGTTGTAAATTCAGGCCTTTGATGATGGACTTCGTCTCTCTTGTTTTCTCCTGAAACCAGTACACCGAAGATGAGGCAAGGAAAATAGGTGTGGTTGGCTGGGTGAAGAATACCAGCAAAGGCACTGTGACAGGCCAAGTGCAAGGCCCCGAAGAGAAAGTCAATTCCATGTAAGTAATAAGACGAATAACACACTCATGCAACTTATGAACTTATTTCAATGTTTGGTTGTACAATAAGAATAGAATTGATGGACCAAATTTAGTTTGTAGATTATCACTAAACCAACATGCTTTTAGGCAGACCAGCAAAGAAATTTTCAGAGTTGAGAGTGGAATTTCTACGTCTAGGAGTGGATTTCCCACTTGGGCAGGCCCTCAGAAAGAGCAATGGCATCACTCTCCAATCTGTGTGAACTGTGTTCTGTTCAGTCTCCTCTAATATGAGGGAAACATCCAGGGTCAAGTATTTCTCATCTGAAGTGCCTGTGACAGAAGCGTAGTGCTTTAGGATGCTTCTTGAAGTTCTTAAAGAGCCTGCAAGGCAAAAAGTTGCCATTTCCTTTGTATTGTTGAAGTATCTTATTTATCTAATTGTAATTTTATTTTTACTGTCAATGAAAGTGTGTTTGATGAGCTGTATAGTTACTGTAATATGAGTCCTTGCAGCGCAAAGGAGGTCAGATTCAGTTATAGGGAAAAAAGTGCCTTGTGTACACAGTGTCATTTTCAAAGATGTTATCTTTTCAGCTTCCTAATTTCCACTGCTCTCGGTAGTCTTTTTTTTTTTTTTAAATAAAAATTGCTCCTATTTATCGAGCATTTGCAACATGTTAGGTAATGTACTAAACACTTTACATGGATTATCTCATTTAATCTTCACAACAGGTCTTACGAGGTAGCTACTCCTTAATACCCAATTTATTTTATTATTTGCAATTTATCTTTGTTTTCTTTACTTAATGTTTTCAGATTTCAAGAGCAATACTTTTTTACTTGTTGTAATAAGTGAAGTAATAAAATGTAGAGAGGTATAAAAGCAAAGTTAGTCATCGGCCCCTCCTTTCTACTTCCTTCCCCTTTGTGTAACCTGAGCCAGTGGCTTTGTGAATCCTATCCAAAACTTTCTTTTTCACTTAAAAATTCTTAATTTTACGTTTAAAATTAGGGTTTTGTGTGTTTTCACTGAAATAGAATACTTCATGCATATTTTTCTGTAACTGGTATTTTTTACTTTATGGACGTTCAACAATGAAGAAATATATAAGTACCAATTCCTTATTTTTTCTAATTTCTTTATGTATAGGTACATATTTGCATTTGTGCATAAACCATACCCCAACTTGAAGAGTGGGGTCCAAAATTCAATTTCATAAAATGTGGGATAACAGTTAATGGGAAAATTATGTTTTTCAGTAGGATGGTCACAAAATGCACAAATGAGAGGACTGTGAGACTTAAGATTATACAGAACTAATAGTTCAATGGATGAGAAAATGCCAGATGACTATGATATAGTTTGAGAATGGGGACCACATGGAGGATGGACGCTCATGCCAATCATGTTATACCCTAATCCATGTTGTAGCAAGTTTTTGATTAATTTCCTTAACATAATCATATCATACATTCTGCCCATTTTTCCTTTGCAACCCCTGCACACCCTTCTTCCCTGCCACGCTGCCAGTCATCTATGTTAGCAACCTGTGTGTGTTTCCTTCCATGTTTGTCTCTGTGTTTGCCTTTACACAGCACACACACACACACACACACACACACTCGGGTGCACATATATTTTGGGGTTTTGTTCACTGTTTGCTTTTTAAAAAATGGGATTCTGGTGTATGCACCTCTCTGCATCTCACTTTTATTTTTTTTTAATTTTTTAATTTTTATAAATTTATTTATTTATTTTTGGCTGTGTTGGGTCTTAGTTGCTGCGAGCGGGCTTTCCCTAGCCGGCTTTCACTGTGGCAAGTGGGGCTACTCTTTGTTGAGGTGCGTGGTCTTCTCATTGTGGTGGCTTCTCTTGGTGTGGAGCACGGGTTCTAGGCACATGGGCTCTGTAGCTTTGGCTCGTGGGCTCCAGAGCACAGGCTCAGTAGTTGTGGGTCACAAGCTTAGTTGCTCTGTGGCATGTGGGATCTTCCCAGACCAGGGCTTGAACCCGTGTCCCCTGCATTGGCAGGCAGATTCTTAACCACTGCGCCACCAGGGACGTCCCTGCATCTCACTTTTATCATTCAAAAATACATCCAGGAAAATCCCTCCAAGTCAAATGGTGTAACACTAATTCATTCTTTTTAATGGCTGCTTAATATTCTACAGTATAGATGTACCATTATTTATTACCTTATTGCTGGGAACTCATTTTGTTACTTTTTATTTTTATTTTTTTCTGCAATAAGAGCAATGATGCAATAAACATTTTATTGGTGATTTTATTTTTATGGGATAGACTTCTAGGAGTGTGATTTGTTGGTTGAAGTGTCTTGTGTACTTTTAATTTAAAAATATTTGCCTGACTGCTTTTCAGAACAGCTGTAAACAATTACATTTTTTTCTATTCATCCTGTTGGCAATCGGTACTGTTGCGCTCTCATTTTTCTTTTATCTGATTTGGTGTAGAGTGATGTATTATCTTTTTTACTGTAGTTTGCATTTCTCTAATGGATAGTTAGTTGGAGCATCTTCATCCTATGTGGATTTGTTCTCATGGATTCCCTTTTCACATCCTTTACCAATTTTCTCACTGGATTGCTTGTCTCTTGCCAATTTTTAAGAGCACTTTGTATATTGGTGATGACTACTAACTCATTATCTGTTATCTCTTTTTCAGGTATTCCCCAAATCTATCATTTGCCTATTAGTTTTGTTTATGGTAGCTTTTGCAACATAAATTGTTTTTCACTTTTATAAACTTAGATATGGCTATCTTTTCTTTCTGTTTAAAAAACAGATTGTGTGTTGTTTCCTAGCTTTCCTTCTTACTTTTTGATGCTTTATTTATTACATTAGGCATCTACTCCATCTGGAATTTGTTTCTTATTTATAATATGAGATTGGAGACTATTTTCTACCAGATGGATAGCAAGTTGTGCCAGCACCATTTATTAAATAGTCACTCTTTCCCCGTTGAATTGAGATACATTTTTGTCATATATTAAAATCTCATATAAACTGGATTTTATTTCTGGATTTTCTGTTCTGGTCCACTGATTGATATATCTATTCCTATACTAATACTCCATATTGATTTAATTACAGTGGCTTTATAGTATATTTTCTGTCATTATTCTTTTTCATTCACTTTTTTGCTTTCTTGGGCATTTATTTTCTCTCTAAACTTTAAGATAATTTTATCTATTTAATTGGAATAATATTTGTTTTTTTTAAAAATTAATTTATTTATTTATATTTACTTTTGACTGTGTTGGGTCTTCATTTCTGCGCGAGGGCTTTCTCCAGTTGCGGCGAGCGGGGGCCACTCTTCATCGCGGTGCGCAGGCCTCTCACCGTCACGGCCTCTCCCGTTGCAGAGCACAGGCTCCAGACACGCAGGCTCAGTAGTTGTGGCTCACGGGCTTAGTCGCTCCACGGCATGTGGGATCTTCCCAGACCAGGGCTCGAACCCGTGTCCCCTGCATTGGCAGGCAGACTCCTAACCACTGCGCCACCACGGAAGCCCTGTTTTTTTTAAACTTCCCTAATTGTCTTACAAATATGTTTTTTTAAAAAAGAAAACTTTCTTTTTTAAAACAGTTTTAGAGTTACAGAAGAATTGTGACAGTAGTACAGAGGGTTTCCGTATACTCCTCACCCTTTCCCCATTAACATTTTACATTAGTATGATACATATGGTACAATTAATGAACGAGTACTGATGTACTGGGCATTAAGTAAAGTCCGTAGTTTATTCAGATTTCCTCAGCTTTTACCTAATGTCTCTTTTCTCTTTTAGGAGCCCATATTTTACTTGCTTTTTAATTGCACATTTTTATGATATAAGAGAATTGTTATTAAATCTTTCCATCTAAGAATATGGATATCTTTTCATTTGTTCAGATTTTAAAATTTATACTTCAATGTGATTTTATGGTTGTCGTCATATAAGTTTTGTGCTTTTCTTGCAGAGTTTATTCCTAAGTATTTGCCTTAGTCAGTTTGGGCTTCAGTAACAAAGCACCGTATAGACTGGGTGGTTTATAAACAACATAAATTCTCAGAGTTATGGAGGATGGAAGTGCAAGATCAGGGTGCAAGCATGGTCACGTTCTGGTGAGGGCCCTCTTCTGGGTTGCAGACTGTTGACTTCTCATTGTATTCTCCCATGGCACAAAGAGGGCTAGTTAGCTCTCTGGCTTGTTCTTATAAGGACACTAATCTCATTCATGAGAGTTCTATCCTCATGACCTAATTACCTCTCAAAGACCCCACCTCCAAATACCATCACATTGGAGATGAAGCATCAAGCTATAAATTTGGGGAGGACCCAAACATTCATTCCATAACAATATTTTATTGCTTTTTTTCACAATTATGTATGGAATATTTTTCCCATTTTTGTTTCCGGGTATTTATGCTAGAATAAGGAAAGCCTAATGATGTTTGTATATTTATCTTATATCATAGAGTTACCTTATCAAATATTCTCATTAATTGTACTAGATTTGATTGTTTGTTGTTTTTTTTGTAAACTATAGTCTATTAGATTTCCTAAGTATATAATTCTGTAATTAGCCAAAATAGTGTATCTTTTATCCAGTGTTTACTTCATTTTCTAGACCTCCTCACAGCAATGTTGAATAGTAATAGCCATAGCAAGCATTCCTGTCTGGTTTCTGATTTTATTTGAAATGGCTTTATTTTTTCACCATGATGATGAAGAATGATGTTTGCTGTTGATTTTTGGTAGATAAACTTCATTACATTGAATTTCACTCTTGCATTCCTTGAATTAAGCTCTGGTTGGTCACAGTGTGTTATGCTCTTGAGTCATTGCTGAATACTGCTTCCCGATGTTTTATTTAGAAATTTTGCATCTGTACTTATAAGTGAGATTATGGTTTCCTTTTTTGGGGGGGGGAGGGGTGTTACTGTATCAAGTTTTGGTGTTAAAAGTTCTGCTGGTTCATGAAATCTATTAGGAAGTTTCCCTTTTCATTCATTCTGGAATAATTTAAATAATACTGAGATTACTGTTCTTAGGTTAGCTGAAATAAGTTATGAAATCACTTGGTCCTGGTGCTTTCTTAATGATAGGCCTCTAATCACCTTTCCAATCTGGTCTATTGTAATTGGTGTATTTGGGTTTGCCAGTTGTTCCCAGATTCATTTATATTTTGCTAGGAAATTATCCAATTCTTTTTTGAAATTATTCACTTGTCCTAGGGTTTCAAATTTGTGGTTATAGATTTTATAATTTTTAAAATCTCTTCTGTATCTGTGTTTATATCTCCTTTGAAAATTCCTAATCTTACATAGTTTTATTCTCTCCTCATTTTTCCTTAATCAGTCTTAGAAGAGATTTATCTATTTTATTGGTATATCTTAAAAAGCAGCTTTTGGGTTTATTGATCATTTCTACTTTTTTGGTTTTCCATTTCCTTAATTTCAACTTTTATCTTTATTAATTCCCTCTTTTTTATTTCTTTGCTGCTTGGTCTCTAAGTCTTCAACATGAGTGGTAGTTGCCTTTAATTTTAGTCTTTTTACATTAAAGATGGTGATTTGGCATTTACCCTGAACACATCTTTTGAGTTGTTCCATAGGTTTTGGTAAAAAGTGTTCTTTTCATTGCTTTCTGGAGAGTTTGTATTTTCATGTTTTATTTCCTCTTTGAGCAAATATCCAATGGTATTCTGTGTATGTGTTTTTTAAGTTTCCAGTGGTTATGTTTTTTTAGTCACCTTTTATTACTTATTTCTATTTTTATTTGATGATGATCAGAAATGGGGCCTAGAAGACCTCTACTTTAAAAAAATTGTTAAACCCTTCTGATGACATGATTTATTTTGGACAGATCAGTTAGGATGGGTGATCCAATTAGGATGCTTTAGGTTGCAAGAAATAGAATATTTGTTAAAAGTAGCTTAATGAAGGGGCTGATTTTTCTCACTTTCCAAAAAGACTGTGGCAGGTAGTTCCAGGGTTGGTCCAGTTGCTCCAATATTAGGGTTCTGGGGTCAGTTTCTCTGGGACCCTCCTGACTTTCTATCTCTTCTGCTTGCCTGCAAGTCCTTCACACCCTCACAGGATCAATTCAAAGCAGGAAGAATGTGAGACTTTTTCCCTTCTCTTCTAAGAGAGGAAATTCTTAAAAGACCCTGGCAGATTGCTCTACAGGTTCCACTGGACAGAGCAAGGTCTCAAGCCTATGCCCTGGCTTCAAGTGATATTAGGGAACTATCTGGCATTTTTAGCTTTCCTTCTAACAAGTGGGATTTGGCATCAAGAAGGAAGAAAGAGAGAGGAATGGCTGTTAGGGAGACACCCAACGATGTTTGCTGTAAAAGAGACCCGAAAGGAGCATATATTCTCTTTCTGAGGCATATGAGATTTCATATCTATCTATCTATCTATCTATCTATCTATCTATCTATCTATCTATCTATCTATCTATCTATCTACCTATCTGTCTTTGAATGTGTTGATTATATTATTCCATTCTAGTATTTTTTGACAACTATATCCATTTAATTATGAAAGAAGTGTATTTTGTTTTTGTTTTTGTTTTCGGGGTTTTTTTGGCCGTGCCGCACCACACCCAGCTTGTGGGATTTTAGTTCTCCGACCAGGGGCTGAACCCAGACCCTCGGCAGGGAAAGCGCGGAGTCCGAACCACTGGACCGCCAGGGAATTCCCATGAAAGAGGTGTATTGAAGTCTTTCTGTATAACTGTATTTTCATCGTTATCATTGCAGTTTAATTTTTCTTTACATTTCTTACTGTTGTGTTGTTTGATACTACAGATATATCACTTGTGTCATCTTCATAAACAGTGTCTTTTTTCATTACATAGTGTTTGTCTTTATACATGTTAATGCTTTTAAATTTAATTTCTACCTTGCTACTCCCTTTTTCTTTTAAATTTACATTTCATTGGTATTTCTATGTTTACCTTTATATTTTTATCCATTCTTGATCATTTTAGGGTGCTTTTAATAAACAACATAGAGCTATGTTTTGTTCTTTAGCACATTTTGAAAGTTTTTCTCTTTTAATGGCAGAGTTCAGTCTTTTCAAATTTAGTGTAATAATTGGTTTGTACATTAACTTGGTTTCTTCATATTTAGTATAATAGTAGTTTATAACAATTTTATTCTTCTATGTTACTTTACTATTATTACTTTTAGTTTTAATCATCAATACACTTTTTTTTATAGTGAACTACAACACATATATAGAAAAATGCATAAGATATTAATGTGCAGGTTGATGAATTAGTATAAAGCAAAGATCTTTCTCCTGCAGTATCACCTTGGATCAAGTGTCCATGGATCATATGCATGGGTCTGTTTTTCTGGATTCTCTGTTCTGTTTCATTGGTCTGTTTGTCTATCCTTGCACCACTACCATCCCATGTTAATTATTGTAGCTTTATCATAAGTCCTGGCATCCGGTAGACAAGTTATTCTAACTTACTCTTTGTCAAAGTTGTGTTGGCTATTACAGTACCTTTCATTACCATGTAGATTTTAGATCAAGTTGTCAAGTTCCACGAAACAACCTGTTGACTTTTGACTGGGATTGCATTGAATGTAAAGATAAATTTAGGGAGAATTTATGTCGTAAATGTGATAATCTCTCATTTATTTTGTTCTTGAATTCTCTCAATAGTATATTATAATTTTCTGCATAAAGGTCTTGCATATTTCCTCCCGAGGTATTTGATAGTTTTGATGCTATTATAAATGCTATCTTCTTAAGCATTTTTCCTGTTTATTGCTAATGTATAGAAAATCAATTGAGTTTTGTGTATTGCCTTATATCCAGCGACTATGCTAGACTGACTTGTTGATTCTAATAATTTGCATGAAGATTCTTTTGAATTTTATTGTTTTGAATATTATCTGAGGATAATGAGAGTTTTATTTTTTTGTTTCCTATTCTTTCACCTTTTATTTCTTTTCCTTGCTCACTACACTGATTAGGACTTTAAGTATAATATTGTGCAGAAGTAGTAGTAATAATTGGCATCCATGTCTTGTTACTGATCTCAAACTTTCAACATTTTACTTTTAAATAGTATACTTGGTAAAAGTTTTTTTGTAGGTACTATTTATCAGATTATTAAAATTTCCTTCTACTTTTAAAATCACAAATGGATACTGCTTCCTAACAAATACTTTTTCTATATCAATTAATATGATGATATGATTTTTACCCTTTATTCTGTTATTGGGACAAATTATATTGATTGATTTTCTAATATAATCAGTACTATATTCCTGGAATAAACTCAAATTAGTCATGACTGATTTTCCTTTTTATATATCACTAGATATTGTTTGCTCACATTTTATTTAAGATTCTTACATGTATGTTCACATGAGAGATGGGTCTGTAATTTTCCTTTCTTATAATGTCAAAGTTAAGTTATGTTTGTCTAGAATTTTTATAATATTGATATTATTCTGTAAATAGTAGAATTCATCACCAATTACTTCTGGGCCTGGAGTTTTCTTTGTCCCAGTGTTTTAAATTACAGATTGAATTCCTTTAACACTTATAAGACTTTTCATATTTTCTTTTCCTTTTGTCAATTTTGGTAAGTTGTATTTAAAAAAATTTGTCCATATTTTCTAAAATTTCCAATCTATTGGCATAAAATCTTATTATCTTTTTAATATTGCAGTATAAATAGTGCTGTTGACCTTTAATTTCTGACATTAGTTGTCTGTGCTTTTTTGTTTGTTTGTTTTTTGTTTTTTGTTTTTTTTCTCTCTAGGCCTTTATCAGTCAATATTCTTAGTCTTTCAAAGAATCAACCTCTGCCTTTGTTGATCCTTTCTATATATGATGTTTCCTGTTTCATTAATTTTGTTGTTATAATTTTGCTGCAATTATTTTCTTCCTTCGATTTTCTTAGTAGTTAGTTTGCTGCTCTTTTTTTTAACTTCTTGAGATGGATGCTTAGTGAATTGATTTTTTAGCCTTTCTTTTTAAAATATATAGCATTTTTAAAAGCCATAATTTGCTTTCTAAGCACTGTTTTAGCTGTATCTCATAAGTTTTTATATACAATTTAAAAAATTATTTTGTTCAAGATATATTCTAATTTTCAGGGTAATTTTCTGTTTGACCTATCAATTATGTAGAAATATATTTATTAGTTTCTAAATATATCTAGCTTTTCTAGGTATCTTTTTGTTATTGATTTCTACCTAATTACCTTATAATCAGAGAACATCCTGTATATAATTTCAATCCTTTGAAGTTTGTTGAGACTGTTTTTATGGCCCAGTATATGATCATTTTTATAAAACTTCTCTATGCCTTACAAAGAATGTATATTCTGTAATCATTCGATATAGAGTTCTATATGTTCATTAAATCAAATTTGCCACATCATATTGTCTAAAACCCGTACTGGTTTTGTTTTTGACTGCTTGTCCAGTTATGATTGTGGACTTGCTTCTTTTTTCTGGTAGATTTGTCATATATCTTTTGAGTCCATGTTATTTGATGCTTGCAAATTTAGAGTTGTTGTTGTCTCCTGGTGACTTAAGCCTTGTATCATTGTAAAGTGTTGCTCTCTATCTTTAATAATGCTTTTTGCCTTTAAGTTACTTTATCTGATATTAATAGAGTTATACAAGCTTAATTTATGAATGTGTTTGAATAGAATTATTTCCCGTTGTTTCATTTTCAATGTTTCTGTCTCGTTATGTTTTATATGTGTCCATTTTAAACAGCATATAGTTGGGTTTTTTTTCTTTATGTAGTCATATAACCTTTGTTTTTAAATTAGACTATTTAGTTCATTTAAGCTTAATGGAATTACTGGTATACTTAGAATTAAATTTATATCTTACTGTGTTCTTTCCACTTGTTTTATCAGTTCTATGTTGTTTCCTCTTTCTAGCCTTCATTTGGATTGACTATTTTTTATTATTCTTTTTTTTCTCTATTCGTTTAAAAGTTGTATATTCTTTTATTTCTCTTACTAGTGCTTTTCCTGGAGATACAACATACAACCATAACACATCCAAATTTGATATTAATTTAGGCCTTTATTCTTTTTTCCAACAATGCAAGATCTATAGCACCTTTTAAGGCCATTTATCTCCCTATTTACTTAGATGCTATTGTGGTGTATTTTAATTATCTATTTTAAAGTTCATAAGACATTATTTTTAAAAGTCAGTATTTGGCAGGTTTCCTATAGATTTGCCATTTTTGTTGCTCTTTTCCCTTCTAAATTCTTTGGGCTTCTGTGTAGGAATATTTCCATTCTGCCAAAAGAATGTTCTTTAGTATTTTCTTTAATTTGGGCCTGCTGGTGATGTGTTACCTGAGAACTGTGTTTCAGTTTTTGTCTCTATGTGTTTTTATTTTACCTTCATTCTTGAAAAATATCTTTGTTGTGAGTAGAATTCTAACATGCCATTTATTTTTTTAAGTTCCTTGTGGATACCATGAGAGTGTCTGGCATCCATTGCTTTGTTGTGAAGCTGGCTGTTGGTTTTACACTTTGCTTCTTTAAAGTAACTTAGCTGCATTTAAGACAGCAACAATAGTAAAATTGGCAGTTTACAATTTGCAATAATAAATATAACATTAAGTCTGTCAGGTTTAGGTGATTTTCTCCAGTAATATTTAGTTCTCGGTACAGATGCAGAGAAGGCAGGAGGTAGGGTTCATTCCAGAGCTGGTTGTTGCCAGCTACAAAGAACAGAAGTCATAGAGCAGGGGCTTAAGGATATTTACAAGGGTGTGAATAGAATGATGAATCCCGGAATCTAGTTTGGACAAGAAGAGAAATGAACTGGGAGGTAATTGATGGGCAGTGAGAAATGATTGCCTTATTCAGTTTTGGATCTAAGCATTTGGAACAGCTGTCAGTACTGTTTTGTTGCGCAATGCAATCCTAGAACAGTGGAATCAATATAAAGGAAGGGATGGAATGGGGGATGTGAAACATCCCTGATGTTGCTTAACCCACTGTGACTGATGATCCAGGGTAGATGGGCTCTTTCAAAAACTGACTTTTTCTATCTGTGTCCAGTGGTTCTATAACTTAATCGGAGCATTGCTAAGTGGAAATTCATCCAGGTGTTTGAAAGATTACTGAAATTTTGCCCATTTCTGTGTTGTCATGACTTTCTTTTTCTTTCTTTTTTTTTTTTTTTTTTTACTGCTTTTTACTATGGGATGGTCAAACATATACAGGACAATGAACCAACCCCATGTGTCTATTACCCAGTTTCAATAACAATATCTGACATCCTTGTTTCACATATTCCTCCAACTTTTCTTTTGTTTTTGTTATTGTTAGAGTTCTTGATGCAGATTTCCTGCATCATATTATTCACTGGTAGGTTACATTGAAAGGTATGAAACAGCCAATGTTGGACAAAATTTTGAGCTATAAAACAGCAATTTCATATTGTTCAATCTAATACTTTACAATTTTTCTCTAAAAGAAACTCTATATACCTATCAATCTATTTTTCTAACCCCCACAGAAGATCTACCTCCAAATGTCAAAGTGCATCTCATAACCTATCAGTTATACTTTTCCCTGGAAGCTTGTCTTCCTCCCAGTCTGGGTCTAAACCTGCTGAACAGCGTTCATTCTGTTGTTTAGCCTCTTGCCCCTTTCCTGGAGCAGGTTTCTGTTTCCTCAATTACATGTTTTCATTCCCTTGATTTAGTCTCTTATTTTGTTGACACATAATTCTCCATAAGCTTCCCCCAAAAAGGTGCCTTAGAGACAAAAAGTTCATATCCTTCATCTGCCTGCCTTCATCTGTCCTCATACTTGATTGTTGGAGCTGTAAAATTTTATGCCGAAAATTATCTTCCACTCAGAACTTTGAAGGCATAATTCCATGACTTGCGTTGCTGTTGAGAGATTTGACGTCATTCTCATACAAAGGTTTGGGAGCTATACCTGTTTGTTCTTCTCAGAAAGCTTTTTAGATGTTCAGTTTCTCCCTCTTTTTCTGCATTTTCACAATCATCTGCCTTCATGCGTGTTTTAATTTCACTTTAGATGTTGGGCTCTTGGAGGAGGAGAATTAATGTCTTCCTTTGACAATTTCTCTCTCTCTCTTCTTGGCTCTCCTCTTTTGAAATTTCTATGTCACCCTGATTCTCT
The DNA here is from genome assembly GCF_965194825.1 of Balaenoptera physalus. Lineage (NCBI taxonomy): Eukaryota > Metazoa > Chordata > Mammalia > Artiodactyla > Balaenopteridae > Balaenoptera > Balaenoptera physalus. The sequence goes on along the minus strand of NC_138894.1, from coordinate 52,620,080 downwards.
AATTTTCAACTTTTCTCACCTAGTCTCCAAACTTTATTTTCTGGGAAATTGCCTCAACTTCATCTTCCAACCTGCCTTTAATTTTGTTTGTTTCTGCTGCAATATTTTGCTTGTTTCTACTTCATAGCACCTTGTTCTTTTTTTTTTTTTCCATATTTCTCTGAGGATAATGTGTTTTTCTTTTTGCTGTTTTCTTCTGCTTTTTGCATTGTTTTTGTTTCCTCTAAGTTTTTTTTTTTCCTTTCACCCCTCCTTGCCTTTTCTTTTTTTCTGTTTGTTTTGCTTCTCTCTTTCATACCCAGGCTTTCCCTACAATCATATTTTCAGTGACTTACTCATAAATATGAACAGACAGCCAAGAATAAACAGACTTTTAAGGAAATTTTCCAACATGTAATAGTAGACTTGTTGGCTTGAGGAATGGTGGTGACTGATGGAGAGCTGGCTTTTTGTTGGGGAAACTCCAAATGCTAAATCTATAGGTCTTGTCTTCTGCAGTCCTTGGTGCCTCCAAATCCTGAGTCTACTGTGGGTTCCATGAGGTGAGCTGACTTGCTTCTCATTGTTTTTGCTTCTGCAAATACTTGGGTTGCAGCATCCTTTGTTTTTCTGTGTAGTTACTCCTCCATCTGCTTTCCTTCTAATTTGTTGAAATCTATTGTTCATATTATAGTTTTGTATCCAATAGGAATGTTTTCAGCTGCAGGTTAGTAGAAAACCATACTGAAAATGGATATGACAAATAGGAGTTCATTTTTCTCAGTAACAAGAAGTCTGAAGGTAGATGGTTACTGGCCTTGGTTCAGTAGCTCAGGGATATGAGTGCCAATGTCTCTGTGATTCTCTTGGCCTTTCCCTGATGGTCAAAATAATGAAAAGTGCAGCTGCACATAATATCCACTATTAAGTCAGGAAGAAGGCAGGAAAGGATAAGGATTGTGTTGCATTTCCTGAAATTCCCAAAACAGATATCTCCTTATGTTTCACTAGCTCCTATAGAGTCATGTTGTTGCTCCTTGCTGCAAAGAAAACTGAGATATCAGTTTTTGTTTTTTTTTAACACACACACTGTATTTTATTTTTACAAGAGATAAATAGACTGACACCAAGCATTGTACATGGATGACCACAACAAAAGCAACAATGATTGCAATTACCAAACATGAAACACACTCATACTATGTCATAATATTGACATTCAGTCCAGTAATCCTCCACTGTAACAGCTCCTTTACTTTGCAGTGAAAATTGATTTCTATATTCTTTGCCTCTGAGTCCTTGTGGGATTTTTTTTTTTTTAATTCAGACAGAAAGTCACAAAAATTATACTCATCCTCATCAGTTCACTCAGTCCCATGTAATTAATTTTTTTTTTCATCTTGATCTTTTGTTAGCACTTTTATGAGTTCATCAGTTTTTCATTAGAGTTCTGAAAATGCTTATTCATTCAGTTCAGCAGTAAAGTCAGTTACCAGAAACCTGTACTTGTCAGAGTCTTTTCCATGAATTTCTTGAAGATGAAACCCTTTTATAGGAACATATATGCAAAAGCATCAGAGTACACCCAGAACTGTCTGTAAATGAAAAAAGACTTAAAAATGACCACAGTTAAAGATTTGATGAAAGTTCATAATAATACAGTTGACAAGAAAATTAGTTATTTCTGAGATATACATTTTAAAGTAATAACTAGGATTATTACTTATAACATTATACCAGAACATATAAGATTTTTAGAAATTTCATGTAATGTCTGAAACATTTATATTAACATATTTCCATACAAATACAAATATAAGATTTTTAGAAATTTCATGTGTCTGAAACATTTATATTAACATATTTCCATACAAATAACCCAATGAAAGTTTAGTATTAGTTGTTTTGTTTGTTTGTTTGTTTTTACTGCAGGTTCTTATTAGGCATCAATTTTATACACATCAGTGTATACATGTCAATCCCAATCACCCAATTCAGCAAACCACCATCCCCACCCCACCGCAGTTTTCCCCCCTTGGTGTCCATACGTCCATTCTCTACATCTGTGTCTCAACTTCTGCCCTGCAAACCAGCTCATCTGTACCATTTTTCTAGGTTCCACATACATGCATTAATATACGATATTTGTTTTTCTCTTTCTGACTTACTTCACTCTGTATGACAGTCTCTAGATCCATCCACATCTCAACAAATGACTCAATTTCGTTCCCTTTTATGGCCGAGTAATATTCCATTGTATATATGTACCACATCTTCTTTAGCCATTCATCTGTTGATGGGCATTTAGGTTGCTTCCATGACCTGGCTATTGTAAATAGTGCTGCAATGAACATTCGGGTGCATGTGTCTTTTTGAATTACGGTTTTCTCTGGGTATATGCCCAGTAGTGGGATTGCTGGGTCATATGGTAATTCTATTTTTAGTTTTTTAAGGAACCTCCATATTGTTCTCCATAGTGGCTGTATCAATTTACATTCCCACCAACAGTGCAAGAGGGTTCCCTTTTCTCCCCACCCTCTCCAGCATTTGTTGTTTGTAGATTTTCTGATGATGCCCATTCTAACAGGAGTGAGGTGATACCTCATTATAGTTTTGATTTGCATTTCTCTAATAATTAGTGATGTTGAGCATCTTTTCATGTGCTTCGTAGCCATCTGTACGTTTTCTTTGGAGAAATGTCTATTTAGGTCTTCTGCCCATTTTTGGATTGGGGTGTTTGTTTCTTTAATATTGAGCTGAATGAGCTGTTTATATATTTTGGAGATTAATCCTTTGTCCGTTGATTCATTTGCAAATATTTTCTCCCATTCTGAGGGTTGTCTTTTCGCCTTGTTTATGATTTCCTTTGCTGTGCAAAAGCTTTGAAGTTTCATTAGGTCCCACTTGTTTATTGTTGTTTTTATTTCCATTCCTCTAGGAGGTGGATCAAAAAAGATCTTGCTGTGATTTATGTCAAAGAGTGTTCTTCCTATGTTTTCCTCTAAGAGTTTTATAGTGTCCAGTCTTATATTTAGGTCTCTAATCCATCTTGGGTTTATTTTTGTGTATGGTGTTAGGGAGTATTCTAATTTCATTCTTTTACATGTAGCTGTCCAGTTTTCCCAGCACCAATTATTGAAGAGAATGTCTTTTCTCCATTGTATATCTTTGCCTCCTTTGTCATAGATTAGTTGACCATAGGTGCGTGGGTTAATCTCTGGGCTTTCTATCTTCTTCCATTGATCTATGTTTCTGTTTTTGTGCCAGTACCATATTGTCTTGATTACTGTAGCTTTGTAGTATAGTCTGAAGTCAGGGAGTCTGATTCCTCCAGCTCCGTTTTTTTCCCTCAAGACTGCTTTGGCTATTCGGGGTCTTTTGTGTCTCCATACAAATTTTAAGATTACTTGTTCTAGTTCCATAAAAAATGCCATTGGTAATTAGATAGGGATTGCATTGAATCTGTAGATTGCTTTGGGTAGTATAGTCATTTTCACAATGTTGATTCTTCCAATCCAAGAACATGGTATATCTCTCCATCTGTTGGTATCATCTTTAATTTCTTTCATCAGTGTCTTATAGTTTTCTGCATACAGGTCTTTTGTCTCCCTAGGTAGGTTTATTCCTAGGTATTCTTTTTGTTGCAATGCTAAATGGGAGTGTTTCCTTAATTTCTCTTTCAGATTTTTCATCATTAGTGTATAGGAATGCAAGAGATTTCTGTGCATTAATTTTGTATCCTGCAACTTTACCATATTCATTAATTAGCTCTAGCAGTTTTCTGGTGGCAGTTTCAGGATTCTCTATGTATAGTATCATGTCATCTGCAAACAGTGACAGTTTTACTTCTTCTTTTCCAATTTGTATTCCTTTTATTTCTTTTTCTTCTCTGATTGCCATGGCTAGGACTTCCAGAACTATGTTGAATAATAGTGGTGAGAGTGGACATCCTTGTCTCGTTCCTGATCTTAGAGGAAATGCTTTCAGTTTTTCACCATTGAGAATGATGTTTGCTGTGGGTTTGTCATATATGGCCTTTATTATGTTGAGGTAAGTTCCCTCTATGCCCACTTTCTGGAGAGTTTTTATCATAAATGGGTGTTGAATTTTGTCAAAAGCTTTTTCTGCATCTATTGAGATGATCATATGGTTTTTATTCTTCAATTTGTTAATATGGTGTATCACATTGATTGATTTGCGTATATTGAAGAATCCTTGCATCCCTGGGATAAATCCCACTTGATCGTGGTGTATGATCCTTTTAATGTGTTGTTGGATTCTGTTTGCTAGTATTCTGTTGAGGATTTTTGCATCTATATTTATCAGTGATATTGGTCTGTAATTTTCTTTTTTTGTAGTATCTTTGTCTGGTTTTGGTATCAGGGTGATGGTGGCCTCATAGAATGAGTTTGGGAGTGTTCCTTCCTCTACAATTTTTTGGAAGAGCTTGAGAAGGATGGGTGTTAGCTCTTCTCTAAATGTTTGATAGAATTCACCTGTGAAGCCATCTGGTCCTGGACTTTTGTTTGTTGGAAGATTTTTAATCACAGTTTCAATTTCATTACTTGTGATTGGTCTGTTCATATTTTCTGTTTCTTCCTGGTTCAGTCGTGGAAGGTTATACCTTTCTAAAAATTTGTCCATTTCTTCCAGGTTGCCCATTTTATTGGCATAAAGTTGCTTGTAGTAGTCTCTTAGGATGCTTTGTATTTCTGCGGTGTCTGTTGTAACTTCTCCTTTTTCATTTCTGATTTTATTGATTTGAGTCCTCTCCCTCTTTTTCTTGATGAGTCTGGCTAATGGCTTATCAATTTTTTTTATCTTCTCAAAGAACCAACTTTTAGTTTTATTGATCTTTGCTATTGTTTTCTTTGTTTCTATTTCATTTATTTCTGCTCTGATCTTTATGATTTATTTCCTTCTGCTAACTTTGGGTTTTGTTTGTTCTTCTTTCTCTAGTTTCTTTAGGTGTAAGGTTAGATTGTTTACTTGAGATTTTTCTTGTTTCTTTAGGTAGGCTTGTATAGCTATAAACTTCCCTCTTAGAACTGCTTTTGCTGCATTCCATAGGTTGTGGGTCGTCGTGTTTTCATTGTCATTTGTCTCTAGGTATTTTTTTATTTCCTCTTTGATTTCTTCAGTGATCTCTTGGTTATTTAGTAACGTATTGTTTAGCCTCCATGTGTTTGTATTTTTTACGCTTTTTCCCCTATAATTCATTTCTAATCTCATAGCGTGGTGGTCAGAAAAGATGCTTGATATGATTTCAATTTTCTTAAATTTACTGAGGCTTGATTTGTGACCCAAGATGTGATCTATCCTGGAGAATGTTCCGTGCGCACTTGAGAAGAACGTGTAATCTGCTGTTTTTGGATGGAATGTCCTATATATATCAATTAAATCTATATGGTCTATTGTGTCATTTAAAACTTCTGTTTCCTTATTTATTTTCATTTTGGATGATCTGTCCATTGGTGTAAGTGAGGTGTTAAAGTCCCCCACTATGATTGTGTTACTGTCGATTGCCTCTTTTATAGCTGTTAGCAGTTGCCTTATGTATTGAGGTGCTCCTATGTTGGGTGCATATATATTTATAATTGCTATATCTTCTTCTTGGATTGATCCCTTGATCATTATGTAGTGTCCTTCCTTGTCTCTTGTAACATTCTTTATTTTAAAGTCTATTTTATCTGATATGAGTATAGCTACTCCAGCTTTCTTTTGATTTCCATTTGCATGGAATATCTTTTTCCATCGCCTCACTTTCAGTCTGTATGTGTCCCTAGGTCTAAAGTGGGTCTCTTGTAGACAGCATATAGATGGGTCTTGTTTTTGTATCCATTCAGCCAGTCTATGTCTTTTGGTTGGGGCATTTAATCCATTCACGTTTAAGGTAATTATCGATATGTATGTTCCTATGACCATTTTCTTAATTGTTTTGGGTTTGTTTTTGTAGGTCCTTTTCTTCTCTTGTGTTTCCCACTTAGAGAAGTTCCTTTAGCATTTGTTGTAGAGCTGGTTTGGTGGTGCTGAATTCTCTTAGCTTTTGCTTGTCTATAAAGCTTTTGATTTCTCCATCAAATCTAAATGAGATCCTTGCTGGGTAGAGTAATCTTGGTTGTAGGTTCTTCCCTTTCATCACTTTAAGTATATCATGCCACTCCCTTCTGGCTTGCAGAGCTTCTGCTGAGAAATCAGCTGTTAACCTTCTGGAAGTTCCCTTGTATGTTATTTGTCGTTTTTCCCTTGCTGCTTTCAATAATTTTTCTTTGTCTTTAATTTTTGCCTCTTTGATTACTATGTGTCTCGGCGTGTTTCTCCTTGGGTTTATCCTGTATGGGACTCTCTGCGCTTCCTTGACTTGGGTGGCTATTTCCTTTCCCATGTTAGGGAAGTTTTCGACTATAATCTCTTCAAATATTTTCTCTGGTCCTTTCTCTCTCTCTTCTCCTTCTGGGACCCCTATAATGCGAATGTTGTTGCGTGTAATGTTGTCCCAGAGGTCTCTTAGGCTATCTTCATTTCTTTTCATTTTTTTTTCTTTATTCTGTTCCGCAGCAGTGAATTCCACCATTCTGTCTTCCAGGTCACTTATCCGTTCTTCTGCCTCAGTTATTCTGCTATTGATTCCTTCTAGTGTAGTTTTCATTTCAGTGATTGTATTGTTCATCTCTGTTTGTTTGTTCTTTAATTCTTCTAGGTCTTTGTTAATCATTTCTTGCATCTTCTCAATCTTTGTCTCCATTCTTATTCCGAGGTCCTGGATCATCTTCACTATCATTATTCTGAATTCTTTTTCTGGAAGGTTGACTGTCTCCACTTCATTTAGTTGCTTTTCTGGGGTTTTTACTTGTTCCTTCATCTGGTACATAGCCCTCTGCCTTTTCATCTTGTCTATCTTTCTGTAACTGTGGTTTTTGTTCCACAGGCTGCAGGATTGTAGTTTTTCTTGCTTCTGCTGTCTGCCATCTGGTGGTTGAGGCTATCTAAGAGGCTTGATGGGATGCTCTGGTGGTGGGTAGAGCTGACTGTTGCTGTGGCGGTGAGAGCTCAGTAAAACTTTAATCCACTTGACTGTTGATGGGTGGGGCTGGGTTCCCTCCCTGTTGGTTGTTTTGCCTGAGGCAACCCAACACTGGAGCCTACCTGGGCTCTTTGGTGGGGTTAATGGCAGACTCTGAGAGGGCTCACGCCACGGAGCACTTCCCAGAACCTCCGCTGCCAGTGTCCTTGTCCCCACGGTGAAACAGAGCCGCCACCCGCCTCTGCAGGAGACCCCCGAACACCAACAGGTAGGTCTGGTTCAGTCTCCCCCAGGGTCACTCCTCCTTCCCCTGGGTCCCGATGCACACATTACTTTGTGTGTGCCCTCCAAGAGTGGGGTCTCTGTTTCCCCCAGTCCTGTCGAAGTCCTGCAATCAATTCCCACTAGGCTTCAAAGTCTGATTCTCTAGGAATTCCTCCTCCCGGTGCCGGACCCCCAGGTTGGGAAGCCTGGCGTGGGGCTCAGAACCTTCACTCCAGTGGGTGGACTTCTGTGGTATAAGTGTTCGCCAGTCTGTGAGTCACCCACCCAGCAGTTATGGGATTTGATTTTACTCTGATTGCACCCCTCCTACCATCTCACTGTGGCTTCTCCTCTGTCCTTGGACATGGGGTATCCTCCTTGGTGAAGTCCAGGGTCTTCCTGTCAATGATTGTCCAGCAGCCAGTTGTGATTCTGGTGCTCTCGCAAGAGGGAGTGAGAGCACGTCCTTCTACTCCGCCATCTTGGTTAATCCTCTGAGATATCAGTTTGACATATTGATGCCCTGAACAAAATTGGTGTTCTCTTGTCCAGGAGGAAGGGCAGGGGAATGGGTACTAGGTAGTTAATGAATGATGTCTGTTACATATTTCATATTCTGATGCTATCATTTGAATGGGGTTTCAGGTAAAAGGAAATTAACCTGCCATGTTTAATGGCACTGTAAAGATTAAGTGAGAAAATCCATGTGAAACACTCAGCACAGTGTGTGGAACATAATGAATAATCAATAAACATTCCCTATCATTAGATGACCCAGGGTGTTCCATCTTTGCACATGTTGTTTTAGTGGCAGTTAGACTGCCCAGGTGGATGTGCCACTAGGCTCTTAGATATATGGGTCACCCCTGCAGAAAAACCAGTCTAGAGAAACAAATTTGGTTGTCATCAGTATGTGGATAGTGTTTGAAATCACGTACATGGATGAGATTACCCAGGGAGAGCTTTTGTGATGACAAGCAAGCAGGAAGCAGACACCAAGAGATTGTAAGTCAAGCTCAACAAACATTATGAATTGGGATGTCATTACAAATAAAAATATTTATACTTTAAAGAATGAATTTATTCCTGTAGTATCTACTATGTACAATATACTGTTTAAGGTACTGAATTATCCAAAAAATTAAACTACAGTAAGTTACAGAAATGGGTTGTAAAGTCAGACCAAATGTGGTGCATTTATAGCTATATAAATATGGACCTTTTTCTTCTTGTTATTAAAAAAATTTTTTTTAGGATGCTATGACAGTAAGTCATGGAAATTAGAGCTAAATTGTCTTTAAAAACATGGATGTGGTTTCTTCCCAAGTTATTGAAATGTGGAATACAATAAGGAACATCATTTAGAGGTAGCCTGGCTATGACTGTAGCAGCCATGCTCTGTTCTTGCTAACAGGCCAGCAGCATCAAAGGACACACTGCAGATGTGTGTGTGTTTTCTTCCCCTTCTGTGCTTCATTTTCTCTGAAAAAATGACTGATGGTTTTCTTTTGTAATTTGCAGTATATGATTCCAATTGTAGAGGTAAGTTCTGCCAACATTTTTTGATGTGTAGGAACCATTTTGAATTTATTGTTTTATTAAGACTACTTTTTTTTTCAAAATGAAACAAAAAATATTCTCTATTTCTTGGTAATCATTTTAAATTAATGTATAGAGTTATGACACTGGGAATAAACCATTGGCTATATCTACACAAAATATATTTTTCTTAAAGACTAAATGGTAATTTTGTCAAAACAAAAACCCCAGAAAACTAAAAACATTTGTATTTGGAGACAGTGAGCCAAATTCTAAAATTAAAATTCCATCTTGATTACTACATATTTTGAAAACCATATGTCATGTATCTGTATTCTGCACTTCAAAGGATAGTTAATGGACTGGAGTATGTATACAACAGGATGATCAGTTGGTCACATAGTCTGGAAAACTATGTCATAACAGGAGGAATGCTTGAAGGCGTGGGGGATATTGAGACTGGAGAGAGTACTACTTGAGGGAATCATGATTGTTTACTTCAAGTATTTGAAGGGCTGATACATGGCAAAGGATAAATGTTCTCTTGTTTCAGAAGGCAATATTTTGTTTATAGCAATGGGTGAATTTGCTTATTTCAGTCCCCCCGACAAAGAATTTTCCTGTAAAGGTGTCTAATGTATCTAATGGAATTTTATAAATAACTGGGAGGGGTCTCTATCAGCGGCTGGCATACTGTGGCCTTCTGGCCAGACCTAGCCTACTTCCTGTTTTGTAAATAAAGGTTTATTGGAACACAGCCATGCCCATTTGTTCCTGTTTTGTCTGCTGTTGCTTTTGAGCTACAGTGGCAGAGTATTTGCAACAGAGACTGGATAGGCACAAAATCCAGAGTATTTACTGTCTGGCCTTTTACAGAAAAAATTTTCAGACTTCTGGTGTAGATAACAGTCAAAGGTGTTATAGAAGATCTAACTCATTGGATAGTAAGTTAGTATAGGTGACCTCAAAGATCCTGTCCATAAGATTCTATGGTTCTATACAGAGACAATATATATGTACTTAAAATGTGTTCATAGTTTGAGTCAGAAGTAGAATAGATGTATTCACCAATATAGTTGTATATATCTCTTCCAAAGATAGCATTTGTATGAAATGTGAAATTTTAACAGCATTTTGCTTTACCTATGAAATGCCATTGTTTTAAATTTCCAGCTGTTACAGTAGTGGATTGGAATGAAGTAATGGATTTCGTGAGTAATTAGGTAGTGTCTTATTCAAAGTTATTTAATATTTGTAAAAATACCTTTTCTCTGACAGACCATTAGTGTCATGAATTTCTATGTTACCAGACTTGCTAGTTTTTCCTAACTTTTCATCTGAGAATCTCAAAGCACTTTGCTAATATTTTTATACCTTATTCATTGAAGCCCTTCTTACACAAATAGTGTTATTAAGAAAGTTCCATTAGATGTTCTATTTGTGTGTATGTATGTGTGTGTGTGTGTGTGTGTGTGTGTGTGTGTGTGTGTGTGTGTGCGTGTATGTTTTCCATTGGATGTTCTATGGAAATAGAGAAGACTAGGACATTTTTCAGGAGAACAAAAATTCATTGAGGAGATGTAATTTTGGAAAATAAAGTTTAGTATAACCTATTTGACGTAAATTACTCTAATGGAAAACTAGAAACTGAAAAATATCTATAGTAGAGTCAGAGGTCTAATATCAGGTTTTAGACCTCAAATTCTAAGTCATTTATTTTCTTTTGGAATATAACATCTTTATTAAAAGTACTTAAATGCATGACTTTTGCTTTAAAGTTTACATTTTAAATATGTTAATTTAGTTAATTATATTTAATAAAGTTAATGCAACACATTTTAAAAAAACTAATGGACTTTATTTTTTAGAGTGGTTTTAGGTTTACAGAAAAATTGAGCAGAAAGTACAGAGAGTTCCCATATATCTGTCCCCAGCTCATTTCCTCTATTATTAATATCTTGCATGAGTGTGATACATTTGCTGCAGTTGATGAGCCAATATTGATACACTATATTAACTAAAGCCCATAGTTTACATTAGGGTTCATTCTTCATGTTGTATATTCTGTGGGTTTTGATAAATATATGATGACTTCTATCCATCATTACAGTGTCATACAGAATAATACTTCCACTGTCCCCTAAATCCCCTGTGCTCCATCTATTCATCCCTCCCTCCCTCTCCCATAACCCCTGGCAACTACTAATGTTTTTACTGTCTCCATAGTTTTGCCTTTTTTGGGGATGTCATATAGCTGGAATCATACAGTATATAGCCTTTTCAGATAGGCTTCCTTCATTTAGAAATATGCCTTCAAGATTCCTCCATGTCTTTCCATGACTTCATAGTTTATTTCTTTTCTGTGTGTGTGTGTGTGTGTGTGTGTGTGTGTGTGTGTGTGTGTTGTGTGTATGTGTGATTTTGGAATTTATTTCAAAAACAGATTTTGGTTAGACGATAATTGTATAGCTTTAGTTTAAAAAGTTACAGGAACATTTTTTTTAACATTTCTTTTTTAAAAGACTTTGCTATTTTTAGAACAATTTTAGGTTTATAATAAAATTGAGAGGAAGGCATAGAAATTTTCCTGCCTCCACACATGCATTGCCTCCCCCATTATCAACATCACTCACCAGAGTGGTATATATATATATATATATATATTTTTTTTTTACCAAGGGTGAACCTACACTGACACATCACAATTGTCCAAAGTCCATAGTGTACCTTAGGGCTCACTCTTGGTGTTGTACATTCTCTGGGTTTTGCTCATTTCTTTTAATTGCTGAGTAATAGTCCATTGTATAGTTATATTGCAGTTGGTTTATCCATTCACCTGTTGAAGGAGGTGCTTCCAAATTTTGGCAGTTGTGAGACTAATTCATTTTATAAAAGTCAATACTGTAAATAAAATAAACTTCTTAGTATTTATTTTTATTTATTTTAAAGTTAATCTACAATTTTAAAATGTGAACATAAAATACTTTTGAAAAATATATCTCATATTTCCAAAAGCTTGAAACTCATTTCAGTCACCTCACTACAAAATAAATGTGGTAAATATTTTTTTAATTTGCAAAAGGTTTACATGGGTGTTCCAAAAATTCAAATGATACAGAATTGTATGGAGTAAGAGATGTAACCCCTGCCTGTCCTCCTAATACCATAGTCCTCCACGTCTTTTTCCCTATGTGTATAAAAACATGTATATATGTTTAAAAAAATGCATATGGTATAATCTTTCATTGTAAAAAAAAACCCAACTATATATACCCATATAATTACATTTATCTCTATCATTTATAAAGATGGGATGATGCCACACATATTGTTCTGAAACTTTAAAAAATTTCACAGTACTATATATTGTCAATATCTTTTCATGGCAGTAAAGGTTCTTTTAAATCACTGCAGAGTATTCCAGTGTATAGATAAATCATAATTTATTTAATCACTCATCTATTATTGGCCATTCAGGTCATTGCAGCTTTTTGCTATTATGAATCTCGTTACATGAGCATTCTTGTACATAGGAATATGTATATATTTTTCATTTATTCCACACTTATTTATTTGGAACCTATTCTGTGTGCCAGGCACAGTCCAGGTGCTGGGATTCAGCAGTGAGCCAGAGATGACGTTCAATTTCTTGTGTGGGGATCCCCACAGAAAACACTAAATAAACTGGATATTTTCAGATAGTGGTAAATGCCGTGAAGAGAGTGGTGGTTTTCTTACTTTAGATGGACTGGTCAGGGAAGAGCTTTCCAGGGAGGTGACATCTGAGCTGAGGGCTGCTTGGTGAAAAAGAGGCTGCCAGTGCCCTGAACCTGCGTGGCGGGAACAGCATGAAGGGTGGAGTGCAGGCAATAAGGGTGCGTGTGTGCAGGGAACCTGAAAACAACCAACTGAAATCAGTCCACTTTTTATTACCATCATGTGCCACAATTCAGACCAATAAAATACTGCTCCCTGCTGCCGCCTCCACCACGACTCTGACATTAAGTGTTTGCCTTGCCCAGTATTTTTGAAGTGTTGATTCCTGGACGTGAGTTAAAGGCTATGTGCATTTTAAATTTAAACTTGGTGATTCACTTTTCATTATAAAATCTATGAAGTATTTTTCAAATAAATGCTGAGTAAAATAAGGACTCATGGATGAGGAAGTTTGGTTCTCCTTTGTAATTTGTAAGCAAGCAATTGGACTGATTTAGATAATTTAAGTGAATCAAGTCAATTATTAAAAAATTAAGAAATGGAAATTAAATAACCCACAACCTGCTGCTTAAAAACAAATATGGATACTATTTCAAAGCATAATAGAACTATTTCTGCCTCTCTCTTTTGCTGGGGTGATAACATCAAGCTCCTTGTGATTTTAAAAAATACTCAAAAATCAGGAAATTGTAGAGCTGACAGGCTCATCAAAGGTCACCTAATATTTTAACCCCCATAAGGCTCTAATGGAGCAAGCATCTCATCCAATCATGTACAGATGGCATACTGAGTGGGTCGTGGGACTCAACTGCAGAACTGGGCCTCAAAAACAGTCATGAGTTAGCCCCCTTATTGGATTAAATAGTTAAAATAGCCTATCATGATAATTTTTTCATTCGGTGAATATTTATTAGGTGTCTTTCCGCATCCCTTCGCTAGATGCTGGGGGTACAGAGATGATTAAAGGTATTGTGAAAAGTCCAAGCAGTCTAACTGGGGGAAAAGAGGGAAACAGGTGAATTCAGCACAGGATGGGAGGTACAAGGGTGGAGGCTGGGAATGGAGAGCTGAGCTGCACAGTGGAAAGTTCTCCCTCCTGCTTTGGGGAGGAGGCCAGGCCTTGCCTTCTTTCTGGCCTCTTCTGCTGCTCTCCCTCTCACGGGCCTTTCAGTCCCCTCGCCACACCATGCGCTTCCTCTCTTAGGAGTCTTGCGGAAGCTCTCCCCTCTGCCCGCTATATCTCCAGGCCTCTCCCAACTCACCTGTTATCCCCTCTCACCACATGCTCTGCTTCTTCAAGTCACTTAGCACAGCTGTGTTGAAGAATTACTTGCTTACTATCTCCCACCTCCATCCCCAGAGATTGCCGTCAGCTGTAAGCAAGGGTATAAAGCAAGTGGCTCAAACAAACAGGGATTTGTTCTTCTCGGATATAAAGGGGCCTGGAGGTCAGTGGATGTTGTGCTTGGCTAGCTGATCCTCAACGTCAGGACCTGGGTCTGTGGGATTTTCTTGTTCTTTCCTTCGTGGTTGTAAAAGGACTGCTCCAACTTCCAACATTGCGGCCACACTCAGGGCTGGAGGAAGGAATGGCTCTGGGTCTGTTCCCTTTTATTTGGGAAGCAAACTTTCCCACAAGCCTGCAGCACACTTCCATGTATATGCCATTGGCCATCTCTAGCTGAATCAGCATTCCTGGCCACTGGTAAGGAAGGTGAGTGTTTTGTGTTCTTTTATGAGATGGTCAGCCACCTAACTGAGGTAGCCTCACTGAAGCTCAGGAAAAAAAGCTTATTATGCTCACAGGTCCTAGAGACAGAAGGCATGGCATGCCATGCAGGGTCAAGGGGACAACACCAGGAGAGTCAGGATGGAGTGAGGGGAAGGGTTAGGCCAGAGCCTTTGTTGGGGTGCCTGTGGGGAGGGTAAGGCAAGGCAGGGCAGGTGAACAGTTTAGGATTGGCTAGTAGGAATTATTCTGGAGGGCTTTGGACTATAGGGGTGGTCCCCAGTTGCCTGAAATCTGACCCTGGGAAATTTAAAGGAGAGGACAATTTCCTCCTGGGATGCAGGGCCCCATGAAGGAGGTAGGGCTCTGGATTGGTTAGTTTGCATATTAAAGGCAGGCTCAGGGCTGAGTTCTTTGCTGTCTCTAAGAATTGACAAGTGCCCAGGAGGGGCAGTCTCTCTCCAGCTAGAAAGGCTTTTTAAGATCTCAAAACCTCATAATATATAGAAAATAAAAATATGTATTATACAGTGAGGAGGGTAATGGTGTTGGGTTCACTGCTCAACAATGCCTACCACACATCTCAAGACTCCTGAAGGGAAGGTGGTGTCCTGTTTGTCCTTGAATTGCCCAATTGAGGCTGGGAAGGAAGTTTGGGGTCAAACTGTGAAAAGCCTTGCGTGTCACGTTAGTTGGTCTTGTCTTCTGTCAGTGTTGGGGAGTCATTGAAAAGTTTTAGGCCGGGAGTAACACAGGATTTTGGGGGCTAGGATGTTAACTTGGTAGGGTGGGCTAAGAACTGGAGGAAGAGAGCTTGGAATCAGGGAGACTAATTAACAATGCCATACTGTGGTTTGATAAAGTAGAGGGAAAGTAATACAAGGAATTCAGAAAATCGAATTTTGAGGTCACCATCTAGAACAGTGATTCTCAAAGTATGACTCTGGACCAGTAGCATCAGCATTACTGGCAACTTGTTGGAAATGCAAATTCTTGGGCCCCTACTGAATCAGAAGCCCTGGGGGTGAGTCCAGCAATCTGTGTTTTAACAAGACTTCCAGGTGACTCTGAAGTACCTAAAGCTTAAGAACCACTAACTAGAATAATAGGCTTGGGGGTGGAAGAGAGCTTGGTGAGTCACTGATCCAAAGCAGCCTATCTGCATATTAGAATCACCTGGGGAGCTTTTTCATGGCAACTAGGTTGGGCCCCATAGTAGAACAACTAAATCGCAATCTCTGGGGTTGGGACCCAGGCATCAATTTCTTTCTATTGCTCCCAGATGCTTCCAATGTGCAGTCAGGGCTGAGAACCACTGATCTTATTTAACCCTCATTGATGAGACAACTCAGAGCTGGAAGGTGAGTTGCTCAAGTTCATACAGCAAGTTCAGGTAAGAATCCATTTTTTAAGCTTCTCCTTGATGCTTTAGACACTATCCCAACTTTTAAATAATTTGCTTTAAGACAATGGCTTCTAGATCATCCACAGTAACAAATATTACTGCCAAATTTTTAGAAGAAACATAGGTTACAGCATTATTAAAAACTCAGTTCTTTAGTTAACAATATTTCACACTTCAGAGAGTTATCCTTTTTATAAAGATTTCATAAAAATAGATATTTTCACCATAAGCAAAAAAGAGTATAGATAAGATATGGGTAAATAGTGCTCTGTTATTTGTATTTGTGCGTGTTAAGTAATAACACTTTCTTCCAACTCTAGGTGGAGCTCTTTGGTTTATACATACATATATTGTTTTATTTATAATTTTGAGAGTCTTAGTTTTAAAAAAGGAGGTATTTGAGATTTTTTTTTTAATTTAAAAGTTTATAAGACATTTGCAACATTGGTTTGCTTTCCTTTTCTTCTTGTTTTAGAATCATAGATCTAAAAACTCATTTTTATTTCACTGCTTGACCAAAGAATCCAAATCCAGGCCTCAGAGAGTCATTTTCAAAAGCATCTTAAATCTGTATTGTTTTCCCATAGTCCTTAACGAATGGAATATGTTTCCTATAGCTTTTGTTTTTTATAAGTCTCAGTGTTGAAATAGAATTTCTATAAGATGGGCTTCCTTTTCTGAATAATGTCAGTAGGAAAAAATCTGGTGGATAACATAGCTGTTGCTATAGTAATTTCTTCAACTATTTTTACCCCATTGTGTACAAAGGAATGTTAACAGCTACCTTCCTGTAACATAAATGAAACATTTTGCTGCCACTTCTTTTGCTCTTTCCTCTTTGCTATCTCAGTATTCTCCCTTCTACTGGGAGTGCACTTGAAGCAAAATTCCCAGAATATGCCGCATGTTATTTTTAGGTGATGTGAGCCAGTGGTTGTGGTTCCTGGACCAGCAGCATCACCATTGGCATCACCTGGAAGTTGGTTAGAAATGCAGATTCTGGGGTCCCACCCCAGAACTACTGAGTGAGAAACCCTGGGGGTGGGGTCCCTCAAGTGTTGAACCACTGGTATATGCTATTTTGAAAGGAGAGAAATCCTATACTCACTGGTGCCAACATAAAAAAAAAAAAAACCAAAAAACTCCTGTGCAATAATCTATGCCCATTTTGGGATTGTTCAAGGCTCTTAAAATCATCTAGGGATTTTGTTAAAAGGCAGAATTCTCATTCAGTAAGTTTGAGGTGGAGCCTGATACTCTGCATTTCTAACCCAAGCTCCCAAGTGATGTAGGTTTTGCTTATCCATGGAGCACATCTGGAGTATGGAGGATATTGACCAGACACATAGCACGTGTTAAGACCATACTCATGCCCACATATCAAAGTTACCTATGATTTCTGAGTATATATTTTTGGTTTAATATATCTAAGGTCAATGAGTTTTTCCTTTTCAATCACAGTGGAAAGAGACAATTTCTGGAATATAGTGCTCATTTGTCTATAAAGTGACTCACCTTTATTAAATGCTACAAGAGGGTTTGTTTGCCAGGTTCTGTCTCTGAGACCCTCTACTGTATCAGAAGCAGGCACACTTGAGGAGTGCGTTATTTTTTAATTGAGAAACTTATTCATGGCATGATGAAGCTAGAAAGAAAGTCCTGAAGTCAGGTGATGTTTTCAGACAAAAAGAAGTGGTTCACAAATGTTTGGAATCATTCATTTATGTATTTATTTTTTTTATTGACGTGTAGTTGAATTACAATGTTGTATTACTTACTGCTGTACAGCAAAGTAACTCAGTTATACATATATATACATTCTTTTTCATATTGTTTTCCATTATGGTTTATCACAAGATATTGAATACAGTTTCCTGTGCTATACAGTAGGACCTTGTTTTTTACCCATTCTGCATATACCAGTTTGCATCTGCTAATCCCAAGCTCCCAATCTAACGCCTCTCACACCCCTCACCCCCTTGGCAACCATCATTCTCTTCTCTATGTCCCCGTGGAATCATTCATTGAGTGCTCCATATTTATTTAGCACCTGCCGTGTGAAGCATTGTGCGAGGCACTTTGGGAAATTAAAAAAAAAAAAGTCCTTGACATTGAGATTATAATCTACCCAAGGAAATAAAACCTATGCCTGTGAAAGTTAATTACCAGTATAGAGAGCATGCTGTCCAATGGTAAAGAAGTGTGGTAGAACCTCAGGAGACCAAAAGATAGTTATTGGCTGAAGAGGTTAAAACTACAGAGTCTGATTTGGACTTTGGGGTGGGTAGAATTAGGATATTCAGAGCAGAGTGAAGGAGGGGACTGCATAAAAGACAGGGTGGTAGGGCCAGGATGCATCTTCCAGAAGTGAACCACATGGGAATACAGGAATAGTTCAGGCTACATGGAGTTTAGACTTTCTGTCTGGGAGAGATTTTCAAAGTGAGCTGGAGCCAGATTGGTTAGGATTTAACTGCCAGGCTTATGAGTTTAGACTTAATCCCTTGTGCAGCAAGGAGACATTGAAGACTTTGAGCTGGGTGTGTGTATGTGTGTGTGTGTGTGTGTGTGTGTGTGTGTGTGAGAATGATCCAATCATAATGATTTAGAAAGAGTCATTAATGGAATGTGCAGGGTTAATTGAGATGACAGACTGGAGGCAGAAATTCTTGTTGGAAGGCCATTGCCTTGGGTGGCCTTGGCAGTATGCATGAGAGAACAATGCAGAAAATAAGAGATTTGGCAAAGGGGCAATATAAACTGAAAATATCAATGGATTAAAGAGAAGTTAAGATAATTTGATCAATATAAATGGAAACTAGGGGTTTTGCGACTATGTTTATTCTTCTGAAGTGCCCCTTGGGACAAACAGCCTTCCTTTCCAACTAACAATCTTGTAGACACCGTATAGACAAATTGGGTTAAATGGTATTGCCTTTTTAATGGTTTGAAATTTATATATTTCACTCACATCTTTTTGGTTTTTTATCTCCCTATATGGTCCTCTGCCTTATTTTCTGCAATCAAGAATATGTTTTGAATACTGCTAGTCATCACAAATTCCAAAGCTGGAATAGCATTGTTAGGTAGTACTATCAAAACAATCATCCTAAAACTTTAGATCTAGAAGGGACCTGAGAAGTTATCTAGTATCATACACACGTACAAACTCTATCTCTCACATACTCTTACACTTCAGAGACAACAAAAGTTTTCTAGGACTTGAGGCAGAAGGAAACTACACTTAAAGGCAATGCCAGGTATCACCATGCCCTATCCATGATAAGACGGTTGGGAGCTGTGTCACATCTGATCACCAGTGCCTCAGGCAAGAGAGGAGGGTTGGTACCAGGAGAGTACTCTGAACAAAAGCGTTTCCCTCCTACTCTGCCCCATGGGAAAGCTGATGCACCTTGGACGCTGGCTGAAGAAATCTTGTGGCAGGATATCCGGGTGGCTCTTTATCGACACTTACTGGCCATTTTGCAAAAAATTATAGCTCCCCAAATCCTTGGAACACATGTAAGAGCACTGAGTCTGAACCACCCAGCCTAAATTGTTATAGAAAACACAGTGTCTTAATACGCCAAAACACACTCACATGACCCTCTCTCCTGAGATGTTTGCCGCTTTACATTCCAGTTTAGACAGTCATCTGGCAAAAGTGGAGCCTAGTCCATTGGTCCAGTGATGCCTCATTGTTGATGCTCTTATCTGGGGGCAGCCTCAATTATTGACATCATGCTGTTTGGTTGGCCAGGCAAAGAGACCCAAGGTATGTATATTCCATGTGGTCATGGTGTTGCCTTAGAGCATCCAGAGGACTGTAAGTCTTCAATACATCAGCTGATGCATAGATTATTGCCTGTAGCCTGTAGGAAAGAATTCATTCATTCCATGAACATTGTGAAGTATCTGCTATATGTCAGGTAGAGTGCTGGGAACTGTGGACACAAAGATGAGTAATACAGTCTCTGCCTTCCATAACAATGGAAACTTAAATCAAGATTCTACGACAATTTGGCTTTTGTAGTCCCACCTCCCATACCACTCCCTCTCCTTCCCTAGTTGCACATTTACCACCCCAGTGCCCATGGTAATAGTGCCCATGGTAATATCTTCTGACAAAGCTGACAGATGCAGCTCATAAGCAGGGAGAGCAACAGCTCCTCTTAATAATAAAAAACAAAACAAAAACCCTATTTTGTTTTCTTAATGCTTCCAACAGTTCCATTTGCTCTAGCTGTCACAAAAGCTAGATGGTAATCCTTAGGTCCCTTCTTCATTACTACATCTATTGACCTGTGACCTTCTGCTTCCAGCTCTTGTTGAACACTGGATATATTTTTATGTATCACCACTCATTTCTTTACCAGTTCTTGTTACATTTTTGGATCTTGATTCAGCTATCTAACACACTCATTGTTTCTCCCAGCTCATCAACTGAGAAATATTATAAATATCCTTTCTATATAATTGTCCAAATAATTATGACAATGTCAAACAGGACAGGGCTCAGTAGCATGAGTTAGAAACTTCCCACCTCTTTCACATATATAGACATATTTGCACAGATACAATGTCCAAAAGAATTACATCATTATATTATAAAACTTTTCAAATGCATAGAAAAGTAAGGTAAGAGCACAATGAACATCTACATCTAGATCTTATATTTGTAATATTTTTCCATATTTCTGTCACAAAAATAGACTGATTTCTTCTTCCCTAATTGGGACAAACCAGCTGTAAAAGACATTTGAGGTACTGATAGGGGACATTCGAATATGGCTTAGGTATTAAAGAATATTAAGGAATTAGTGCTAAATTTGTTAGGTCTGATAGTAACATCATGGTTATGTAGGAAAATGTCTTTATTTTTCAAAGCTGTGTTCTGAAGTATTTGGGTGAAAAGTCATGATGTCCGTAATCTTATTTATAGTACTTAAGACTGGCATGAAAATCCAATAGGAAGAGAGTTGGGTAGGAGATATATAAAGAGTCAGAATAATGGCTTAATGGTCTTTGTCAGTCTATACTGATGAAATTGTTTTGAGTCTAGAATATTTTGATAAGTTCTAAATAAGAAACCAACTTTAAAAATTACCATAAAATGTGCAAAAAAGAAATCCTCATCCTGTTCCTGGGCCCCATGCCATCCCAGAGCCTCACTCCATCCCATTTCTCCACTGCTGGTGTTATTGTAATTTATAATAAAAATTGTTTCTATATTTTGGTGTAGATTGCTCAAAACTGTTCTGTCAAAATGTTCACTTTGCCCCTTGGCTCCATCAGAACATGCCCCAGACAAAACCACTGTGTCAAATCTACATCAGAATGTCCGTTAAAGGAAAAAAGCAACACAAATGGTCAATTAGGGACCATAAAAAGTAATTGGATATTACCAAGGGAAGAGTTATTAATATAATTTTAGACACATTACTAGGATGATATTTAGACAGGTATAGAAGTCAACTATTGTTATATATTAGCTGAGTTATTTAAAAATATATATATGGTAATTATTGAATTAAAGTAAGAGAAACTCAAGATAATGAAGAGGAAGAGCTATGAAAATGAATATAAAGTATTTCTTTGGAAAGTATAAAATGGATAAGATACTACGAATGTAGAGGATGATTATTATAGATAATGCATTAACTCTAGTCTGGGTGTGTCTATTAGAAATACAATTTTATGTATTGCCATTTTCTGGATAGCTAAGGATGATAAAGGCAAAATTTGTATTGCATACCAGAACCATAAATGCCATATAAAATGGTCAACCAAGGTGACCAACATTGGTAAGATAAGCCAAAGCTCTGTTTTTGACAGCAGTTTCCATTCCTTTAAATCTGATTTGTAATACTTGATTTTGCTGCTGAACAGCCAAATAGGAATGTTACAGAATTTTTTTTTTAACCTAAACTATTTTAGATGGTATTCTTTCTAAAGTATATTACACTCATCCCTTACTTTTTCTCCTTCTAATTGGAAGGTATTTAACAAAAGTTAACCTTCTCCTGATGATGATTTCTGTCTATAATTTCAGCAGTGAATCTCCCAGGGCCAATTAACATGTGTAGCACCGTTTGTGCCAACACCAAAGGGCCACTGTGTTCTTGTGTCCCTGAATGTTATGCTTCTCTACTTTGTTCGGTGGGTCTGCCTGGCTTTTATCTGCTTCTGTGACTTCGGGGCCTGCGCATGAGAGCCTTCCACTCTCCAGCCCCAAAACCCCTACTTTAATTTCTAATCTATGGGCTTTACTGACATACATACGCATATACTCCCCTTTCTTTGGCCCTCACATTAGAATACTCACTAAACTGTAGGAGCTTAAGACCAGTAGGAATTTAAGACCAGCTATTATCTATCAGCTATACTCATGTTACCCTAGACATTTTGGACAAACAGCTCACAGAAAAGGTCCACAAAAATTATTAGGTATTTTTCCCTAAATAAAAATATTGTCTTCTGTTTTTATGCTAGTTTTGTTTTTTTTTTTAATTTTTATTTATTTATTTATGGCTGTGTTGGGTCTTCGTTTCTGTGCGAGGGCTTTCTCTAGTTGCGGCAAGTGGGGGCCACTCTTCATCGTGGTGCGCGGACCTCTCATTATCGCGGCCTCTCTTGTTGCGGAGCACAGGCTCCAGACGCGCAGGCTCAGTAGTTGTGGCTCACGGGCCTAGTTGTTCCGTGGCATGTGGGATCTTCCCAGACCAGGGCTCGAACCCGTGTCCCCTGCATTGGCAGGCAGATTCTCAACCACTGCGCCACCAGGGAAGCCCGCTAGTTTTGTTTTTTAAACAAAATAATACCTGCACATGTTTAAAAAGTCTAATAGTGCTAAACTATATTTTTTTTAAAAAGGCAGGCACCCCTTTCCAACCCATCCCATCTCATTCCTCAATCACTGTTTTAGTGATTTCTTTGGGCATTCCTCCCAATTTCAAAATAATATACTCAAACTGGTATGTCTTAAATCATTAATTTTAGCTATTATCTATTGACTTTCTATTATGATAGGTGAAGTCATAACTCTTATAGTACTTATACCACATATTCCTTCCCTCATTTCCCCAGTATGGTTACATCTGACTTTTAGTTAAATGAATCAGCAGTCGGTTTTTATATTCTTAGCACTTTGTGTTCACCATTAAGCAAGGCAGTGTATTCCCCAAGAACATGGCACTTACCAAGCTGCCCTTGCAGGTGCCTGTGACTTGCCTCCCCCTTCTCAGATTCTTTTAAAGCTCGGAAGTTGGGTGCAGCTGTTCATCTTCCTTCTCAGAAGCCCCTGGCTCTAATTGTTCATTTCTCCTTTTAGAATTTGGTGATAATAATACTTGGTTGTCAATTCTGGGTACTAGGAAAACTTTTATTCCCAAATCCCTTTACACTTTATTAAAACATTTTGTCAGAATAGACACAATCTCTTAGATGGTTGGAAGTATGTTCATATCTCTGGCTAGACTGTGAAGAGTCTTGAGAGCAGGGATTGTGAATGTGGCTTCACAAAAAAGAGGGAGTTTGAGAAAGAAAGGTTAGAATTTGGACAGGCAAAAGGAAGGAGAATATGCTTTATACTCTTGGTCTCCTGACCTCTTTATCTGAAGCCCTGGAGCTTCTGGAATGGAATGTAGTTAGGTAGTCAAAGGTGGGAGGAGGGTTCTCACTCAGGGCTAACCTTTAACTGCCCCTCTTCTATAGCTTAATCATGGGGGCAGTGTTGGGAACATGTGATTTTTGAGGCTCCTGAATTGATTGTATATTCCCAGAGTTTCCTGATGGTCTTCTTTCATGTCTGCTCTGTCTAGCCCCAAATGTGGACATTTTCCTCTCATACAACTACTTAGGACTTTATATATGAGCTCAATTTTCAACCACATGTTCCTTCCTCGTACTGAAGATACTGAGTGGAATACAATGATGTTACAGAAGAATGACTTTACTGTTGTCTCTCTACTAAGTTTTAATTCCTAGTGACTGAAATTACTTTTCTTTATTAAGTAAATTTAGGTGCCAGGAAATTATTATTTGCACAATTTCAGCAGACTATGGTGGCATTTCTGGTTATATAAGACTCACAATGTGTTGTTGGTTGCAAAATG
This sequence comes from Balaenoptera physalus, assembly GCF_965194825.1. Lineage (NCBI taxonomy): Eukaryota > Metazoa > Chordata > Mammalia > Artiodactyla > Balaenopteridae > Balaenoptera > Balaenoptera physalus. Next base: position 52,596,309 of record NC_138894.1, on the reverse strand, counting down.
CGGTATCAACCTGTTTGAGAGCAGCCCTGGCAATTTCTTTGTTCATGAAAGTAAATTTTCACTAATAAAAGAATCACAAACACAGTTCACTGGGGAATTTAATTTTATCTCATGTAAGAGGGTTTTTTTACCCCTTAAATTAGTTATTCTAAAAAATTGAAACTGGAAAATTTAATAATAGAGTAAGTAGATCTAAGTTTCTTTGGAAATTGTACTTGTCAGTTCTATTTTTGGTTTCTTAGGAAATACGTTAAAAACAGCTTTTTAAACCTTACTACATTTCTTTCTCCCCTTTTGAGAAGCTTGTTTTTTTGTGAAAAGGTACTGACTTCTTTGCTTGTACTAATAGGATTATCGATTTTAAAAATTCATATTCCCTCCAACCATAGTCATTAAATATATATATAAATGCTCACAAAGGGAGAGCACGAAAGTCGGGTGCTTTATGTAAAGCTTTTGAAGTTGCTCAGAGTGATCACGTGTTATTATTTGTGAACACGTTTGTAACAACTGAAGTGACGGCCTGGGTTGAATTTCCTTCATGTTCCCGGACCATCAACCACACAGCATTGTGTATAACCCATGACAGTGAATGAGTGTGGAGACAAAGCTGGCTTCCCCACCTGGAGTAGGAGCAGTGTGAGAATGGGGGGGGGGGAATTGAACCCCAGTGATCTCTCAGCTCCTATGTTTCTAGTTTGTAGCTCATGGACCTGGCATGTTGCAAGGTTTATGTGTTACTTTGACTGATTTCCACTCATTTACTCACATCTTTTTTCAGATGCTTCAGAGGTGAAAAGTGGGAGGAGAGAGGGGAATTTTGCAGATGATTTGCTGCCTCTTCTGGAGGTGTGAATTGAGGGAAATGGTAGAATCTCTTAGCCTGTCTGCCCTTTTGACACTGTCTTTTACATTGACCAAGTGGTTATGACCGACTCTTCAGCTGCTGCCACCACATTCCAGGGAGATTCTTATTGTCGCTGACAATCTTTAGAAACAAGCGGAGCACATGAACTCTTGTATCACTCTTCCCTTGTTGTCCATACACCTGCCCCACTGGCCATCTTTTTACTTCCCTGATACTTAAAGCTTGAGGAGTCTCCGTCTTCACGTGGCTGTCTTCTTGTCATTCCATTCCCCACTCAAATATCACTTCCTCAGAGAGGACCTTGTTGGACTCCATCTCAGTAGACCTGGCGTCAGTCCCTATCACATCATCCTTATTTTCCATAGCGCTTACTGCCGTTGGGTATTTCTCTGTGTGTTTGTTCTCTTATCTCCCTCCAGAAACTAAGCTCATATGAGAACTGAGCCTATATCCTGACTTGTTCAGTGGTATATCCCATCAAAAGGAGAGGTTCAGCAAACTTTTTTTCTATAAAGGACCAGATAGCAAATAGTTTAGGCTTCATGGGCCTAATAATCTCATTCACAATTATTCAATGCTATCATCATAGTATAAACGCAGCCATAGATGATGCGTAAACTAATGAATGAAACTGTGTTCCAATAAAACTTTATTCATGGATGCTGAAATCTGAATTTCACATAACTTTTACGTGTCATGAACATTATTCCTTTTTCCTAACCGTTTTAATACATCAAAACTGTGCTTAGCTGTGGGCTGTACAAAAACAGATGGCTGGCCAGATTTGGCCAGATTTGGCCAGATTTGGGCTGTAGCTTGTGGACTCCTGATGAGGAACACTGATTGGCCAGGAGTTACTACCAGCTGATAATGAATTAACTAATAGAGTGAAAGGGAGGAATTATTACATGAAGACATCAATATATTTACTCCTAAAAATAGAATGTGACAATATTCTTGAATCAGTAGATTGTTCCGGAAGGATAAGAATAATATCCTCTTTTGATGTCCCCTGTATTTGGCCTGGCTAGCAGAGTGCATGTTGCAAAATGAGCCTAAGCCAGTTTAGACATTCATGACTCTATTATTATTATTAAGGAGGTGGTGTGTTTAGCTACTCTGTCACAGACTTGCTACCAGGTAATAATAAAAGCAGGTTTCAAGCAAAATTCAGGGACACAAAAGGCAATTATTAACCAAGCATTTATTAGCAAGTGGCCCAAAGCAGTTCATTCAAACTTTCTGTAAACTCAGAGGAATCCTGCTACTCTGTGGGATTCTTTTAAGTGCTTACACTTCATCTTGTATGCAAAACTCACTGAAGAAAGACATGGCATCATTCAGTCAGAACTCCTCTGAAACCAGTAGCTAACTGTGGGACCAATTAAAGAATCAAACCCCTAATGTTGTCTCTAATAGTGCATGTTATGATTTGCTGGATTCTTATGTTTGTACAAGGATTGAGGGGTGTTTCTAAGTCATTCAAGCCAATCCACATATGTTGAATACTTTTAATTTCACCAGTGATAATATATATTTTGAACATAGGTTGACTAATAACTCACTAATTCACCAATAAAATCCCATTAATAAAATACCCTAATAGTTAGCAGAGTGTCATTTATTGATCTGAATGGTAGAAAGATTTGTAGAAACTGCCCCTGGAATGTTGCCTTTTTTATGTAATGCCAGCTGATCACTCTGCATTGTGATTCTTGATAGCAAGTTACCTGACCAACCCCAGCATTAAAATTTAAACTAACTGGCATGTACTTAACATCACACTAATAACACTGAAGTTATTAACAGGCAATGTGTAACAGTAGCTTCTGACTTAAGCCCTTAATCCATGCTGTGGAATGTGTAGCCAAGGGCACAAACCTTCTCTCATATGTATCTGCAACGCAGTGGGAATTATAAGAATTACAAGGGAAGAGAAAGTTTTGTCCTAAATCTTCTAGGAGTGTACAGATTACCAAACAGCAACAACTCTTACTTCCTTTTCTTTTTTTTTTTTTTACTGTAAATTTACTGATTATCAAATTAATACATATTGTGATAGATTGCCAGTTGTCTCCTAATATATTTTAGAACATTTGGAACAACATAAAAGTATTAAAGAACCCAAAAAACAAAGCAGGAAAATAACTCAACCATCAGCCGTTAGTAACTGCTATCTTAGTGGACATTGCAGCGTTCCCTCCTGCCCCGCCCTCCCCACCCCAGCACACACACCCGCTTGGGGATGATGCACTCAGTCACTGAGTGCTGGCAGTGTAGCTGCTAATGGCTCTACCTGATCTCGGGTGACCTTGGCCTGCAGCGGCTTGAAGCAGGATTTCGGTTCCCCGGCCAGAGATTGAAGTGAGGCTGTGGCAGTGAGAGCGTTGAATCCTACCCACTAGACCACCAGGGGCCAGTGGCCAGTGACAAGGCCCTGGCCCGTCAGCTTTGTAGAAATAAATTTCCAGAAGGAGAAAGTAGTGAAACCAGTAAAGTGTTTATTAGGAGGAAAAAGAGTACGTGTGAATAGACTCACACGGGCTGGCTCAGAGAGAGAGTCGTGCCCTCATGGTAGTTTGAATCACTTATATGGGGCATTTCTTCTGCGTTTCCTTTGGCCAATCATCTTGCTTTGCCTGGTTCTGGGTCTGTATTTGGTTTATCTCGGGGTCCTCCCATGTGTGTGCGCCCATCTCTTAGCCAAGATGGATTCCAGTGAAGAGGCCTATGGGTAGGTTGACATGACTCCCTTTTTACCTCCAAGGAGCCTCTCTGCACATGTATAGTTGGGAAGGTCTCCTTGACCTCGAGAATGAGAAATATGTGGTCTCTTATCTGGGCAGGACTCGTCTCCTCTTCATCTTGGAGTGTCTGTCCAGAGGGGACAAACTCCAGATGCTCAGCCTGGGGCCCATCTATCTCCTGCCTCATACCCAGGCATTGCCCTTGGCCTCATGGGGCAGCCTGCATTCAATAACCAGTTGTTCAGGGACTACCAAAGCCCACCCTTCTTGCCTCAATTGGGACAACTCTGAAGGGCCATCCCAGTTTCAGAGTTCCTTGTAGGAATGGCCAAGGCCTCTGTTATAACTGCATTAAAGTTTAACCTCTTTCTCTGCCCAACCTGATTCTCTTCCCACTCACAGGCACCGTTCCCAGGAGCACTCCACAACAGACTTCCCACATGCAAATCTTAGTCTTTTTTTTTTTTTTAATGTATTCTTTAGTATTGTACACAATTCATACTTTCACGTTCATTTATACATTAACATGTTCAAAAGCTATTTTTTTTAAACACCTTTGTTGGAGCATAATTGCTTTACATTGTTGTGTTAGTTTCTGCTGTATAACAAAGTGAATCAGCTATACGTATATGTATATCCCCATATCCCCTCCTGCTTGCGTCTCCCTCTCACCCTCCCTATCCCACCCCTCTAGGTGGTCACAAAGCACCAAGCTGATCTCCCTGTGCTATGTGGCTGCTTCCCACTAGCTATCTATTTTACATTTGGTAGTATATGTATGTCCATGCCACGCTCGCACTTCTTCCCAGCTTACCCTTCCTCCTCCCCGTATCCTCAAGTCCATTCTCTATGTCTGCGTCTTTATTCCTCTTCTGCCCCATGTTCTTCAGAAGCATTTTTTTTTTTAGATTCCATATATATGTGTTAGCATACGGTATTTGTTTTTCTCTTTCTGACTTCACTCTGAATGACAGACTCTAGGTCCATCCACCTCACTACAAATAACTCAATTTTGTTTCTTTTTATGGCTGAGTAATATTCCATTCTATATATGTGCCACATCTTCTTTATTCATTTATCTGTCAATGGACACTTAGGTTGCTTCCATGTCCTGGCTGTTGTAAATAGTGCTGCAGTGAACATTGTGGTACATGACTCTTTTTGAATTATGGTTTTCTCAGGGTATATGCCCAGTAGTGGGATTGCTGGGGCATATGGTAGTTCTATTTTTAGTTTTTTAAGGAACCTCCATACTGTTCTCCATAGTGACTGTATAAATTTACATTCCCACCAACAGTGCAAGAAGGTTCCCTTTTCTCCACACCCTTTCCAGCATTTATTGTTTGTACATTTTGTGATGATGGCCATTCTGACTGGTGTGAGGTGATACCTCATTGTTGTTTAGATTTGCATTTCTCTAATAATTAGTGATGTTGAGCATCCTTTCATGTGTTTGTTGGAAATCTGTATACCTTCTTTGTAGAAATGTCTATTTAGGTCTTCTGCCCATTTTTGGATTGGGTTGTTTGTTTTTTGGATATTGAGCTGCATGAGCTGCTTGTAAATTTTGGAGATTAATCCTTTGTCAGTTGCTTCATGTGCAAATATTTTCTCCCATTCTGAGGGTTGTCTTTTCATCTTGTTTACAGTTTCCTTTGCTGTGCAAAAGTTTTTAAGTTTCATTAGGTCCCATTTGTTTATTTTTGTTTTGATTTCCATTTCTCTAGGAGGTGGGTCAAAAAGGATCTTGCTGTGATTTATGTCATAGAGTGAGTGTTCTGCCTATGTTTCCCTCTAAGAGTTTTATAGTGTTTGGCTTACAGTTAGGTCTTTAATCCATTTTGAGTTTATTTTTATGTATGGTGTTAGGGAGTGTTCTAATTTCATTCTTTTACATGTAGCTGTCCAGTTTTCCCAGCACTACTTATTGAAGAGGCTGTCTTTTCTCCACTGTGTATTCTTGCCTCCTTTATCAAAGATAAGGTGACCATATGTGCGTGGGTTTATCTTGGGCATTCTATCCTATTCTGTTGATGTCTATTTCTGTTTTTGTGCCAGTACCATACTGTCTTGATTACTGTAGCTTTGTAGTATAGTCTGAAGTCCAGGAGCCTGATTCCTCCAGCTCCGTTTTTCTTTCTCAAAATTGCTTTGGCTATTTGGGGTCTTTTGTGTTTCCATACAAATTGTGAAATTTTTTGTTCTACTTCTGTGAAAAATGCCATTGGTAGTTTCTTAGGGATTGCATTGAATCTGAAGATTGCCTTGGGTAGTATAGTCATTTTCACAATGTTGATTCTTCCAATCCAAGAACATGGTATATCTCTCCATCTGTTTGTATCATCTTTAATTTCTTTCATCAGTGTCTGATAGTTTTCTGCATACAGGTCTTTTGTCTCCTTAGGTAGGTTTATTCCAAGGTATTTTATTATTTTTCTTGCAACGGTAAATGGGAGTGTTTCCTTAATTTCTCTTTCAGATTTTTCATCATTGGTGTATAGGAATGCAAGAGATTTCTGTGCATTAATTCTGTATCCTGATACTTTACTAAATTCATTGATTAGCTCTAGTAGTTTTCTAGTAGCATCTTTAGGATTCTGTACGTATAGTATCATGTCATCTGCAAACAGTGACAGTTTTACTTCTTTTCTGATTTGGATTCCTTTTATTTCTTTTTCTTCTCTGATTGCTGTGGCTAAAACTTCCAAAACTGTATTGAATAATAGTGGTGAGAGTGGGCAACCTTGTCTTGTTCCTGATTTTAGTGGAAATGGTTTCAGTTTTTCACCATTGAGAATGATGTTGCCTGTGGGTTTGTCATATGTGGACTTTATTATGTTGAGGTAATTTCCCTTTAGCCCTACTTTCTGCAGAGTTTTTATCACAAATGGGTGTTGGATTTTGTCGAAAGCTTTTTCTGCATCTACTGAGATTATCATATGGTTTTTATCCTTCAGTTTGTTAATATGGTTTATCACATTGATTGATTTGCATATATTGAAGAATCCTTGCATTCCTGGGATAAACCCCACTTGATCATGGTGTATGGTCCTTTTAATGTGCTGCTGGATTCTGCTTGCTAGTATTTTGTTGATGATTTTCGCATCTATGTTCATCAGTGATATTGGCCTGTAGTTTTCTTTTTTTGTGACATCTTTGTCTGCTTTTGGTATCAGGGTGATGGTGGCCTTGTAGAATAAGTTTGGGTGTGTTCCTCCCTCTACTATATTTTGGAAGAGTTTGAGAAGGTTAGGTGTTAGCTCTTCTCTAAATGTTTGATAGAATTCGCCTGTGAAGCCAGCTGGTCCTGAGCTTTTGTTTATTGGAAGATTTTTAATCACAGTTTCAATTTCAGTGCTTGTGATTGGTCTGTTTATATTTTCTGTTTCTTCCTGGTTCAGTCTCGGAAGGTTTTGCTTTTCTAAGAATTTGTCCATTTCTTCCAGGTTGTCCATTTTATTGGCATATAGTTGCTTATAGTAATCTCTCATGATTCTTTGTATTTCTGCAGTGTCAGTTGTTACTTCTCCTTTTTCATTTCCAATTCTATTGATTTGAGTCCTCTCCCTTTTTTTTCTTGATGAGTCTAGCTAATGGTTTATCAATTTTGTTTATCTTCTCAAAGAACCAGCTTTTAGTTGTATTGATCTTTGCTATTTCCTTCATTTATTTTTCATTTATTTTTGATCTGAACTTTATGATTTCTTTCCTTCTGCTAACTTTGGGTTTTGTTTGTTCTTCTTTCTGTAATTGCTTTACGTGTAAGATTAGGTTGTTTATTTGAGATGTTTCTTGTTTCTTGAGGTAGGATTGTATTGCTATAAAATTCCCTGTTAGAACTGCTTTTGCTTCATCCCATAGGTTTTGGGCTGTCGTGTTTTCATTGCCATTTGTTTCTAGGTATTTTTTGATTTCCTCTTTGGTTTCTTCAGTGATCTCTTGGTTATTTAGTAGCGTATTGCGTATTGTTTAGCCTCCATGTGTTTGTATTTTTTGCAGTTTTTTTCCTGTAATTGATACCTAGTCTTATAGCGTTGCGGTTGGAAAAGATACTTGATACGATTTCAATTTTCTTAAATTTACCAAGGCTTGATGTGTGACCCAAGATATGATCTATCATGGAGAATGTCCATGAACACTTGAGAAGAAAGTGTATTCTGTTGTTTTTGGATGGATTGTCCTATAAATATCAATGAAGTCCATCTTGTTTAATGTGTCATTTAAAGCTTGTGTTTCCTTATTTATTTTCATTTTGGTTGATCTGTCCATTGGTGAAAGTGGGGTGTTAAAGTCCCCTACTTTTATCGTGTTACTGTTGACTTCCCCTTTTATGGCTGTTAGCATTTGCTTTTTGTTGAGGTGCTGATGTATGGGGTGTATATATATTTATAATTGTTATATCTTCTTCTTGGGTTGATCCCTTGATCATTATGTAGTGTCTTCCCTTGTCTTTTGTAACATTCTTTATTTTAAAGTCTATTTTGTCTGATATGAGAATTGCTACTCCAGCTTTCTTTTGATTTCCATTTGCATGGAATATCTTTTTCCATCCCCTCACTTTCAGTCTGTATGTGTCCCTAGGTCTGAAGTGGGTCTCTTGTAGACAGCATATATATGGGTCTTGTTTTTGTATCCATTCAGCCAGTCTGTGTCTTTTGGTGGGAGCATTTAAACCATTTACATTTAAGGTAATTATCGATATGTATATTCCTATTACCATTTTCTTAATTGTTTTGGGTTTGTTATTGTAGGTCTTTTCCTTCCCTTGTGTTTCCTGCCTAGCGAACTTCCTTTAGCATTTGTTGTAAAGCTGGTTTGGTGGTGCTGAATTCTTTTAGCTTTTGCTTCTCTATAAAAGTTTTAATTTCTCCATCACATCTGAATGAGATCCTTGCTGGGTAGAGTAATCTTGGTTGAAGGTTTTTCCCTTTCATCACTTTAAATATGTCCTGCCACTCCCTTCTGGGTTGCAGAGTTTCTGCTGAAAGATCAGCTGTTAACCTTATGGGGATTCCCTTGTATGTTATTTGTTGCTTTTCCCTCGCTGCTTTTAATATTTTTTCTTTGTATTTAATTTTTGATAGTTTGATTAATATGTGTCTTGGCATGTTTCTCCTTGGATTTATCCTGTAAGGGATGCTCTGTGCTTCCTGGACTTGATTGACTATTTCCTTTCCCATATTAGGGAAGTTTTCAACTATAATCTCTTCAAATATTTTCTCAGTCCCTTTCTTTTTCTCTTCTTCTGGGACTCCTACAGTTTGAATGTTGGTGTGTTTAATGTTGTCCCAGAGGTCTCTGAGACTGTCCTCAGTCCTTTTTATTCTTTTTTCTTTATTCTGCTCTGCTGTAGTTATTTCCATTGTTTCATCTTGCAGGTCACTTATCTGTTCTTCTGCCTCAGTTATTCTGCTATTGATTCCTTCTAGAGAATTTTAAATTTCATTTATTGTGTTGTTCATCATTGTTTGTTTACTTTTTAGTTCTTCTAGGTCCTTGTTAAACGTTTCTTGTATTTTCTCCATTCTATTTCCAAGATTGTGGATCATCTTTACTATCATTACTCTGAATTCTTTTTCAGGTAGACTGCCTATTTCCTCTTTATTTGTTTGGTCTGGTGGGTTTTTACCTTGCTCCTTCATCTGCTGTGTATTTCTCTGTCTTCTCATTTTGCTTAACTTACTGTGTTTTTGGGTCTCCTTTTCGCAGGCTGCAAGTTCGTAGTTCCCATTGTTTTTGGGGTCTGCCCCCAGTGGGTAAGGTTGGTTCAGTGGGTTGTGTAGGCTTCCTGGTGGAAGAGACTGGTGCCTGTGTTCTGGTGGATGAGGTTGAATCATGCCTTTCTGGTGGGTAGGACCGAGTCCGGTGGTGTGTTTTGGGGTCTCTGTGAACTTACTTTGATTTTAGGGAGCCTCTCTGCTAAAGGGTGAGGTTGTGTTCCTGTCTTGCTAGTTGTTTGGCATGGGGTGTCCAGCACTGTAGTTTGCTGGTCGTTGAGTGGAGCTGGTTCTTAGCATTGAGACGGAGATCTCTGGGAGAGCTCTCACCGACTGATATTACGTGGGGCCAGGAGGTCTCTGGTGGTCCAGTGTCCTGAACTTGGCTCGCCCACCTCCGAGGCTCAGGCCTGACACCCGGCCGGAGCACCAAGACCCTGTCAGCCACACGGCTCAGAAGAAAAGGGAGAAAAAGAAAGAAAGAAAAAAAATCATAAAATAAAATAAAGTTTTTAAAATAAAAAATATTATTAAAAGAAAAAATTTAAAAAGTGATTAAAAAAAAACAAAGAGAGCATCCAAACCAATAAACAAACCCACCAATGATAACAAGCACTAAAAACTAAACAAATATAACCATATAAATCAGAAACTAGTCAGTTTCATACAGCAAACCCCAAGTCTACAGTTGCTCCCAAAGTCCACTGCCCCAATTTTGGGGTGATTCATCGTCTCTTCAGGTATTCCACAGATGCAGGGTACTGCAAGTTGATTGTGGGGATTCAATCCGCTGCTCCTGAGGCTGCACGGAGAAATTTCCCTTTGTCTCCTTTGTTCTCACAGCTCCTGGGGTTCATCTTTGGATTTTGCCCTGCCTCTGCATGTAGGTTGACCTCTGGCATGTCTTCTTCGCCCAGACAGGAGGGGGTTAAAGGAGCGGCTGATTAGGAGGCTCTGTCTCACTCAGGCCGGGGGGAGGGAGGGGTATGGAATGCGGGGCGAGCCTGCCGCGCGGCCAAGGCCAGCGTGACATTGCAACAGCCTGAGGTGTGCTGTGTGCTTTCCCAGGGAACTTGTCCCTGGATCACGGGACCCTGGCAGTGGTGGGCTTCACAGGCTCCTGGGAGGGGAGGTGTGGATAGTGACCTGTGCTTGCACATAGGATTCCTGGTGGCTGCAGCAGCAACGTTAGCATTTCATGCCCATCTCTGGTGTCTGCACTGATAGCCGTGGTTCACACCCATCTCTGAAGCTCGTTTGGGCGGTGCTCTGAATCTCCTCTCCTCACACACCCTGAAACAATGGTCTCTTGCCTCTTAGGCAGTTCCAGACTTTTTCCCGGACTCCCTCCCAGCTAACTGTGGCACACTAGCCCCCTTCAGGCTGTGTTCCCGCAGCCAACCCCAGTCCTCTCCTTGGGATCTGACCGCCAAAGCCAGAGCCTCAGCTCTCAGCCCCCGCCCGCCCCGGCGGGTGTGCAGACAAGCCTCTCAGCCTGGTGAGTGCTGGTCGGCACCGATCCTCTGTGTGGAAATCTCTCCACTTTTCCCTCTGCGTCCCTGTTGCTGTGCTCTCCTCTGTGGCTCTGAAGCTTCCCCCCCACTCCCCCCGTCTCCGCCAGTGAAGCGGCTTCCTAGTGCTTGGAACCTTTTCCTCCTTCACAGCTCCCTCCCAGAGGTACAGGTCCCGTCCCTATTCTTTTGTCTCTGTTTTTTCTTTTTTCTTTTGCCCTACCCAAGTACGTGGGGAGTTTCTTGCTTTTTGAGAAGTCAGAGGTCTTCTGCCAGCGTCCAGTAAGTGTTCTGTAGGAGCTGTTCCACATGTAGATGATGTATTTTTGATGTGTTTGTGGGGAGGAAGGTGATCTCCAGGTCTTACTCCTCTACCATCTTGAAGGTCCTCTCAATCTTAGTCTATTTGCTGCGGAACCTGACCTATGTATATTATTACAAATTTGGAATTATATTGTAATACTATATTGCAATCTGATTTTTCACTAAATATTGTGCTGGGTATTCTCCATTTGCTCCTTCAGATCCACACTCCACCCTCCTCCATCCAACTCTGTTCTGGGAAGGTGACCTCTGTGGACTCCATCAGTGGGCTCCCTCACTCTTTGCCTTCCATTTGCGTTCTGCCAGCTGCAGGGGTTGGGGGATAGAAAGACTTGGGTATTTATTCTCCAGATCCCTCCTTGCCAGGCTTTGTGTTGGAAGGGGCATCATTTCTCTACCTAAGGCCATAGGTCCTGCCATGAGGCCCTCTTTGACAGCTACAGGTGTTACTGTGTTGTGTTCAGGTAATTGCTCCCTCCCTGCCCTTCCAGGCTGTTGATGGTAATGACTCCCCAGTGATGCTAGCACCCTAGGGTGTTTCTCATTTGTTTCCTTTATCCTTGCCCAATCCTTGGTAAATAGCCACTCTTCTCCATCACCCCATTTGAGTGTGCCATCTACTTCCTGGCAGGACCATGACTGATCGCAAAGATGAACTGAAAGCATTTCCCCCTTCTTTAAGTGTTCTCCTGAAACATGATTTTTATTGGCCACATAAAATTCCATCATGTAGACTTACTAGTGTTTTGTTCTTTAACAATTCCCTATTGTTGGAATATACATACAATTTTATACTGATTTTTTAATAACATATCAAAGCATTTATAATGCCATTAAAAACTCCCAATAAACACCTTATAAAATGACTGCTGTATTATGGGTAGAGCATGTTCCTTGAGTTGTTTATTCAGTAGTGATGGAGATATTTTTCTAATTCATCTAATTTATTTTATACAGTGTCTATATTGACATAGGAAATGTATTTTCAAGATGGTTGGCTGGCTGTGCTCTGCAGCTACCAGAGACTAAAGTAAGGCTATGGCCCAAACCCACAACGTGAAGGTCCTTAGTTCTGGGCTCTTAAAATAGTTGAATTGCTGTAAACAACACTTTTACTTGAATCTGAGATCTTCTCCGTTTTCTGGTCGAGGCTTTGCTTGGATGTTGGATAATAGACTAGGTGACCCTTTTATATTCCTCATGTGTGCATAATTCTAGAATAATATAAAGCATTTAGTGGAAAGAATTTGAAAGGGAATGTAGGCTTTTTTTAAGTTTAATTTAATTTATTTTTTATACATATTAGTGTATATATGTCAATCCCAATTTCCCAATTCATCCCACCACTACCACCCCCCACCACCACTTTCCCCACTTGGTGTCCATACGTTTGTTCTCTACAACTGTGTCTCAATTTCTGCCTGCATACTGGTTCATCTGTACCATTTTTCTAGTTTCCACATACATGCCTTAATATATATTGTATTAATATACAAATATATAATATTTGTTTTTCTCTTTCTAACTTACTTCACTCTGTATGACAGTCTCTAGATCCATCCACGTCTCAACAAATGACCCAATTTCATTCCTTTTTATGGCTGAGTAATATTCCATTGTATATATGTACCACATCTTCTTTATCCATTCGTCTGTCGTTGCTTCCATGACCTGGCTATTGTAAATAGTGCTGCAATGAACATTGGGGTGCATGTGTCTTTTTGAATTATGGTTTTCTCTGGGTATATGCCCAGTAGTGGGATTGCTGGATCATATGGTAATTCTATTTTTAGTTTTTTAAGGAAGCTCCATACTGTTCTCCATAGTGGCTGTATCAATTTACATTCCCACCAACAGTGCAAGAGGGTTCCCTTTTCTCCACACCCTCTCCAGCATTTGTTGTTTGTAGATTTTCTGATGATGCCCATTCTAACTGGTGTGAGGTGATACTTCATTGTAGTTTTGATTTGCATTTCTCTAATAATTAGTGATGTTGAGCAGCTTTTCATGTGGTTCTTGGCCATCTGTATGTCTTCTTTGGAGAAATGTCCATTTAGGTCTTCTGCCCATTTTTGGATTGTGTTGTTTGTTTTTTTGTTATTGAGCTGCATGGGCTGCTTGTAAATCTTGGAGATTAATCCTTTGTCAGTTGCTTCATTTGCAAATATTTTCTCCCATTCTGAGGGTTGTCTTTTGGTCTTGTTTATGGTTTCCTTTGCTGTGCAAAAGCTTTGAAGTTTCATTAGGTCCCATTTGTTTATTTTTGTTTTTATTTCCATTACTCTAGGAGGTGGATCAAAAAACATCTTCCTGTGATTTATGTCAAAGAGTGTTCTTCCTATGTTTTCCTCTAAGAGTTTTATAGTGTCTGGTCTTACATTTAGGTCTCTAATCCAATTTGAGTATATTTTTGTATATGGTGTTAGGGAGCTTTCTAATTTCATTCTTTTAAATGTAGCTGTCCAGTTTTCCCAGCACCACTTATTGAAGAGGCTGTCTTTTCTCCATTGTATATCCTTGCCTCCTTTGTCATAGATTAGTTGACCATAGGTGCATGGGTTTATCTCTGGGCTTTCTATCTTGTTCCATTGATCTATGTTTCTGTTTTTGTGCCAGTACCATATTGTCTTGATTACTGTAGCTTTGTAGTATAGTCTGAAGTCAGGGAGTCTGATTCCTCCAGCTCCATTTTTTTCCCTCAAGACTGCTTTTGCTATTCGGGTTCTTTGTGTCTCCATACAAATTTTAAGATTTTTTGTTCTAGTTCTGTAAAAAATCCCACTGGTAATTTGATAGGGATTGCATTGAATCTGTGGATTGCATTGAATCTATAGATTGCTTTGGGTAGTATAGTCATTTTCACAATGATTATTCTTCCAATTCAAGAACATGGTATATCTCTCCATCTGTTTGTGTCATCTTTGATTTCTTTTTTTTTTTTTAATTGGGGTATAGTTGTTTTACAATGTTGTGTTAGCTTCTACTGTACAGCAAAGTGAAGTAAAGTTCCCTGTGCTTTACAGCAGGTTCTCATTAGTTATCTCATCTTTGATTTCTTTCATCAGTATCTTATAGTTTTCTGAGTACAGGTCTTTTGCCTCCTTAGGTAGGTTTATTCCTAGGTATTTTATTCTTTTTGATGTGATGGTAAATGGGATTGTTTCCTTAATCTCTCTTTCTGATCTTTCATTGTTAGTGTATAGGAAGAGAGAAGTTTTTTCAACCATCAACTTGGCAAAGATTAAAAAGAATACCAGCATAACGTTGTGACTGTTCTAAATGCCACTGAATTCTTCACTTTAAAATGGTTGACTTTATGTTATGTGAAATTCAACTCAGTTTTGAAAGGGCGAAAAAAAGAATGATAATATCTAGTGTGGGAAGTATATGGGGAAATAGCCAGTCTCAGCCACTACAGTTTGTGTTAAGAATTGGTACAAAAATTTCTGGAAGACAAACTAGCAGTATGTAGCAAAAAACCTTGAAAGTGTTTGTACCCTTTCTTTTCACTCTGTAATGCCACTTACAGGAATATACACCTAGGAAATAATTAGATGTGCTTAGATTTATGTATAAGCAAGTTATTTTTAATGGTGAAAATTACAGTTAATTACAGTGTTCAGTCATAGAGAATTGGTTAAATTATAATATCCATATAATGAAATGTTCATTCATTACAAATCATATAACCGAGTAATATTTTTGAGATGCTACACTATGGAAGGAGGAGGACGAAGGAACTGTTTAAATTTCAAATTATTTTTTAATCCATGGGGAAACATCTTAAAAGTCAGTCTTTGTTTCTAAATTCCAAAAGCTCCTCTTTGTTTCAGGAGGAAAATGCGGCAGTCTGAGTGTATAGTTTTATTGTAAGCCAAAATATAGGAGGGCTCTCGATCTGATGTATGCGTTCTTCCTGTCCCAAGGAAGGAAGGAAGCCTTTTAGGTCAGTCTGGGTACAGACAGCAGCAGGAGTTCAGATTGGAAAGTGTCTGTATTGCCCTCTTGTTAAAAATCTCAAAGAAGACGTGGGGTTTCTGAGAGCATAGGAGTGATACTTGACTTCCCTAACCCAGTCCACACGGCTTCAGGGCACAGAGTGGTGTTGCTGGAGGGAGATGTCTGGGTGGATGGCTCGAGATGTGCCTTGTGGGGGCCTACAGCCTGTGCACACAATGCTGGACGGCGGCTTCCTACAAAAAAAGCTGAGGGAATAAGTAACAGAAAGAGACCTGAGGAGGGATGAGGAAGCTGTAGACCAGAAACAAAAAGCCAGGTCCAAGGACTGGCATGTGCCCACCTAGTCCTGAAAGCAGCTGCTCTACAGCAGGCAACACTGCCTGGTGCCTGGTGAGCCAGAGGGTCAAGGGGCATCTCAGCGGAGGCTGGTGAGGACCCAGAGGGTCACACCTGGAGAAGAGACTTTCCACCCCATCACCAGGATAGGACAAGCTCTCCCTTGCGCTCAGATGCCATCTTGGGGGAAAAAGGAATGGAAAGGGAGCTTTTTGGAAGGGAAAAACACAGTCCTGATAGTCTGAACATTAAAATGATAGCATTTACCTAAAACAAACTCTAAAATATTTTGAAAATATTTAAATGCCTCTTTTCAAAATGTTACTTATTTTAAAAAGGAACATTCCCCCCGCCCCCACCACCATTACTAGGGATGGGAGCTGTAAAGCAAGATGTGGTCTGGTACAGAAACTCAATAAAGTTATATATTTTTTCCATATCAGTTTGTATATTTTGATCTCATTGAAATCATAGTTTAAAAATGTTTAAGGAAACTAGAAGGTTCTCAGTATATTTAAAAAGCAAGCAGTGAGATATAATGGGATTCTAATTTTCTAGAAAATAATAGAAAATAGAAAATAATATTTTCTATTATATACATAAACATTTAAACACATCAAAAAGCCTGGGAAGATGTACAGTTAAATATTAACAGTATTTCTGGGTATAGAATTATCTTATGTGGTAATTTTCATATTTATAAGATGAACATATATTTCTTCTTATAATCAGAAAGAAATTATTTTAAAAAAACAAAGTGTAGAGACTTGTTCACAAGTGTGGTCCATGGACAGCAGTGTCTGTATCACCTGGGATCATGTAAGAAATGCAGATTTTTGGGCCTCACTCTGACCTCCTGAATCAGCATCTTCATTTTAACCTGTTCCTTAGCCAGTATTTCCTATACAAGCAACACCGGCTCCTTTCTTACAGTTACTTGCTCAGGTCACAACCTTGGTCATCCATGACTCCTCTGTTTCTTTGACTTCCCATCTCCTATCCATCACTAAATTCTCTTCTACTTTCAAAATATACCCAGAATCATCCCCCCACCACAATGATCACCTAAGTCCAAACCACCATTTATCTTCTGGGACCATTGCAGAGCCGTCAGACTTGGCTTCTGCTTTTATCTGTGTCCCCAATAGTCTATGCTCTGCACAGCAGCCAAAGGGATCCTTTTGAGACACAAATTGGGTCTTGATTCTCCTCTGCTCAGAATAGTTCAGTGACTGCCCATCTCACTCAGAATAAAACCCAAAGTCCTTACCGTGTATTTCAAGGCCCATGTAAGCTGGCCCGCTTCTCCACGGTACCATCATCTCTCTGATCTGATCTTCTATTCCTGTCTCCCTTGCTCCACCCACTCCAGCCACAGTGGGCCCTCCTTGCTGTTTCTTGAGCATCCCAAGCACAGGCACTACCACTTAGGGTCTTTGCCCCTGTTGTTCCCTGAGAGGCAGTAGAGCATAGTGATGGTGGTTAAGAGCAAGACTTTGGAGCCAAGCCCAATTCACCTCTGCTATTTACTAGCTGTGTGACTTATACAAGTTACCTTAACTCTCTGAGCCTCAGTTTCCTCATCTGTAAAATGGGGATCATAATAGTACCTACACGCAGTTGTTAAGGGGATTAAATGAGTTTACCTGTGTAAAGCAGTTAGAATACTGACTGGCACAGGAGAAAATGCTTCATGACTATTAACCATTATTATTCCCGCAGGTATGCAAATGACTCACTCCCTCATTTTATTAACATCTCTGATCAAATGTGCCCTAGTTGAAGACTTCTCTGAATACCCTCCCTCCCCCCCATATCTCTCTGTCGTAACCTGCTTCATTTTTCTTCTTAGCACTAATCAATATCTGAACATGTTCGTTAATTTGTTTGGTATTGATCTCTACCCACTAGAATGTGGGTTCCAATGAGATCCGGGTATTGTTCTGGTTAATAGTGTCTGGCATGTGCAATTAAAGATATAAGATCTTAAATTTGTCAAATCTTGTTTGTATTTGAATCAAAGATTCCCAAATGTAAATCTAAGAACTAATCCGTGGAGAAGTGAGACAAATTAGGATATACACTCAGAGAATAAATAAATATGGCCTCCCTATAAATCAGTATAGGGAGGCCAGCTATTCTCGCTTGGGAAAGAACTTTTTTTCTTAATCTGAAAGTATGTTTTTCCTCTTAGAGTGTCAAAATATTCTTTCTTTAATTAAATGCTTTAGATACTAGATTATAGTTTAAAAATTCCCCTATTATTCCTATTTTTATGCTCTATTTAAAAATATTCCTATTATCCCTGTTCTTAATTTTTTTAAATTTTGAAATATAAAAAGTTGTCAAACTTATGGTACTTTGGCAATATTTTAAAAATTTTGAACTCTGTGAAATCCAAAAATCTGAGAATGGCTCAAAATAAAAATGTAGATAACATATCCAATTTTATTGATACAAAGTTCTAACTCCAGCAAAAACCTGAGAAGCTGTTTTATTAATCAAAAAACCTTGGTGCCATTTTATTCATTGTATTTTGCCTGTTATTTAAAAAAAGAGGATTGGAATATTTTTTAAATGAAAGAAGAAATCTGGGTGTCAATTATTATGCCTTATTATGAATAAAAGTATTAGGGATATGACTTAGGCATGAAACAAAAAATCTTCCCCATAGTCTACACTTGGCTTCAGGTTAAAAGAGTTGGTTTAAGTTATTTTAAGATCTATTGAGGTCTCTGCTGTCCTTAAAAGAAGGAAAAGGGTCTACATTCTCTGTTTATCAAATAACGCACATTTAAGCTTTATTATAACATAGAAGATAATAACAGTATAGAAATAATAGGTACCATTTGCTGAATGCTTATGTATCTGTTATAACATTAATATATTTATTATTTCATTTAATTCCAAGACTAGCTTTATAAAATGGTAATTATTAAACTTTGTTGAGGAAACAGAAGTTTAGGGACGGTGAAGGAAATTGTTGAGACAGACATCATTTGTAGATGGTAGGGCTGGGATGAGCTCCCAGGGCTGACTCTACCATGGATCTGAATCATGTACATAATTCCTGAACTGGCACACACTTATCCCACACTGATAAGTGCTCAAAGATAAAATGAAACTTTGTTTTCTCTTTGCTTGCTTTCAGGTGTGTTCTTGTTTTGCTTAAAAGGTCAAATTTTCATTTAATAATAATTATGTGGATTTATACTAATGATAAAAATCAACCTTATATTTTTTAGCCTACAATATTGTCTGGAATGTAGCCTGGAATGATTGACAACTATTGTCACACAAATAGCACATTCTAGTGGAATAATGGCAGCAATTTGTGTGTTTTGTAATTAGGATATTATTGTCTTTGTATTTGCAAGTGATAAATAATAATATATTAGAAAGTAGTTGACATTATGAATTGGAAGAAAATAGAAACATTCCCATTTATGATTGATTTAAAGTTTGCTTTAAAATTATACAGTAAAATAATTCATTCATTTGGTTTTATTGGTACTTTGTTCAAAAAGATTTAAAAACCAGAGTTTTAAATAGGCATGACATGTGAATCCTCAAGACTGAAATCCTTCATCCCATCAGCATTTTCCTTGGGGAATGCTGTAAAATGGTGAAAAGACTTCCTGGACCCAATTCCAAAATGTAGGTATGGAGGCTTCCCCACACCAACAAGCAATTCTCCGATGCCAACAGAGTGTCTGAGAATTCAGCTCAATTCTGACACTATCTACTGGGATAGAATCAGGTTCCACAGGTAAAGGGCTCAGTCCCACAAGATCACCCTCCATTCCAGAGGCCAGTTGCAAGCCCAGGTTACTACCTGTGCTTCTAACTGACTGGCTACAAACTGGAAGTTCCATTGATCTCCTCCAACTCAGTATGCCAGTTGCAAGTCCAGGTTGTTACCAGTACTTCTGACTGACTAGCTATGAAACAGAGGTTCCCATGACCCCCTCGTCAGGTTTGATTAACTTTCCAGAAGGGCTCTCAGAACTCAGGAAAATCTGTTTACTCAATACATTACTGATTTATTATAAAAGGATATTAAAGGATACAAATCAATAGCCAGATGAAGAGATACACAGGGTGAGGTCTCAAACAATGGTGCTTCTGTCCTCATGGAGCTTGGGGCCGGGCATGGTTGCACATGGAAGTGTTCTGGTTCCCCCATGTGGAAGCACTCTGAAAAAGGGCCAGAAAACTGTCCTTTTGAGTTTTTATGGAGGATTCATTATATAATCATGATTGACTAAACTGTTAGGCAATGGTGATCAATTCAACCTCAAGCCCCTTTCCCCTCCTTGGATATCAGGGGATAGGACTGAAAGTTCCAACCCTCAAATCACGTGGTTGAGCCTCCTAGCAACCAGCCCCCACCCTGGGGGTGGGATCCAAAAGTCACCTTCATTAACGTAAACCCAATTGTGATGGATACTCCCATTGCTCTTTTTTTTTTTTTTTTAAAAGGAATTCCTTTATTTTTATTATTTATTTATTTATTTATTTATTTTTGGCTGTGTTGGGTCTTCGTTTCTGTGCAAGGGCTTTCTCTAGTTGCGGCAAGCGGGGGCCACTCTTCATCGCGGTGCGCGGGCCTCTCACTATCGCGGCCTCTCTTGTTGCGGAGCACAAGCTCCAGATGCGCAGGCTCAGTAGTTGTGGCTCACGGGCCCAGTTGCTCCTTGGCATGTGGGATCTTCCCAGACCAGGGCTCGAACCCGTGTCCCCTGCATTAGCAGGCAGATTCTCAACCACTGCGCCACCAGGGAAGCCCCCATTGCTCTTATAGATCAGAAAATTCCTGGGGTTTTGGGAGTTGTGAGTCAGAAACTATGTATGAACACCAAATATATCTGAGAAATATATTTTGGTCATCTGAATGACCAAATGTATATATTTCTTATAAATCACAATATTGCAAATGGGTTTTAGTCAATTCTACAAAAAGACATCAACAATTAGAAATGAAAAAAAAATTAACAGCACATTTTTATTGAGTTAAAGCTTTTGTTCAACCTAGCTTTTTATCCATGAGGCATGCTATTCAAATATTAAAAGCATTGATTGATATTTTCTTTTATCAGGAAGTTCATATAATATTATATAAGCACATAGTAAGTACAAATCATATTTGTAGAGTAGTAAGTACCATCAATATTAAAGAAACATTAAAGATTTATTTTCTCAGCATTTAACTTAGTTTTTTCTTTCTATATCTTATCTATTTACAAGTTCTAACATTTTTTTCCTTCTTTTCTGTTGCTTTGTAACATTAAAATCAATTTCTTTCTAAGTGTAATTTTTGATATCCCTAGCTAGATATGAAAACTATTGAGGAATGAATTATCTTCTTCTTTTATACACCTTTACACCCAATTAAAATGCTATCCATGCAGTGGATGGTCATTCAACTATGATGTTACTTAAGTATAAATATTCAGTTGGTATCACTAGTGAAAATGCTGGGAGCTATTTTAGGATGTTTTGCTTTCTGATAATGAATATTCAAGTGGAAGCAGGAAAAGAGAACCACATGCATTTGCCTGTTTTGGGGACCTCACCAAACTAAATCAGACTAGAGACCTCAAAACTCAGCGACTAAACTGTATCACTCTCTTCTTTTTATTTAAATTTTCAGTGGCAGGTTTTTATCTTCACAAACAATGTGTGCATCTTCCTACAAGTTGGCATTTCTCTTCTGTTAGCCTTATTAGTTCCTCTGGGAATGTTGCTATTGTCAGGGGTGGAGTGTTAGGTTCCTATAGTGCTTCTAACATATATCTTTTTGACATTTAGTCATCTTTCATGACTCTGGTTCACAGATTTAATTTCTTGAGTAAGTGTTAGGAATAAGTTTAGCCGTATGTTACATAAAACCCAAGTAATATTGGCTGAAAGAAATATTGGCTGTTTTTCTCTTACGTAAGGGAAGTCCTGAGAATGCAGTTAAGGCTCACATGGCAGTTCTCTAGTCACAAGGATCCGGACTCCATCCTCCACGTCTCCTCATAGTTGCACGGTGGCCTCCACAGCTCCAGCTTTAGCATCCACAGTCCAGGCAGCAAGAAGGAAGGAGGAAAAAAGGCAAAAGCGTGTGCTTCCTGGCTGGGTCAACTGCCTTAAAAGCGATTTCTTAGGAGCCCCATTCAGTGACTTGTGCTTCATTAGCCACAGGAAAGATGGTAAATAAATTCTTTTAGCTGGGCATACTGCCGTGTCAATTAAAACTGGGGTTCTTTTACTACAGAAAAAGGGCTGAATGTGTATTATATTGGCACCTAGAAACTTCTGCCACACCTTGATATTTAACCCATTTTATTTTTAAGATTTGTCCTTTTTCTCCAACTGAGCCATGTTTCATATGGTTGTGTTTTTATGGTCAACATAAACAGACATTTTGTCAATTATGTCTTGACATAACCTTTTGAAATAATCACATCAGAAGAAGAAACTTATTTTTAAAAAAGCTTTGATTAATAACATTAAATAAACATTAAGCTCCTATCGTAACCAGGATATTGTGCTAGACAAGCTTTCTCAACCATGGCACTATTGCATTTGGACAAGATAATTCTTTATTGTGGGGAGCTGTCCTTTGCTGTAGGAGGTTTAGCAGTATCCCTGTAGCAACTGCCAGTTGTGACAACCAAAGTTGTCTCCACACATTGCCACATGTCACCTGGGAGACAGTCAACCCCACTGAGAACCACTTTGCTGGAAGATAACCCCACATTTAATTGAATTGCCTGTTCGGTTTCCTGTAAAAGTATATCCCTGAGGTTAAGTGTTACTTTAAGTACCACTCACTCTCAGTGTTATGAACACAGTATTTGTTGAATTTTTATTATGTGCCAGACACTGTGATGAGAACTTTACATATGTTACCTGATTTAATCCTTATAACAGCACTGCATTAGTAGAAGGTACTAATGATATTAGGTAGTATTATTACCCTCATGTTAGAGATGGGAAAATGAGGCTTAGAGGTTATTTTTGCTGAATTCCCCTGAGAGCAGAGTCTGTGACCCGGGCTTGAGTGTGGGCCATTTATCTGGGAGGTGATCCCAGGAAGCAGAGTGATGGAGAAGGGAGAGTGAAACAGGGAAGGAAGAAAAGTCAGTGAAGGGTTGATGCTGAGCCGGGATCTGTTACCACAGGGCCACGGGCACTGTACCTCGGAGGACCCTCTGAAGAGCCATGAAGAATGCATCTCTGAACAGTTTCCCTCTCCCCACTCCATAGGTTGGGAAGAAGCTGGGGAACTTCTCCACTGACTCTCCCATTGGTTTTCCCCAGGGGGATTAAAGCCCCTTCCCTTCACTGATAAAAGTGACGAACAATGTTCACAAAGACCCAGCCACTTTTCCCGTAGGGAGTGTTAGTTTTCTATCCCTATGTAACAAGTTACTACAAAACTAATGTCTTAAAACAGCACCCATTTATTAATTCAGTGTTGTGGTCACATGTCTGACATGGTGTTGGGCTGTACCCTGCAGGCCTGCAAGTCCCGTACTTGCCCAGCCTTAAGACTGAAGAAAAAGCCCGGAATCAGTGACAGAGACATCAATAGTTTAATGGATGGGGGAGCTAACATGCCTGACGCAAGGTCCTGGAGCACTGTGTGCTACAGATGGTAGGCAGGACATGGGGCAGCAGGTCGGGGGAGGAGGTTACCAGTTATAGGGGGAATTGACATCATCAGGTTGGCTCATCAGTTACCAGGGAAACCAGAGGACAACACTCCCCAACACCCCTTTGATAAGCTATCATAGGGGAGATGTTCTCATCTAAAGATTAGAACAATCACTAGCTGGGGTTGGGGGTAAGTATGTAGGCACTTACTGATTAGGCTCTATGATTAAGAAGGAAGGTCAGTCATGTGAGTAGGGTGTAGGTGGAGTAGGGACTGGTCGAGCAGGGGATGTACAGAGAGCAAGAGAACAGCCATCTTGGGTGGCCTGACCATACACATGGCATTGCTGGGTTCTCTGCTCAGGGTAAAACAAAGCTGAAAACAAGGTGTTGACTGGACTGAGTTCTCATCAGAAGGCACTGGGGAAAAACCCACCTCCAAGCACTTTCAAGTTGTTGGCAGAATTCAGTTTCCTGTGGTTGTAGGACCGGGGTTTCCACTTACTTGCTGGCTATTTTCTAGGGGTAACTCTTTACTCCTAGGAGCCATGTGGTCCCCTCCATCTTTAAGCCAGCAACCATGCATTGAATCTATTTTGTGCTTCAAATCTCTGACTTCCTCTTCTGCCATTTACAGAGAACAATTCAATGGTTTTTAGTATATTCACAAGATTGTACAACCATTATCTAATTCCAGAATATTTTCTTCACCCCATAAAGAAACCTTATACCCATTAGCAGTCACTCCCCCTTCCCTTGTACCCTCAATTCCTGGCATCCACTAACCTGCTTTCTGTCTCTATGGAATTGCCTGTTCATATAAATGTTATCTTATAATATGTGGTCCTTTGTGACTGGCTTCTTTCACTTAGCATAATGTTTTCCAAGATTTATCCATGTTGTGGCATGTATCAATACTTCATTCTTTTTTATGGCTGAATAATATTCCATCCTATAAATATACCACATCTTGTTTATCCATTCATCACTGCTTAGACATTTAGATCATTTCTACTTTTTGGTTATTATGAATAATGATGGTATGAACATTCATATTCACAGTTTTGTGTGGACATGTTTTTAGTTCTCTTGGGTATACTCCTAGGATTAGAATTGCTGTGTCCTTTGGTAACTCTATGTTGAACTTTTTGAGGAGTAGCAAGACTGTTTCCCAAAGTGACTGCACCATTTTACAAAGCAGTGTATGCAATTTTTTTTCTCCACATCCTCACCAATGCTTGTTATTGTCTTTTTTATTATATCAGTAGCATCCTAGTGGGTATGTAGTGATATCTCATTGTGGTTTTGACTTGCATTTCCCTGATGGCTAATGATGCTGCACATTTTTCATGTGTTTATTAGCCATTCGTATATACGCTTAGGCGAAATTTCTGTCCAAATCCTTTGACTATTTTTAAAACATTTGGGTTATTTGTCTTTTTAATTGTTGAGTTGTTAGAGTTATTTTTACATTCCGCATACTAAACCCCTATCAGATATAGAATTTGCAAATATTTTCTCCCTTTCTATGGATTCCTTTCATTTTCTTGATGGTGTCTTTGTAGCACAGCAGTCTTTTAATTTGATGATGTTCATGTTTCTTTTGCTGCTCATGTGCTTGTTGTCATACGTAAGAAATCTTGCTTAATCCAAAGTCATGAAAATTTACACCTATTTTTTTCTGAGTTTATATGTTAAGCTCTTATATTTGGGTCTTTAATTCATTTTGAGTTAATTTTTACATATGGTGTAAGGTTAGGGGTCCAACTTCATCCTTTTGCATTCAGATATCCAGTTGTCCCAGCACCATTTGTTAAAGAGACTATTCTTTCCCCATTAAATAATCTTGATACCCATGTAGAAAATCAGTTAACCATAGATACATAGGCATATTTCTGAACTTTCAATTCTATTCCATTGATCCATATATTTGTTCGTATGCCAGTACCACATAGTCTTGATTACTGGTTATAGTAAGTTTTGAAATCGGAAACTGTGAGTCTTCCAACTTTATTCTTCTTTTTCAAGACATTTTTGGCTATTTGTAGTTCCTTGCAATTCTGTATGAGTTTTAGGACCAACTTGTCCATTTCTGCAAAAAAGAAAGTTGGAATTTTAATAGGGATTTCACTGAAACTGTGGATCAATTTGGGAGTATTGACATCTTAACAATATTGTCTTGGAATTCATAAACATGGGATTTCTTTTCATTGATTTAGTTAGGTCTTCTTTAATTTCTTTCAACAATGTTTTGTAGTTTTGCACTTCTTTTGTTAAATTTATTCCGAAGTATTTTATTCCTTTTGATTCTATTGTTAATAGAATTGTCTTCTTAATTTTGTTTTCAGATTTTTTCATTGCCAAGTATATAGAAATACAATTGATTCTGGGATTTGATCTTACATCCTGCAACCTTGCTGAACCCATTTATTGGTTCTGATAGTTTTTTAGGGGATTTCTTATGATTGTCTATACACAGGATCATGTCATCTGCAAATAGAGATAGTTTTACTTCTTCCTTTCCAATCTGGGTGCCTTTTATTTCTATTTCGTGCATAATTGCCCTGGCTAGACCCTCCAGTACAAGGTTGTATAGAAGTAGTGAGGGCAGACATCTTGTCTTGTTCCTGATCTTAGGGGGAAGTCTTTCACCATTAAGTATAATGTTGGCTGTGGGTTTCTTGTAAATGTCTTTCGTAAGGTTGAGAAAGTTCCTTTTTATTCCTAGTTTGTTGAGTGGTTTTTAGTCATGAAAGGGTGCAAGATTTTGTCAAATGTTTTCTTTGCATCTGTTGAACTGGTCAGATGGTTGGTTTTTCCTTCTTTCTATTAATATGTATTAATTTTTTTATATGTTGAACGTAGAGTATTCTTCCAATACTTTTTTCTTCAAAAAAGGGTAAAAGAATGATTTGTTTTACAAGTCATTATAAGTCTGAAAATTTTCATTTCAGTTATGGATTATATCTTGCCTGGACATAAGGTTCTTGGAATGCAGTTCTGTTTTCTTTAAAGTCTGTATACATCTTTCAGGTTCCAGTTGTGGTATAAGAAAGATCCAGTGGCAGTCTGTTTATTTTACCTTTGTAAGTACTCTTTTCTTGCTCTCTATAAGACTTGATTTTTACTCTTAAAGTTCAAAAACTTCATCATAATTTGTCAATTGTGTGTTTCCCCCCCCCCTGCCCATTATAACTGCCTGGCATTTGGTGAACTCCTTTGATCTGAAAATTCAATAATTTCTTCAGCACAGAAGTTTTCCTATGTGATCATTGCTTCTTTTCGCTTTTTCTGAATATCCTAGTATTTGCATATTTGGCTTTCTGGATCTGTCTTGCATGCCTCCTATTTTTACCAATAATTTACATTTCTTTGTAATTTTTCCTTTATGATATGATAGTTCCTTTACTTCATTTTCCAGTTTACTAATTTGGTTTTCATTACTAGCCATTTTTTTCCCTCTACTGTAATGTTAACCCCAGGTTTCATGTTTCTTTTAGCCCCTCCCCTCCAAAATTTTTGTGGTTATTCTCTATGTGTATCCCCTGAAACATTCTTATTACCTTGTCATTGTTTCTTCCATTTACTTGGCCTTCGTAGAAGGTGACTATTCTGTCCATTCAGGTTTCCCTAGTTTGAACTGCTGCATAGTCCGTTAGATGTCTATGAGGTTTCTTTGCTTTCTTAGGTCAGGGGAGTGTGTTCTCCCAAACACCTGTAGAGGTGTGGTGGGTGAAGTCTGTTGGGCCATAGTGGATATTGCCAGTAACCTGCAGGAACTGAGCTCAAAAACTGTGAGACAGCATCTGGGTGTAGACAGGCTATTTTAGTCAAAGGCAAGATGAAGAACAAGAAGAAACTAGTCAGCGTTGAAGAGGTAACACCCAGAGAGAAGAAGACAGGGCATGTGAGGATCAGAAACCTGTTCTTGACAGGGAGGCCTGCTGTTTTTTATTGTCCTTGGTTTCTCACAAAACCTTTGCATATCCTCTTATGATACCAGTTATGTATCTCCTCTTCCTACCCACTCCTACCGTACACCCACCCTCCACCCCTTTCTTGAGGTGGCTTGAGTTGATGTCTCTTCCCAGACCAGGCAGCAGTCACACCACTGTGGCTGTGAGATGCTTTCATCTTCACACAGGGCTCGGGAGAGGGTGGAGATCCATCTCTTCAACATCCTTTCTGTAGTGACTTAGATTTACCTCACCAGCTATCTCCTTTTAGTAATCTCTTCCAAACAATTTCATTCCTTTCCTAAATCCTTTTTCTGAAATTCTCCTTCAGTTCCTGAAGTTTAACTCTCTTCCTAGAGCCTTTTATCTGTACAGATGTACTAAAGTATCTCACATAATTGGGTCAGGGATACTCCTCTGCAGCTAATTTTGCACCTTTCACGTGATACAGGCTTTGCTTTAGGGTTAAATACATATCAATAATTATGAGTAATGTACTAATCAAACAGAAATTCCCTTTTAGAGTATATTTCCTAGATATTTATGGTTATATCCTCTTTTACTAATTAATGTATTTACTGTTCTAATTTACTTCTTTATACTTCCCAGGTTTTTGTTAAGTCCCCTCTCCTTGAAGGCATTTGGCTTTTAAGTTTGGGACCTTGGGCTCAAGATGTCATTGTAACTTATTTGCTTGCAAATATTTTTCTTAAATATTTATGATGGATAACATTGTGAATTAGAGACACATGTCTTGAATTGCAATTTAGATCTGTTATTTATTGTCATTGCTGGCTATGCTTAGAGAATGACTTTGAATTGTTTTCCTATTCAATTAAAAAGTTTCTTTTTTCAAGTCTTGTAATGTTTCTAAAATGTTTATATCCCAAACATGTTATTATATGTTTTCATTTAATTAGGTTGTCTGTCACTTTGCTAAAGGTATAATTAGTAAATTCTATCTCTATTGTTTTTGATTCAAAACTAATCTACTAAAAGACACTTTGAAAACAGGATAATTTATCCTCCATGCTTTGACAGACCTAAGACTTGTAGTTTTCACAAATGACATCCTTTATTTATATCAGGTGCCTATTAGTGTTATATAAATTCTCCATGATATTGGTGTCTCTTTGTTTCCTGAAACAGTTGTACCAATCCATTTCACTTTAGGTCAATTGAATCCTCTTTGTGATCTTTTCCATAATTATAGAGTAAGTGAAATTCACTTACTCCAAAATATAATTTGGAAATGCAAACTAAATGTTCCCCTGTAGGGGGTGCAATCTGTTTTAAACTCTTAATATGTGTAATAAAAGCTATAAACCATAGGGGGAACATTCGTAGGCTTTCTCCATGTTAACTCAGGTTATTTAAATGATTTGAAAACCTTGTATATTTTATGATAGCCAATGTTTTCCTCAAGTTATAAAATTTGCATAATGTTGGGATAAATGCAGTAAACTTACTCTTTGTTATGGTTTTGGGCATTATATTAATCAGTGTTCTTCAGAGAAGCAGAATCAATAGTATGTGTATATAGTATATTAATATATATATATGCACACAGTACACACACATACACCATATATTGATATCCATATGTGTATATGTATATGGAAAGAGAGAAAGAGTTTTATTATTGTGGGAGCTGGCAAATCTGAAATCTGTAGGGCAGGCTGGCTGACTGGAAATATCTAAGTTGCAGGCTGGAGACAGAATTCCTTCTCTCGGAAATTTTAGTCGTTTCTCTTAAGGCCTTTAACTGATCAGATGAGGCTCACTCACATTATGGAGGATAATCTGCTTTACTTAAAGTCAACTGATTATAAATGTTAATCAAATCTAAAAAATAACTTTACAGCAACATTTAATCTAGTGTTTAACCAAACAACTGAGCACCATAGTCTAGCCATGTTGACACATAAAATTAATCATCACTGGTATCTTGCATACATTTTTGTCAATGCAGGTATGAATCACAATTAAAGATAATGGTAGCTAGATTTTCTGGGGTAGCTTGGAGTCAATATTTAGTACAACTCTGCAGTAATAAAGATGCAAATGTACACTTTAGTACTCCAAAGTTGAGTGGGTGGGACATAAAACATATAAACCATAAACTATCCTTTTTTTAAATTTAATTTTTATTCTATATTAGAGTATAGTTGATTTACAATATTGTATTAGTTTCAGGTGTACAGCAAAGTGCTTCAGTTATGCACATATATACATCCATTCTTTTTTAGATTTATTTCCCGTATAGGTTATTACATAATATTGAATAGAGTTCCCTGTGCTATATAGTAGGTCCTTGTTGATTATAAACCATCCTTCTTATCAGTCTGGACTTTTTCCATAATATTTTTTTGGGTAATCAATAATGGTATTGCTCCAGTTTTCCCTCTGAAACTTAACTTTCAAGTTCTTTGCGTACATTCAATATTGGGCATTTTTTTAACACATAATTAGAATAGTGGCCAAAGTGTGGATTAGAGAGAGAAGGTTAATGAACTTGCTATCCTGTGGAATTTCTGAAATCCTAAAATTGTTACCACACAGAATGTTCCAGGACCTCCCACATACCCATAAAATGTATCTTCTGGGCTACGTTCCTCATGTGGTTTGTGTAAGCTTCCAGCGCAGGGAGATGTCAAGCTTACTTTTCCTTTGACCTTGTATAATTCAGTTGGAGGTCTTCTAGTTGCATTCACCCTCTAGTTTTTTTTTGACTCTAAGTTTTTGTCTACTGTAGTTCAATTCACATAAAAAATATTTTTAGTAATTTTTTCCCCTGCAGTCCTAAAGTGGTTTCTCCCTCTGTCCATCTGTCTCCTTCCTCTCTTCTCTCTTTTTCTCTTTCAGTTCTGATCCTGATGTTAATAATATACTGTCCTTAATCTTGGACTTCTTATTTTCTACTTATGTGACAGTCTTCATCCATATTGTTTTTCCTAAGGTTACTACAATGTACTTTTAAAATCCTATAATGTTGAATGGAAGTGTAGTGTGTGTGTGTGTGTGTGTGTGTGTGTGTGTCTTTTTAATTGTTGGAGTTTAATCTCTAGATGACTTTCCATTAGCTTGGCATCATGTGACCCCCCAGGGTTGGGCAGGAGATTAGTTTTTGTCCAGAATAGCAGGATACAACAGAAATGATTTTCTTAGCTCCAAAGCCTTCTTTGCTGCAGAAGCACAAATTGAAATAGTGGCTTAGTGATTGACTTAACTCATTAGATAGCCTGCTGATAAGAATTTATGTTTAGACTTCAGAAGGAAAGGAGAGGTTTTTTGTTTGTTTGCTTTGTTTTTCTCAGGGCTTGCTATAGGTCCCAGTTACAGAGAACAGTAAAAAGAAAAAATGTGACTTTCATATAGTATTGAGCAATATTCCATGTCATAAATCAAATTTTATAGGATTAGTCATTTGTCAGATTGTGTCCTTACACCCTATTGTGTGACTGTGTATGTGATTAGGTTTTACTTTGATTTCTCCATTATTAAAGAAAAATATTGAGGAAATTACAAAAACAAGTTTTGGGTTTTACTTATTAATTTTTTTGGCAAGCTCAGCTTTTTCAAGCTGTTTATTTTTGCAGATGTATTTCATAAGTTCTTAAGAATGAAACAAGGAATGTTTGTTGGCTTCCAGGTTAGTACCACCCAGAAATTTTTTAAAAATCTGTTTTCTTAAAATATAATTTTTTGTGGGGGATATAGGGGATCTTTTCATTTTTATGAACTAGTGGATTTGAGAAAATATATTTAAATGATGCATTTTAAATACTACTTTTGAATATACTGCTTATTTTCATTCCATATTGGCTTTCTGACTTCTTTGGGGTATTCATTATTTCATAATTAATGATTTTTATGGAAAGGAGGTGAAAGTTACTCATGTTTGTATTTTCTCTGGAAAATTTGAATGTACTGTTCGTGTCATTTAGAATTGTTTCTTATCATCCAGAGAGCCTCCTACGGAGGTCAGTCTCCAAGGATATTGATAATTGCTAGTAGATTGTGACTATTTGATCCATCAACAACAACTATACACTTCTTGTAGAGTATTTCTTACACAGTTAAAATAACTATATTAAGACATTTTTCTGACGCACTTTGTTTGAACCAGACTGGAGTAAGAAGAGTTGAGAAAATGACCTTCATTTGGCAAACGTTTATTAAGCCTCCCAGTTGTGACAGGCTTTGACGCCCTCCTGTCTCTACAGAAACTGACAGTTTAGACAAAAAATGAAAGCAATTATATTCAGTATAGTGACTGTTAGTATAGTATAGTGACTTTTCCTGAGGGTGTCCATTTCTGGCCATCTGCAGATGGCCTGCCACTTTGAGCTTTGAAGTCGGGGAACAAAGCAGAAGCAACAATGCAAAGCAGTTTACTTTGAAATAAAAAAGTAAAATTTAAGCTGACATAGAGAAACATGGTGCTATGCTCTCTTTCCCTTAAATCCTAGATAAAATTAATGTACATCATGAAGCAGAGTTCCTCAAGTTGAGGGATGTATCCCACCCTCTTGAAGAAAAATAAAATAAAATAAAATCCCTGTGAACTTCCAGTATTGACTGAAATTGTTATTATAATATTACTTAAATTACTCATTTTACTTATTACTTATTGTGTTAATTAGTATTCACAAACATAAAACTACATATTTTATGCTTATAAATCTTATTCTAAATAAAACCAAGACAAATGTACAAATTAAATAAGACTACAAAATCATTATAATTCAAATGAACATTACAATTCAGTTTAAATCAACATGGATTTAATGGGATGGGTGACACTGCTTTGCTGAAATAGCATTGATTTGGAGAATTATAGCTGAAAGATGTCACCCCAAGTCTAGTGTTGTGGTTCATCTGTTTTCTGTGTTTGGATTTTGATAATACTTACTCAGCAAATGCCTGTTTACATAAGTATGTTATTCAAACAATATTAATACCTTTATGTCTCTGATTGGAACTTGGGCAAATCAAACCTCAGTGAGTAGTCTTGAAACAGCACATTAAAGACATATCACTTGGCAACTCTGTAAAGCTTTATTACTGACACTTGGAGAAAAAGTTAGCCTAATTGATATCTTCATTAAATAGGTATCTAATGCAACTATTGCTAGGATCAGGGATAGAAGAACTCTTTTTGGAAAATTTAGACCATACTTATTTCCAATAAATTGATATGAGTTGGCACAGTCAAAGACGATATTGGGCTCTCCCACCACTTTGTTTATATAGAGCCTTCCAGTCAGCTATCCCTAATGTTAATCAACAAACTCAGTTGCACATACAAACTACTGCATAAAAATCTTACAGCAATACACAGTTGCACGGAGTCATCCAAAAGATGCATACTATCTTTAAATTTCTTTTTAAAAGATGGTCGTCACCTAGAGGGGTGGGATAGGGAGGATGGGAGGGAGGGAGACGCAAGAGGGAGGAGATATGGGGATATATGTATATGTATAGCTGATTCACTTTGTTATAAAGCAGAAACTAACACACCATTGTAAAGCAATTATACTCCAATAAAGATGTTTAAAAAAAAAGATGGTCGTAAAAAATTAAAACAAAATTTTTTTTAAAACATCGTCAAGAATTTGAAGACCTTTAGTAATATATTCATAGATCTGAGCTTGAGAAATACTGCTATAGAGTACTCAGCAGTTCCTGATGGTGGAAAAAAAAAGACTTTCACATCCTGATTTCTATCTGTTTAAGTAAGTTGGTAAATAGTTTCTCAATTCTAGATCCACTATTAAAGTATAGTATTACAATGATATTTAAATCTGATGTCCAGGACCTGACGTGAAATACAAAGCATTTAGGTATGTCCTAGGTTTTGAGACAAACCTAACTACTGTTAGCCCTAGTCCTGTGGAGGCTATGAGCATCCTGATCTACTTAGCTGGGGTGAAAGACTGACTATGAAGAACAGCTTTGATGCCTTCTATAACCAGACCTGGCTATGGGCAGTGTTGTTATTTCTATGTTTGAGTGTAGAATTTTTTTTTTTTAAACTTTGGGTTTATTTATTTATTTATGGCTGTGTTGGGTCTTCGTTTCTGCGCGAGGGCTTTCTCTAGTTGCGGCAAGTGGGGGCCACTCTTCATCGCAGTGTGCGGGCCTCTCACTATCGCGGCCTCTCTTGTTGCGGAGCGCAGGCTCCAGACGCGCAGGCTCAGCAATTGTGGCTCACGGGCCTAGTTGCTCCGCAGCATGTGGGATCCTCCCAGACCAGGGCTCGAACCCGCGTCCCCCGCATTGGCAGGCAGACTCTCAACCACTGCGCCACCAGGGAAGCCCTAGAATTTTTATTTTACTTTGAGGACTATGATGTTCAATTTTCAGGTATTACTGGTTATATTTAATTCCTAAATATTATAAGTGATTCACTTACTAAAGAATAAATTTAACTCTAGTCTCACCAGCTTTTTTCCCTGCCCTTTCTGTGTTTCAGATATCTAAATGACATCTACCATTTCTCTATGTATTGCATTACATTGCTCTCTTTCTTCTCAACTTTAAAACTCATTATTTCCATCTCTAATTGATCAGAAAGGTAGGATAATCAGAGCTTGAAAATTTAGTCAGAGCAAACCTGTATCTCTCATGATGCCAGGAATTCTGCTTTATTCCTTTTTTTTTTTTTCCTCTCATTTATTTTTAGCTAATTTATATCTGGCAGGATTTTAATCAGGGGCATACGTGTTTACATTTGATAAGGGGATGATTGTAAGCTCCACCTACTGCCTGCTTTAGTGCTTGGCACATAGTAGGTACTCATTGTAGGTGAATGAAGGAATAAACAAATGAAATGAATGAATTTGGTGTAGTAGTAGGGGTGATGGTGTGGCCGTATTAGATTTTTAGCAGGGCATACTTTAGATTGTTTTTCCATTTGAAGCTGGAGACTTTGTCTTCACTGATCTTCATATTGCCTGAGCTTTTACTTATTTTTGGAGATGCAGGAATCTTTTGGAAAAGTTGTTAATTCCTCTGGCTAATGACACTTAGGGTGAGCATGATCTTTGGATAACCATAGTGGATGGATTGCCTTTCACATTACAGGAAACAGTTGCCATAGATTACACATCAAACTGCACATAGAATTTCTACTTTGTTTTGCTTTTTAATTTTAGTTTGAGTTCATCTGCCATCCTGGAGCCTTAGATGTTATCTCCTTTTCCCTGAACTGCTGACTGAATGCATTTCTCTGTGCTTTACTGGGGCTGGAATAACCCAGTTATGATCATGCTAATAGTGGCCTGTCATGTAGTCCTTTACTATCTGCTTCCCTGCTCCCAGCATCAAAATAGGAGTGAAAACACAAAAAGAGTACAAAGAAAATGGCTTTATTTCTGACATTGCACACACAGCTTATTACATATGTCCTTGGTGATAAGTATGAAAATGAGGAACGCAACTGCATTCTTCATTAGTCAATTCACCAATTGGGTTAGCAGATTTCCTTTTATAAAGTAGTTGTGTAATTTATAGCTGCACAGTAACCAGATGCATTTGATAAATCAAGTTCATTTTGTTTTGACTAAAAGAGTAAATATATTCCTGTACAAAAATATTTAAAAACTTTATGTACAGAAGAAAATTTGTTACCTATAATCCTACCACCTAGAAATAACCACATTTTAATAGAAGCTACCTATTTTTTTTGATGTGGACCATTTTTAAAGTCTTTCTTGAATTTGTTACAGTATTGCTTCTGTTTTAGGTTTTGGTTTTTTGGCTGTGAGGCGTGTGGGATGTTAGCTCCCCGTCAGGGTTCGAACCCACACCCCCTGCATTAGAAGGTAAAGTCTCAATGACTGGATGGCCAAGGAAGTCTCAAAGTTACCTTTTTTTTTTTTATGTCTTGGCTATTTTCACCACAAGAATTTAAAAATATATCTATTTTTTTTACTTTTTCTAAAAGTAAATTTATTTATTATAGATTTACTTTTAGAAAAATTAGAAGATATAGATTAAATAAAAAGAATACCCATTATAATACCACCTAGATATAACTGATATTAAGATTTTGTTATATATTCTTCCAGACTTTCAATTACATAATAAAATATGTAAATTTATGACTAGGTACATAATTTCTTATAAAAAGGAAGCACACCATACATACTTAGGTATAATTTATTTTGCAAATATCTTTCCATGTCAGTAAATATATATATCCCCATGATCATTACTATTGGCTATATGACATGCCATTTTTTTGATGTATAAAATAAATAAATATATTTAGCAAAGCTCATGATG
Organism: Balaenoptera physalus; assembly: GCF_965194825.1. Classification (NCBI taxonomy): domain Eukaryota; kingdom Metazoa; phylum Chordata; class Mammalia; order Artiodactyla; family Balaenopteridae; genus Balaenoptera; species Balaenoptera physalus. The sequence goes on along the minus strand of NC_138894.1, from coordinate 52,560,951 downwards.
ATTACAAATTAGGCCATTAAAAAATTCTTTGATAATTGTTTATGGCAGAGTTTGTGCCATACATAATTCTTGCATCTTTATGAATCCAATCTGTCAGTCTCATTATGGTTTCTGCCTTTGGGATCATGCTTAGGAATTCCTTCCCAATACAAATATTTTAAAATTATTCAGCTCTGTGTTCTTTTAGTACTTTGGTGTTTTCTATTTTAAAACTAAAAACTTCAACCAATATAGAATTTATCTTACATATTACGGAACAGGAGTCTACTTTATTTTTTTTCTGAAATGCTTAAATAATCTATCCCTCTGCTAATTTAAACAATGATCTTTATAAATAAATGGATCTGTTCCTAGGCTTTAAAGTTTTGTTTCATTGATCTATTTCCATTCCAGTGCAAGATCCATACTATTTTAATTATTTATTTTAATCCTATTTTTTTTTCCACACACACACACACACACACACACACACTGCATTTTATTTTTACAAGAGATAAATAAACTGGCACCAAGCATTGTAAATGGATGACCACAACAAAAGCAAAAATGATTGCAATTACCAAACACGAAACACACTCATACTATGTCATAGTATTCACATTCATTCCAGTAATCCTCCACTGTAACAGCTCCTTTACTTTGCAGCGAAAATTGATTTGTGTATTTTTTGCCTCTGAGCCCTTGTGGGATTTTTTTTTTATTCAAACAGAAAGTCACAAAAATTATAATCATCCTCATCAGTTCACTCAGTCCCATGTAATTAATTATTTTTTTCGTCTTGATCTTTTGTTGGCACTTTTAAGAATTCATCAGCTTTCCATTAGAGTTCTGAAAATGCTTATTCATTCAGTTCAGCAGTATAGTCAGTTACCAGAAACCTGTACTTGTCAGAGTCTTTTCCATGAATTCCTTGAAGATGAAACCCTTTTATAGGAACATTTTTGCAAAGTATCAGAGTACACCTAGAACTGTCTGTAAATGACAAAAGACTTTAAAATGACCACAGTTAAAGATTTGATGAAAGTTCATAATAATGCAATTGACAAGGAAATTTAGTTATTTCTGAGATATACGTTTTAAAGTAATAACTAGAATTATGACTTATTATACCAGAACATATAAGATTTTTAGAAATTTCATGTAATGTCTGAAATATTTATATTAACATATTTCCATACAAATAACCCAAAGAAAGTTTAGTATTAGTTGTTTTTTTGTTTGTTTATTTGTTTTTTTATACTGCAGGTTCTTACTAGTCATCAGTTTTATACAAATCAGTGTATACATGTGAATCCCAATCGCCCAATTCGGCACACCATCATCCCCACCCCACCGCGGTTTTCCCCCTTGGTGTCCATACGTGTGTTCTCTACATCTGTGTCTCAACTTCTGCCCTGCAAACCGGTTCATCTGTACCATTTTTCTAGGTTCCACATACATGCGTTAATATACGATATTTTTTTTTCTCCTTCTGACTTACTTCACTCTGTATGACAGTCTCTAGATCCATCCACGTCTCAACAAATGACTCAATTTCGTTCTTTCGTTCCTTTTTATGGCTGAGTAATATTCCATTGTATATATGTACCACATCTTCTGTATCCATTCGTCTGTCGATGGGCATTTAGGTTGCTTCCATGACCTGGCTATTGTAAATAGTGCTGCACTGAACATTGGGGTGCATGTGTCTTTTTGAATGATGGTTTTCTCTGGGTATATGCCCAGTAGTGGGATTGCTGTATCATATGGTAATTCTATTTTTAGTTTTTTAAAGAACCTCCATACTGTTCTCCATAGTGACTCTATCAATTTACATTCCCACCAACAGTGCAAGAGGGTTCCCTTTTCTCCACACCCTCTCCAGCATTTGTTGTTTGTAGATTTTCTGATGATGCCCATTCTAACTGGTGTGAGGTGATACCTCATTGTAGTTTTGATTTGCATTTCTCTAATAATTAGTGATGTTGAGCAGCTTTTCGTGTGCTTCTTGGCCATCTGTATGTCTTCTTTGGAGAAATGTCTATATAGGTCTTCTGCCCATTTTTGGATTGGGGTGTTTGTTTCTTTAATATTGAGCTGAATGAGCTGTTTATATATTTTGGAGATTAATCCTTTGTCCGTTGATTCGTTTGCAAATATTTTCTCCCATTCTGAGAGTTGTCTTTTCGTCTTGTTTATGGTTTCCTTTGCTGTGCAAAAGCTTTGAACTTTCATTAGGTCCCATTTGTTTATTTTTGTTTTTATTTCCGTTACTCTAGGAGGTGGATCAAAAAAGATCTTGCTGTGATTTATGTCAAAGAGTGTTCTTCCCATGTTTTCCTCTAAGAGTTTTATAGTGTCCAGTCTCACATTTAGGCCTTAATCCATTTTGAGTTTATTTTTGTGTATGATGTTAGGGAGCTTTCTAATTTCATTCTTTTACATGTAGCTGTCCAGTTTTCCCAGCACCACTTATTGAAGAGGCTGTCTTTTCTCCATTGTATATCTTTGCCTCCTTTGTCATAGATTAGTTGACCATAGGGGCGTAGGTTTATCTCTGGGCTTTCTCTCTTGTTCCATTGATCTATGTTTCTGTTTTTGTGCCAGTACCGTATTGTCTTGATTACTGTAGCTTTGTAGTATAGTCTGAAGTCAGGGAGTCTGATTCCTCCAGCTCTGTTTCTTCCCTCAGTAACTTCCAGCTATTTGGGGTCTTTTGTGTCTCCATACAAATTTTAACATTTTTTTTCTAGTTCTGTAAAAAATACCATTGGTAATTTGATAGGGATTGCATTGAATCTGTAGATTGCTTTGGGTAGTATAGTCATTTTCTCACTATTGATTATTCCAATCCAAGAACATGGTATATCTCTCCATCTGTTGGTATCATCTTTAATTTCTTTCATCAGTGTCTGATAGCTTTCTGCATACAGGTCTTTTGTCTCCCTAGGTAGGTTTATTCCTAGGTATTTTCTTCTTTTTGTTGCAATGGTAAATGGGAGTGTTTCCATAATTTCTCTTTCAGATTTTTCATCATTAGTGTATAGGAAGGCAAGAGATTTCTGTGCATTAATTTGTATCCTGAAACTTTACCGAATTCATTGATTAGCTCTAGTAGTTTTCTGGTGGCATTTTTAGGATTCTCTATGTATAGTATCATGTCATCTGCAAACAGTGACAGTTTTACTTCTTTTCCAATTTGTATTCCTTTTATTTCTTTTTCTTCTCTGATTGCCGTGGCTAGGACTTCCAAAAGTATGTTGAATAATAGTGGTGAGAGTGGACATCCTTGTCTCGTTCCTGATCTTAGAGGAAATGCTTTCAGTTTTTCACCATTGAGAATGATGTTTGCTGTGGGTTTGTCATATATGGCCTTTATTATGTTGAGGTAGTTTCACTCTATGCCCACTTTCTGGAGAGTTTTTATCATAAATGGGTGTTGAATTTTGTCAAAAGCTTTATCTGCATCTATTGAGATGATCATATGGTTTTTCTTCTTCAGTTTGTTAATATGGTGTATCACATTGATTGATTTGCATATATTGAAGAATCTTTGCATCCCTGGGATAAATCCCACTTGATCATGGTGTATGATCCTTTTAATGTGTTGTTGGATTCTGTTTGCTAGTATTTTGTTGAGGATTTTGCATCTATATTCATCAGTGATATTGGTCTGTAATTTTCTTTTTTTGTAGTATCCTTGGTTTTGGTATCAGGGTGATGGTGGCCTCATAGAATGAGTTTGGGAGTGTTCCTTCCTCTGCAAGTTTTTGGAAGAGTTTGAGAAGGATGGGTGGTAGCTCTTCTCTAAATGTTTGATATATTTCGCCTGTGAAGCCATCTGGTCCTGGACTTTTTTTTTGTTGGAAGATTTTTAATCACAGTTTCAATTTCATTACTTGTGATTGGTGTGTTCATAGTTTCTGTTTCTTCCTGGTTCAGTCTTGGAAGGTTATACCTTTCTAAGAATTTGTCCATTTCTTCCAGGTTGTCCATTTTATTGGCATAGAGTTGCTTGTAGTAGTCTCTTAGGATGCTTTGTATTTCCATGGTGTGTGTTGTAACTTCTCCTTTTTCATTTCTAATTTTATTGATTTGAGTCTTCTCCCTCTTTTTGTTGATGAGTCTGGCTAATGGTTTATCAATTTTGTTTATCTTCTCAAAGAACCAGCTTTTAGTTTTATTGATCTTTGCTCTTGTTTCCTTGTTTCTGTTTCATTTATTTCTGCTCTGATCTTTATGATTTCTTTCCTTCTGCTAACGTTAGGTTTTGTTTGTTCTTTTCTCTCTAGTTCTTTTAGGTGTAAGGTTAGATTGTGTACATGAGATTTTTTTTTGTTTCTTGAGGTAGGCTTGTATAGCTATAAACTTCCCTCTTAGAACTGCTTTTGCTGCATTCCATAGGTTGTGGGTCGTCGTGTTTTCATTGTCATTTTTCCCTAGCTATTCTTCGATTTCCTCTTTGATTTCTTCAGTGATCTCTTGGTTATTTAGTAAGATATTGTTTAGCCTCCATGTGTTTGTGATTTTTACGTTTTTTTCCCTGTAATTCACTTCTAATCTCATAGCGTTGTGGTCAGAAAAGATGCTTGATATGATTTCAATTTTCTTAAATTTACTGAGGCTTCATTTGTGACCCAAGATGTGATCTATCCTGGAGAATGTTCCGTGTGCACTTGAGAAGAAAGTGTAATCTGCTGTTTTTGGATGGAATGTCCTATAAATATCAATTAAATCTATCTGGTCTATTGTGTCACTTAAAGCTTCTGTTTCCTTAGAAATTTTCTGTCTGGATGATCTGTCCATTGGTGTAAGTGAGGTGTTAAAGTCCCCCACTATTATTGTGTTACTGTCGATTTCCTCTTTTGTAGCTGTTAGCAGTTGCCTTATGTATTGATGTACTCCTATGTTGGGTGCATATATATTTATAATTGTTATATCTTCTTCTTGGATTGATCCCTTGATCATTATGCAGTGTCCTTCCTTGTCTCTTGTAACATTCTTTATTTTAAAGTTTATTTTATCTGATGTGAGTATAGCTACTCCAGCTTTCTTTTGATTTCCATTTGCATGGAATATCTTTTTCCATCCCCTCACTTTCAGTCTGTATGTGTCCCTAGGTCTGAAGTGGGTCTCTGTAGACAGCATATATATGGGTCTTGTTTTTGTATCCATTCAGCAAGCCTGTGTCTTTTGGTTGGAGCATTTAATCCATTCACGTTTAAGGTAATTATCGATATGTATGTTCCTATGACCATTTTCTTAATTGTTTTGGGTTTGTTTTTGTAGGTCCTTTTCTTCTCTTGTGTTTCCCACTTAGAGAAGTTCCTTTAGCATTTGTTGTAGAGCTGGTTTGGTGGTGCTGAATTCTCTTAAGTTTTGCTTGTCTGTAAAGCTTTTGTTTTCTCCATCGAATGTGAATGAGATCCTTGCCGGGTAGAGTAATCTTGGTTGTAGGTTCTTCGTTTTCATCACCTTAATTATATCATGCCACTCCCTTCTGGCTTGTAGAGTTTCTGCTGAGAAATCAGCTGTTAACCTTATGGGAGTTCCCTTGTATGTTATTTGTCGTTTTTCCCTTGCTGCTTTCAATAATTTTTCTGTGTCTTTAATTTTTGTCAACTTGATTACTATGTGTCTCGGTGTGTTTCTCCTTGGGTTTATCCTGTATGGCACTCTCTGCACTTCCTGGACTTGGGTGGCTATTTCCTTTCCCATGTTAGGGAAGTTTTTGACTATAATCTCTTCAAATATTTTCTCTGGTCCTTTCTCTCTGTCTTCTCCTTCTGGGACCCCTATAATGCGAATGTTGTTGCATTTAATGTTGTCCCAGAAGTCTCTTAGGCTGTCTTCATTTCTTTTCATTCTTTTCTCTTTATTCTGTTCTGCAGCAGTGAATTCCACCATTCTGTCTTCCAGGTCACTTATCCGTTCTTCTGCCTCAGTTATTCTGCTATTGATTCCTTCTAGTGTAATTTTCATATCAGTTATTGTATTGTTCATCTCTGTTTGTTTGTTCTTTAATTCTTCTTGGTCTTTGTTAAACATTTCTTGCATCTTCTCCATCTTTGCCTCCATTCTTTTTCCGAGATCCTGGATCATCTTCACTATCATTATTCTGAATTCTTTTTCTAGCAGGTTGCCTATCTCCACTTCATCTAGTTGTTTTTCTGGGGTTTTATCTTGTTCCTTCATCTGGTATATAGCCCTCTGCCTTTTCATCTTGCCTATCTTTCTGTGAATGTGGTTTTTGTTCCACAGGCTGCAGGATTGTAGTTCTTCTTGCTTCTGCTGTCTGCCCTCTGGTCTATTTTAATTATTGAGTGTCTATAGTATGTGTCAGTTGATGTCTGCTTGACCAAAACCTCTTAAAGTTTTTTGGCTAGTCTAACAGCTGGTCATCTTCCAGATAAATATGAGAATAATCTGTCAAGTTGCAAACATTCTTTGCAACTTGAATTTTTTATTAAAATTATGTTAAATGTAAAGATTAATTTGGGGAGATTGACATATTTATAATATCTTCTGATCAAATAATATTAAATATGGTGTCTATAGTTAACAGTACTGTATTCTATACTTGAAAGTTGCTGAGAGAGTAGATCTTAAATGTTCTTACCACACACACAAAATGGTAACAATATGAGGTGATGGATGTGTTATCTAACTTTATTGTGGTAATCATTGCACAATTTATACATATACCAAATCATCATGTCATATACCTTAAACTTACACAATGTTGTATGTCAATTATTTCTCAATAAATCTGGCAAAACATAAAATATATCTATTTATCTTTCTTTTTACTTCCTAATTATATTTTTAATTTTATTCATATAGCTATAGCACATTTTTGTTAAGGTGATTTCAAAATACTTTATCCTTTGTTGCAATTGTGAATAAGAGCTTTTTCTCTTATTTTCTGATTATTGCTAGTGCAGATATATATGAATTGATTACATTTGTTTTATTTTATTTTTAAAATCATTTATTCTACTAGATTTTTGTTTTATTTTCCTGGGTTTTCCATTATTTAGATCTTATTTTCCTTTCTTGAACCATAGCATAGGCTCAAACCTACTCTAGAAAACTGTTGAAAATTTTGATGATAGCAGTGCTTTCTTGCCTTTTCCCTGACTTCAAAGGAAGGCTCCAGGTCATCACTATCCAATAGAACTTTCTGCAACTCCAGGATAATTCTCCAATTGATCAATACATGTGGCCCTTGAGCACTTAAAGTGTTGCTAATGATATTGAAAAACTGAATTTTAATTTAATTTTATTTTAACTAATTTAAATATAAACAGCCAACAGGCTTTAGTAGGGCCAATAGAGGCTACCGTACTGGACAGCACAGCTCTAGGTTTTCATTGTTAATTATGTTGGGTGTTTATTTCAGATGGATTTTTAACTTGTTAAAGCTGACTTAGAGTAAAGATGATAGGGTAAAAGTGAGATTATCATGTATAAAGATAATTGCCAAACACATGCCTTTAGCAGGATGTGAAAGGGAGTAGAGGATTGAATGATAGGTGGAGTGAGATGAGGGTTGAAGCAAAGCTTGTTTTCCATATGTTGATTTTGTTATTAACATAAGTGTGGTCCCAAATCCAACCCTTTTTTATCCTCCCAAATACGTACTTTCTTCTATTTTTGTTATTTCTATTAATATTGTCACCATGATCTTAGCCCAAAATCTTGTTATAACTTTTTTGATTTTTCTCTCTTCCTTGTGCCCTAAAACTCAAATATTCCTTCACCCCACCTCCATTTCCATGAGCCTACATCTTACCCATTCTTCAAGGTCTTCACAAGTGTACCTTCTGTATGAAATAACCCTTTCTTGATCTCATAAATTAAAAGTCGTTTTGGGCTTCCCTGGTGGTACAGTGGTTAAGAATACACCTGCCAATGCAGGGGACACAGGTTCGAGCCCTGGTCCGGGAAGATCCCACATGCCACAGAGCAACTAAGCCCGTGCGCCACAACTACTGAGCCTGCGCTCCACAGCTACTGAAGCCTGTGCACCTAGAGCCCATACTCCACAACAAGAGAAGCCACTGCAATGGGAAGACTGCACGCCGCAACGAAGAGTTGTCCCCACTCGTCGCAACTAGAGAAAGCTCACGCGCAGCAACGAAGACCCAATGCAGCCAAAAATAAATATAAATAAAATAAATAAATTTATTTTAAAAAAGTAGTTTTGTCTTCCTTGAAACTAGGATTTAATTTGTGCTTCCTTTTTATAGTGATTAGTCCTGCACATTTCCTTATAGCTTTATATGAACATATCAGATACATATCTATGTCTATTGTATAGATATATTTTACAATTGATATTGTAAATGTTACAGTACATATCCACTGTAAGCTCTTTGAGGAAATAATCCTTGACTGATTTACCTTTCTGTCCTGAAAGGTCCCTCTGCTGGTATGCTGCGTAGCTATACATGCACTCAGTAAATATTTATTAAATGAGTCACATCCAACTTGTATTAATCGTATGTTTTGTATGTCTTTTCTTCAATTAGTAACTTTTGTAGAGGAAGGCTCATATGTATTTATTTTTGTAGTCTGCGGACTAGCACAATGCTAAGCTTTGAATAATTGATAATTATTTAAAATCTTATTTATAAAAATAGTGTTAAGACATATCACTTAGATTTGCCGTTTGGCTGTATGTAATGGAAATCCAATTAGAGTAGCTTAACCAAACAGTTATTTTTCTCAAATAACAAGAAAGCTAGAGGTAGACAGTCTAGGACTGGTACAGTGGTGTCATGATATCATCAATGCCCCAGAATTTTTCTGTCCTTACGTTATAGCTCTTGTCTTTGTGGTCATATAAGGCTCTTCCACCTCCAAGCATCATATTCATGTTTCTGTCCCTTTCTATCAGGAAAACAGTAACTTTTCTGGAGGTTTCTACAAATAGACTTCTGCTCATTTTAGTCAGAATTTGGGTCACATGGGCATCTTTCCACCTGCCAGGGGATTTTGGAAGGTATTTTTAAACAGGTGCATTGCCATACAAGCAAAGTTTGTATTCTATTTATAAGGAAGAAAAGGAGAATGTATCTTGGATGGGTATGTATCTTGGATATAGAATTTACACGTAAAGCCATTATAAACTACAAAGGGGTGATAAGATACACGTGACAGGTTCAACAATTCGAGACAATTGTATGATAAATTACATATACACAGTCAGACAATAAATATTATCAAAGGTTAGAGGTAGAAGAGCTCCCTTGAAGATGGAGTTGACTAGGAAATCTTCAATGTAAGAGGTGGAAGTTGAACAGAGCCTTAAAAGATGGGTCAAATATTATACAGAGGTACTGGATGCCTATTTTGCAAGTGAGGAATTACATGCTTAAAGTGTGTTTTTGAATTACTAGACCAGCTTAGCAAGAATAATGCACTCATATCATAGGGCAATCGAAAATAAGTTGGGACAACATAATGGAGGATTATGTATGCCACCATGAGGAGTTTGGATTTGAGACTTGTTCAGATCAACAGATCTATTGGAGATTTCTGAAAAGAGGAATAATAAGGGAAAGCAGAATAGAAATGGTAACATGTTAGAGTTTAAAAGACTAATTCACAGATTAGTTCATTAAAATTAATTAATATCAAATGCTGTACCTCCTATCCAGTAGTTAAGATAGTTCATAGCATTTTTCACCAAAGCAGTTGGTCCTAAGGGGTCTCCAATACCTTAAATGGATATTTAATACTATCTCACTTGAAGCCCCGAATGTAGAACAATGGCACTCTAGAATTCAAATTTTCTATTAAACTTATTTTTTTTTATATTGCCAAGGAGTTCTTTGTTTCTGTTGTCACCATAGGGATTTGAAATATTATGTCAGAATATTTTATCATATTAATACCTAAGTGTAATCTTTCTTAATTAAATCATTTCTCTAAACTTGCACTGAATAATTAATAAAATGATGATTGAAAACAGATTGGTGCTCCTTTGACTAAGTGTACTTTTTGTTGTCTATTTTCTCAACCAAGAATTGTAAGTCTGTTGAAAACGCTTAAACTTCAAAGCACTTACGTTGAGCCAATGTTTTATTTTCCTTTTAAAATCAATCTTAATACATTTTGCAAAGTTTTTTTTTTAAGATAATTGAGGTGTGTTAGAGCTTTCCCCAGATATACTTACGGATTTTTTTTAAATGACAGATATTTATTCTAAAAAATGACAGATATTTATTCAACTGTAAATCTCACTAAATAGTAAGGATTTCTTATCTTCTACTTTAATAATGATATCAATTACATTTGATGGTTTGACATAGCAGTTTGAGTAAAAAGACTGATTCAATCAAAACGTGTAAAACATGCTTGAAATTATTTCCTATATAATTTCAAATGAGCATCTGAAGCCTGAATTACCTCATTTATTTTGTAATTGGAATACCAGAAATTTTCATCTTCATTAGTGCCTCATCTCTCTCCTCCTTAATTACCATAAGATCTTTTAGAGTCCCGTTAATATGAATTTAACTTCATGTAGAAATACAGATATAATGCAATTACACGAAACTAGTTAAAATTTCAGCATTCATTGTTGGGTACTTTTTTTTTTTTAATGTATATATGGGCTGTTTATGCAGCTTTATTTGTAATAACAAAAAAAGAGGAAAACTTCGTTAAAAAAACTAGAGCAATTAAATTAATTATGGTTCATTCAACTAGTGGAATACTTGTAGCTTTTAAAATAATTATCTAAATTTCAATTGATTAACACAAAAATTTGGTCACAACATAACTAAGTAAAAAAGGCAAAAGGCATAAAAGGTACCTCTGTATGTTGTATGTGTGTGTGTTAGCTCATGTCTCCCTAAGAAAATCTGGGAGGACTTATTCCAGTATGAAACTAATAATAAGGTTTGCCTCTGGGTGGTATCTATGAATAATCTTTACTTCTATTGTTTTCCATATTGTAAAACTGTCTGTAATGACCATATATTACTTTTTTTTTTTTAATAAATTTATTTATTTATTTATTTATTTTGGCTGTGTTGGGTCTTTGTTTCTGTGCGAGAGCTTTCTCCAGTTGCGGCGAGCGGGGGCCACTCCTCATCGCAGTGCGCGGGCCTCTCACTATTGCGGCCTCTCTTGTTGCGGAGCACAGGCTCCAGACGCGCAGGCTCAGTAGTTGTGGCTCACGGACTTAGTTGCTCCGCAGCATGTGGGATCTTCCCAGACCAGGGCTCGAAGTTGGGTACTTTTTGACTATTGTTCAGCTCCCATAATTATATATGACTAAATTATCAGCTCCCTGCTTTATTAGTTGACAAATAATAGCATGTAACACCAATCGAGAGATTCTCATGCCTAGTGACCATTGCAAATTTTAAGTAAAATACCTGATATGAAGCACTTTCTTTTTTACAAACCTGGTTGGTACTTCAAATAATCACAAAATGGAGTGACCATAGGAGCCACGGCTAACATTTGTTGAGGGCCTGGCCACACATGTGCTTGGCATTCATGTCACATATTCTTTCACAGCAAACCTGTCAGTCGGTAAACACATATTTATTGAGCACTTGTTATATGCCAGATATTGCAAGGTGTATTGTGCTATTTTTGTTGAATGAAGAAACCGAGGTTCAGAAAAGTTAAGTGACTAGATCTAATCTCACAGCTAGGAAAGGGCAGAGCTAGGATTTGACTTGAGGTCTGATTTCAGAGATCATACGATTATCATCATTGGGTTCTTCATGTTTGGAAGAGTGGAAGTATGAGAAAAGATAGAATTTACAAACTGATTTCACTAATATGTGTTGGTGTGCGATTCCTAATAATCATTTGCTATATGACCCAGATATCACCTGGAATTGTCTCAGCATTTAGAGATCTGTGTATAATTAGCTTAGACCCCTGTCGTTCTATAGCCTTTGGAAGCCTGAAGCTCTCTCCACAATTTCTAATTCCCAGGTCTTACACTATTATGGTCCCCCTCCTGTGTTTGTCTGGAGGCCACCTCGATTTGCCATGTCAATTGACATTTGCATGTCAATCTGGGTGTAAAGCTCCATCCTTTCAAGTTTTTATAGCACATGCCTTCACCAAGCATTTTATGAGTATTGGGAAGGATCCCCTTACAAACCACAAAGTCTTCCACCATCCCTTCCCTCTCAGCCTTGCCCCTTAATTGCAATGCCCTGCCTCTCTCCCCAAGTTCTTCTCCTTCTGTTTTGCAGAATAGGTTTCCCTTTCCTCTGAAGCCAGGATTTTCCAGGTACCTGACAACTTTGGGAGTCACATCTCTATCCCCAAGCTGGAGTGTCAGTGTGTGCCTTCCTTGTTTCTATCTCATTAAAAGCAAAAATCGTGAGATTCTCTTAGAAAACAGCAAAATTTGGAATTAGTCTCATCAGTCTGACAGCCCTCGTTTAGCTCAGTTTTAATTTGAATTTCATGGAATTTTCAACATCAACAATTTTGTTCAACTAACCTTAAATGGTGAGAACTGGAAACATCTAATACAAGAAAGAGCTACTCTTCTTAGATTAGATATAAAATACTTTACATAACTAAGAAAAAGTCTATCTTTAGATTTTTACTTACTTCCTACCTCTTTCCAAAAATGTGATTTACAAAATTACAGAATAAATTTGGATGTAAGCTTTTTCTGTACTTTTTTCCAGACCACTTTTTCTATTAGCTATTCAGAGTGAATTTCAGGAGTTTGAGAGCTTGGTTTGTTTATGAGCCCAGAATATAGAGGCTGGTATAAATTTAAATAGTCTGAAGCACTTGGTTCTACAACACTGTGTTAGAAGTGGTTGAAGAACTGCTTTCTACTTCCGGATAAGCCCAGACTGTTGTCTCATCTTACATGATTTGCCACTAAAATTTTAATTCCTGTCAGAATTATTTTATATGGAAGAAAGCTGAAAACACGTTGACCAAAAGAACTTTAGTTCTCACTCATTTCTAATATAATTTTAATTGGTTCATCTTTAATTTAGGAAGCAATTTCTCTAGTAATTAGGCAAACATTAATTCCTTTAAGTCAAACTATACTGAAGAAACTGCCTTAATGGTTTTTTGAGGAGCTCATGTTTTTTCATATTCCATGATTATACTGGCACTGTTTTTTATTTAACAAACATTATTTTCTTTATTAAAAATGTATTGCATTAGGATGTGTTTCTAACATGTAAGCAATAATAAGGGAGAGTAAGTGAAAGACGGGGCAGATCCTGAATTTGAGGTGCCTTTGGAAGTGGGATGTCTCAAGAATATTGGTGTTAAGATTCTGTTACTGTTAGTCTGGTCTTAATACTAAGATTGCAAAAAGAGCATTTTATCATTGTGTGACCTTGACCAAATTCTTTAACCTTCCTAAACTTTTCATTCCTTACGTGTTAAGTGGGCAGTATGTCTGCCTTACCTACCTCAAAAGATTGTTGTAAGCATTAAATTAAAACACTGTATGTGAAAGTACTTTGTATTGTGCGGAACCTACAGACATTAGGGATTATGTTTTTATTTTATTTTATTTCTTATACAGCAGGTTCTTATTAGTTATCTATTTTATACATATTAGTGTATATATGTCAATCCCAATATCCCAGTTCATCAAACCACCACCAGCACCACCCCCCAACCCGCTTTCCCCCCTTGGTGTCCATATGTTTCTTCTCTACATCTCTGTCTCTATTTCTGCCCTGCAAACCGGTTCATCTGTACCATTTTTCTAGGTTCCACATATATGCGTTAATATACGATATTCGTTTTTCTCTTTCTGACTTACTTCAATCTGTATGACAGTCTCTAGATCCACCCACGTCTCTACAAATGACCCAATTTCGTTCCTTTTTATGGCTGAGTAATATTCCATTGTATATATGGAATATATACCACAACTTCCTTATCCATTCATCTGTTGATGGGCATTTAGGTTGCTTCCATGTCCTGGCTATTGTAAATAGTGCTGCAGTGAACATTGGGGTGCATGTATCTTTTTGAATTATGGTTTCCTATGGGTATATGCCCAGTAGTGGGATTGCTGGGTCATATGGTAATTCTATTTTTAGTTTTTTAAGGAACCTCCATACTGTTCTCCATAGTGGCTGTATCAATTTACATTCCCACCAACAGTGCAAGAAAGTTCCCTTTTCTCCACACCCTCTCCAGCATTTGTTGTTTGTAGATTTTCTGATAATGCCCAGTCTAACCGGTATGGATACCACATTGTAGTTTTGATTTGCATTTCTCTGATAATTAGAGATGTTGAGCAGCTTTTCATGTGCTTCTTGGCCATCTGTATGTCTTCTTTGGAGAAATGTCTATTTAGGTCTTCTGCCCATTTTTGGATTGGGTTGTTTGTTTTTTTTAATATTGAGCTGCATGAGCTGTTTATATACTTTGGAGATTAATCCTTTGTCCATTGATTCGTTTGCAAATATTTTCTCCCATTCTGAGGGTTCTCTTTTCATCTTGTTTATGGTTTACTTTGCTGCACAAAAGCTTTTAAGTTTCATTAAGTCCCATTTGTTTATTTTTGTTTTTATTTCCATTACTCTAGGAGTTGGGTCAAAAAAGATCTTGCTGTGATTTATGTCAAAGAGTGTTCTTGCTATGTTTTCCTTGAAGAGTTTTATAGTGTCTGGTCTTAATTTAGGTCTTTAACCCATTTGGAGTTTATTTTTGTGTATCGTATTAGGGAGTGTTCTAACTTCATTCTTTTACATGTAGCTGTCCAGTTTTCCCCACACCACTTATTGAAGAGACTGTCTTTTCTCCATTGTATATCCTTCTTTCCTTTGTCATAGATTAGTTGACCATGGGTGCATGGGTTTATCTCTGGGCTTTCTATCCTGTTCCATTGATACAGATCTCTGTTTTTGTGCCAGTACCATATTGTCTTGATTACTGTAGCTTTGTAGTATAGTCTGAAGTCAGGGAGTCTGATTCCTCCAGCTCTGTTTCTTCCCTCAGTAACTTCCAGCTATTTGGGGTCTTTTGTGTCTCCATACAAATTTTAAGATTTTTTGTTCTAGTTCTGTAAAAAATGCCATTGGTTATTTGATAGGGATTGCATTAAATCTATAGATTGGTTTGGGTAGTATAGTCATTTTCACAATATTGATCCTCCCAATCCAAGAACATGATATATCTCTCCATCTGTTTGTGTCACCTTTGATTTCTTTCATCAGTGTCTTATAGTTTTCTGAGTACAGGTCTTTTAACTCCTTAGTAGGTTTATTCCTAGGTATTTTATTCTTTTTGTAGCAATGGTGAATGGGATTGTTTCCTTAATTTCTCTTTCTGATCTTTCGTTGTTAGTGTATAGGAATGCAAGATATTTCTGTGCATTAATTTTGTATCCTGCAACTTTACCGAATTCATTGATTAGCTCTAGTAGTTTTCTGGTGGCATCTTTAGGATTATCTATGTATAGTATCATGTCATCTGCAAACAGTGACGATTTTACTTCTTTTCCAATTTGTATTCCTTTTCTTTCTTTTTCTTCTCTGATTGCCATGGCTAGGACTTCCAAAACTATGTTGAATAATAGTGGTGAGAGTGGACATCCTTGTCTCGTTCCTGATCTTAGAGGAAATGCTTTCAGCTTTTCACCATTGAGAATGATGTTTGTTGTGGGTTTGTCATATATGGCCTTTATTATGTTGAGGTAGGTTCCCTCTATGCCCACTTTCTGGCGAGTTTTTATCATAAATTGGTGTTGAATTTTGTCAAAAGCTTTATCTGCATCTATTGAGATGATCATATGGTTTTTCTTCTTCAATTTGTTAATATGGTTTATCACATTGATTGATTTTCATATATTGAAGAATCCTTGCATCCCTGGGATAAATCCCACTTGATCATGGTGTATGATCCTTTTAATGTGTTGTTGGATTCTGTTTGCTAATATTTTGTTGAGGATTTTTGCATCTATATTCATCAGTGATATTGGTCTGTAATTTTCTTTTTTTGTAGTATCTTTGTCTGGTTTTGGTACCAGGGTGATGGTGGCCTCATAGAATGAGTTTGGGAGCGTTCCTTCCTCTGCAATTTTTTGGAAGAGTTTGAGAAGGATGGGTGGTAGCTCTTCTCTAAATGTTTGATAGAATTCACCTGTGAAGCCATCTGGTCCTGGACTTTTGTTTGTTGGAAGATTTTTAATCACAGTTTCAATTTCATTACTTGTGATTGGTCTTTTCATATTTTCCATTTCTTCCTGGTTCAGTCTTGGAAGGTTATACCTTTCTAAGAATTTGTCCATTTCTTCCAGGTTGTCCATTTTACTGGCACAGAGTTGCTTGTAGTAGTCTCTTATGATGCTTTGTATTTCTGTGGTGCCTGTTGTGACTTCTCCTTTTTCATTTCTAATTTTATTGATTTGAGTCTTCTCCCTCTTTTTCTTGATGAGTCTGGCTAAAGTTTTATCAATTTTGTTTATGTTCTCAAAGAACCCGCTTTCAGTTTTATTGATCTTTGCTATTGTTTTCTGTCTTTCTATTTCAGTTATTGCTGCTATGATTTTTATGGTGTCTTTCCTTCTACTAACTTTGAGTTTTGTTTGTTCTTCTTTCTCTAGTTCCTTTTGGTGTAAGTTTAGGTTGTTTATTTGAGATTTTTCTTGTTTCTTGAGATAGGATTGTACTGCTATAAACTTCCCTCTTAGAACTGCTTTTGCTGCATCCCATAGGTTTTGGATTGTCATGTTTTCATTGTCATTGGTCTCTAGGTATTTTTTGAATTCCTCTTTGATTTCTTCAGTGATCTGTTGTTTATTTAGTAACGTATTGTTTAGCCTTTATGTGTTTGTGTTTTTTACGTTTTTTTCCCTGTAATTCACTTCTAATATCATAGCGTTGTGGTTGGAAAGATGCTTGATATGATTTCAATTTTCTTAAATTTACTGAGGCTTGATTTGTGACCCAAGATGTGATCTATCCTGGAGAATGTTCTGTGTGCACTTGAGAACCTGCTGATTTGGGATGGAATGTCCTGTAATATCAATTAAATCTACCTGGCCTATTGTGTCATTTAAAGCTTCTGTTTCCTTATTTATTTTCATTTTGGGTGATCTGTCCATTGGTGTAAGTGAGGTGTTAAAGTCCCCCACTATTATTGTGTTACTGTTGATTTCCTCTTTTAGAGCTGTTAGCAGTTGCCTTATGTATTGAGGTGTTCCTATGTTGGGTACATATATATTTATAATTGTTATATGTTCTTCTTGGATTGATCCTTTGACCATTATGTAGTGTCCTTCCTTGTCTCTTGTAACATTCTTTATTTTAAAGTCTATTTTATCTGATGTGAGTATTGCTACTCCAGCTTTCTTTTGATTTCCATTTGCATGGAATATCTTTTTCCATCCCCTCACTTTCAGTCTGTATGTGTCCCTAGGTCTGAAGTGAGTCTCTTGTAGACAGCATATGTGTGGGTCTTGTTTTTGTATCGATTCAGCGAGCCTGTGCCTTTTGCTTGGAGCATTTAATCCATTCACGTTTAAGGTAATTATCAATATGTATGTTCCTATGACCATTTTCTTAATTGTCTTGGGTTTGTTTTTGTAGGTTCTTTTCTTCTCTTGTGTTTCCCACTTAGAGAAGTTCCTTTAGCATTTGTTGTAGAGCTGGTTTGGTGGTGCTGAATTCTCTTAGCTTTTGCTTGTCTGTAAAGCTTTTGATTTCTCCATCGAATCTGAATGAGATCCTTGCCGGGTAGAGCAATCTTGGTTGTAGGTTATTCCCTTTCACCACTTTATATATATATTGTGCCACTCCCTTCTGGCTTGTAGAGTTTCTGCTGAGAAATCAGCTGTTAACCTTATGGGAGTTCCCTTGTATGTTATTTGTCATTTTTCCCTTATTGCTTTTAATAATTTTTCTTTGTCTTTAATTTTTGTCAACTTGATTACTATGTGTCTTGGCATGTTTCTCCTTGGGTTTATCCTGCCTGGGACTCTCTGCACTTCCTGGACTTGGGTGGCTATTTCTTTTCCCATGGTAGGAAAGTTTTCGACTATAATCTCTTTAAATATTTTCTCGGACCCTTTCTGTCTCTCTTCTCCTTCTGGGACCCCTATAATGCGAATGTTGGTGCATTTAATGTTGTCCCAGACGTCTCTTAGGCTGCCTTCATTTCTTTTCGTTGTTTTCTCTTTATTCTGTTCTGCAGCAGTGAATTCCACCATTCTGTCTTCCAGGTCACTTATCCATTCTTCTGCCTCCATTATTCTGCTTCTGATTCCTTCTAGTGTATTTTTCATTTCAGTTATTGTATTGTTCATCTCTGTTTGTTCTTTAATTATTCTAGGTGTTTGTTCTTTAATTCTTCTAGGTCTTTATTAAACATTTCTTGCATCTTCTTCATCTTTGCCTCCATTCTTTTCCCAAGGTCCTGGATCATCTTCACTATCATTATTCTGAATTCCTTTTCTGGAAGGTTGCATATCTCCACTTCATTTAATTGTTTCTCTGGGGTTTTATCTTGTTCCTTCATCTGGTACATAGTCGTCTGCCTTTTCATTTTGTCTATCTTTCTGTGAATGTTGTTTTCCTTCCACAGGCTGCAGGATTGTAGCTCTTCTTGCTTCTGCTGTCTGCCCTCTGCTGGTTGAGGCTTGTGCAAGCTTCCTGATGGGAGGGACTGGTGGTGGGTAGAGCTGGGTGTTGCTCTGGTGGGCAGTGCTCAGTAAAACTTTAGTCCACTTGTCTGCTGATGGCTGGGGCTGAGTTCCCTTCCTGTTGGTTGTTTGGCCTGAGGTGACCCAGCACTGGAGCCTACAGCCTCTTTGGTGGGGCTATGGCAGACTCCGGGGGGGCTCATGCCAATGAGAACTTCCCAGAACTTCTGCTGCCAGTTTCCTTGTCCTGGCAGTGAGCCACAGCTGTCCCCCACCTCTGCAGGAGACCCTCCAACACTAGCAGGTAGGTCTGGTTCAGTCTCCTATGGGGTCACTGCTCCTTACCCCTAGGTCCTGATGCGCACACTACTTTGTGTGTGCCCTCCACGAGTGGAGTCTCTGTTTCCCCCAGTCCTGTCAAAGTCCTGCAATCAAATCCCACTAGCTTTCAAAGTCTGATTCTCTAGGAATTCCTCCTCCTTTTGCTGGACCCCCAGGTTGGGATGCCTGACGTGGGGCACAGAACCTTCATTCCAGTCGGTGGACCTCTGTGGTATAATTGTTCTCCAGTTTGTGAGTCACCCACCCAGCGGTTATGGGATTTGATTTTATTGTGTTTGTGCCCCTCGTACCGTCTCACTGTGGCTTCTCCTTTGTCTTTGGATGTGGGGTATCTTTTTTGGTGAGTTCCAGTGTCTTCCTGTCAATGATCATTCAGCAGTTAGTTGTGATTCTGGCACTCTCACAAGAGGGAGTGAGCACAGGTCCTTCTACTCTGCCATCTTGAACCAATCTCCCATTAGTGATTATGTTTGTGGGGCAAAAGAGTTGGCAGGATGGAGGAAGAGAAATAAGGTTGCTATTACATTTTTTCTGCAGTGTGTCTGAAAATGAATAGTCCTCAAATCCTAAATGGTTGAAAGATTGCTGGGGAAGGGACTATCAGCCAGGGGGGAAGCAATGACAGGGCTTGTTAACTGGTCCTCATGAAAGCCAATTCCAATCATTTCAGGTAATATTTGAGTATCTACAGTGTACCATGTTAGTTATTAGGGATACACACTATGACAAGATAAAGTCCTTGCCTTCCAAAAATTTCCAGTCCAGCTGTGGACAGCACAGCTGTGCATCTCTAGCTGAACTGGAAGAAGGGCTGGGCAGAGTGTGATTGGAACAGAAAAGGAGCTGGTTCTTCTAACTGGGTCTTGCATGTTTTTTCCATCATTTGATAGGATGATTTGAAAATAATTCATATTTTTAACTCTTTATATCACAAAGAAAAGAAAAATACTAAGGGTGTTTTAAACAGTTGGTTACAAACAAAATCCTGTAATAACATTTTTTTTCTTTTAATAGATGAGGAGTGATAGGTATAGCTGCTTCTTTACAGTTTTGTCACATTTCAGGTTTCTTGAATGCTCCTTTTAGGTTTCAGGGACATTGTTGTCACCATGAGGTACAGCTGTCTTGCTTGTTTGTATTCTTCTTAAGGGACACTAACTCTTTGGGCATCATTTTTATTTCATCTTTTGTATTCAAAAGTTAAATTGCTAGTGATCTTTATCTTTGACAGTGTCCACAGGAAATAAGTGGATATTACATTATTCATACTACTGAGGCTCCAATGACAAAGATTCCTCCCAATTAGCGATAATTATTTTTGACTCTGGAATGCCTTAAGGATTTTTTTTCCTACTTATTTCTTTCTTAGACAAATAATAAAATAGAACATTTTCTGAGTATAGAACAATGGAGGAGTGGGGCATTCCAGAAGATGCCAGGTAATACAAGGAAGCTAACCTAGGATTAAAAACTCATTGCAGAAAATCCAGAGGCTGAGAGGGTGGTTGGGGCGGGGGGGATTTGGTGTTGAATTAAATCCTCTACTGTATCTAATTAATGTTTTATTTCTATAGAGTTGTCACTTTGGTGAGTACTTTAACTTAAATATTTAGAGAAAATATGGAAAGTTTGTGAGAAAATGAAGTCTTGTATAAACACAATGGTCTTAATTGTTTATATTTACTGCAGAAATCCCAGAGTCACATCAGTATGACCCAAGTACTCACCATCACCATTAATTCACATGGTATCCTGGATGCTTTGGGAGATGGTAGCCACATTCAGTATTCAAGACCAAAAATATTTAAATACGCAAGTCAGTAAAAACCGATTCTCCTGGATAAGTCTGGAGCCATCATTTAAAGATGTTGAGCGCCTGGAATTTTTATGTGCATTGGTGAGGCCGCAGTTTCCTCTAACAGATAATCTGCTGTTATTACTGGCTGTAGGCAGTAATAAAGGGCAGAGTCAGGAAGGACAAAGAATTTACAGTACAGAATTTTCAATAATGTGTTGATGTCAGGAAAAGAGTGGAGCCATTTCTGATAAGAAGGAAGTGTTAATTTTAAACAGCTGTGAATGTACTTTCTGTGATCTTCTCCTGAAAAGTAACAGCAGAGTAATTCATAGGCCGCAGGTCACAAGATGAGTTTGAGTAATCGATCCCTAAGTGAAACCAAAGAGAGGAGAAGTAAATACTGGAGGAGGTGACAGAGTTCAGCCCTGGAATGGAACACAGAGTCTTTTATGATTCCATGTTCTTGCCCCAGGTTGACATTTGGCAGTGGCCACTTCCCTCCTCTAAGCCCTTGCCACTCCCTTAGAGTGAATCAACACTTATCAGTAACTATGAAAGCACAGGATAAAAATTACTCCTAAATTAGTTTCAGAAATGACATAGAAATTTTTTTTATATTGGCTAAAACTGTATACATTTTTTGAAATTGGCTAAAACTGCATGTATATATATATTTTTTGCATACATATGTCTATCTTTTTCTTTCTTTTTACTTTTTAAAAAAAAAATTTATTTATTTATTTTGTGCTGGGTCTTAGTTGCGGCACACGGGATCTTCCTTTCAACATGTGGGATCTTTAGTTGCGGCATGCGGGAGCTTTTTTTAGTTGCAGCTTGCGGACTCTGAGTTGCAGCATGTATGAGGGATCTAGTTCCCCGACCAGGGATCGAACCCAGGCCCCCTGCATTGGGAGAGTAGAGTCTTACTCACTGGACCACCAGGGAAATCCCTCTATTCTTTTTCAAATTCTTTTCCCATTTAGATTATTAAAGAATATTGAGCAGCATTCCCTGTGCTATACAGTAGGTCCTTGTTGGTTATCAATTTTAAATATAGCAGTGTGTACATGCCAATCCCAAACTCCCAATCTAGCCCTCCCCCTTCCCTTTCCCCTAGGTAACCATAAATTCGTTCTCTAAGTCTGTGAGTCTGTTTCTGTTTTGTAAATAAGTTCATTTGTATCATTTTTTTTTAGGTTCCACATATAAGCGATATTGTATGATACTTGTCTTTCTATGTCTGACTTACTTCACTTAGTATGATAATCTACAGGTCCATCCATGTTGCTGCAAATGGCATCATTTCATTCTTTTTAATGGCTGAGTAATATTCAATTGTATATATACCACATCTTCTTATCCGTTCATCTGTCAATGGACATTGACATGTCTTGACTATTGTAAACAGTGCTGCAATGAACATTGGGGTGCATGTATCCTTTCGAACCATGTTTTTCTCTGGATATATGCCTAGGACTGGGATTGCTGAATCATATGGTAGCTCTATTTTTAGTTTCTAAAGGAGCCTCCATACTGTTCTCTATAGTGGCTGTACCAATTTACATTCCCACCAACAGTGTAAGAGGGTTCCCTTTTCTCCACACCCTTTCCAGCACTTATTGTTTGTAGATGTTTCGATGATGGCCATTCTGACTGGTGTGAGGTGATGTCTCATTGTAGTTTGGGTTTGCATTTCTCTAATAATTAGCAATGTTGAGCATCTTTTCATGTGCCTCTTGGCCATCCATATGTCTTCTTTGGAGAAATGTCTATTTAGGTCTTCTGCCCTTTTTTTTTTTGGCCACACTGTGTGGCTTGTGGGATCTTAGTTCCCCAACCAGGGATCGAACCAAGGCCCATGGCAGTGAAAGCACTGAGTCCTAACCACTGGACTGCCAGGGAATTCCCAGTCTTCTACCCATTTGTTGATTGGGTTGTTTGTTTTTTTTATATTGAGCCACATGAGCTGCTTGTAAATCTTGGAGACTAATCCCTTGTTGGTTGCATCATTTGCAAATATTTTCTCCCATTTTGTGGGTTGTCTTTTCATCTTGTTTATGGTTTCCTTTGCTGTACAAAAGCTTTTGAGTTTAATTAGGTCCCATTTGTTTATTTTTGCTTTTATTCCCATTACTCTAGGAGTTGGGTCAAAAAAGATCTTTCTGTGATTTATGTCAAAGAGTGTTCTGCCTGTGTTTTCCTCTATGAGTTTTATAGTATCAGGTCTTACATTTAGGTCTTTAATCCATTTTGAGTTTATTTTTGTGTATGGTGTTAAAGAATGTTCTAATTTCATTTTTTTACATGTAGCTGTCCAGTTTTCCCAGCACCACTTATTGAAGAGACTGTCTTTCCTCTATTGTACAGTCTTGCCTCCTTTGTTGTAGATTAATTGACCATAGGTGCGAGGGTTTATTTCTGGGCTTTCTATCCTGTTCCATTGATATATATTTCTGTTTTTGTGCCAGTACCATACTCTTTTGATGACTGTAGCTTCGTAGTATAGTCTGAAGTCAGGAAGCCTGATTTCTCCAACCAGGTTGTTCTTTCTGAAGATTGCTTTGGTTATTTGGGGTCTTTTGTGTCTCCATATAAATTTTAAGACTTTTTGTTCTAGTTCTGTGAAAAAAGGCCATTGGTAATTTGATAAGGATTGCATTGAATCTGTAGATTGCCTTGGGTAGTATAGTTGTCATTTTGACAATATTGATTCTTCCAATCCAAGAACATGGTATATCTTTTCATCTGTTTGTGTTATGTTCAGTTTCTTTCATCAGTGTCTTATAGTTTTTGGATTACAGGTCTTTTGTCTCATCAGGTAGGTTTATTCCTAGGTATTTTATTCTTTTTGATGTGATGGTAAATGGGGTTGTTTCTTTAATTTCTCTTTGTGAGCTTACATTGTTAGTGTATAGAAATGCAAGAGATTTCTGTGTATTAATTTTGTATGCTGCAACTTTACCAAATTCATTGATGAGCTCTAGTAGTTTTCTGGTAGCATCTTTAGGATTTTCTATGAATAGTTTCATGTTGTCTGCAAACAGTGACAGTTTTACATTTTTTCCAATTTGCATTCCTTTTCTTTTTCTTCTCTGATTGCCATGGCTAGGACTTCCAAAACTATGTTGAATAAAAGTGGCGAGAGTGGACATCCTTGTGTTGTTCCTGATCTTAGAGGAAATGCTTTCAGCTTTTCACTGTTGAGAATGATGTTAGCTGTAGGTTTGTCATATATGGCCTTTATTATGTTGAAGTATGTTCCCTCTATGCCCACTGACATTGAAAATTATACAGCATTCCTACTACCCCAGCTAACTCTTAGGAGTACACTCATTTTGATCCTTAAAGAAATGTGATACAATTTTTCTACACTGATTGAGAATTTTTATCAATACATTTTGCTGGAATAATGATAAGCTGCCTGAGTCTGTGAAATTGGGTAAGAGCTTGTTATTTTGGTGAAGGCGTATGTATTTTGAAGATCTATCTTCAAGCCACTAGGTACAAATACTGAATATGGTTTGAATTTGGAAGTTGAGTGCTTCATGGTTTCAAATTGGACCACTATTGTTAGGATACATTCACTTTTAAATCCAGCCTTAATACCTGTGTGTGTTTAGAGTATCTTTTTTCAAAGAATAAGTAACAATCCTCCCCCAGCCCCCTACCCCGGGGAAATTTACCTAAGTGCTAGGTGTTTAGGGACTGGGGTTTTTGTTTGATTCTTCTTTAGGAGTTTGGAGTAAATCCCTTTTTCTATCTCTCATTTCTTTGACTTGACTTAAATCAATAGAATATGCACAGTAATTCTGGCTCCCCTGCTTCTGAAGCTGTCACACATGTAACATTCTTTGTGATAAAGCCTTAAAATATCATGAATAAAGAGTGATATTTTAAGACTTTATTAACCTAAGGTGTTGTTATGTGTATGAATAGTGGTACCAACATTGCATAGAATAAGAACAGAATCATGTAAATGGATGTTATATCATTTAATCTTTATTCTTATTCACATTTTATAAAAATTCCACAAATATTTGGGATTATGAAATGAGATGCAAAGTTCCACACATGACTATTTTCAGATTTCACCTCTGAGCTCACAGCTTAGAAATTCCAGGATTGAGGATCTAAGTGGCCTTGTAGGAATGGAACAGGCTGGTACTCAAAGCTGCCACCATTTTGGTTTGATTTTGCAAAACTTCCAAATCATCTGTTCAGAAAGCTTAGCTGCTTAGCTGAAACCCCAGCTGCTCTTCAAGATAAGCCATGATGACAGAGTGGCTATAAAAGTAGCATCTCATAGATAAAGAGAAGCATGGACAAGCTCAGGCTGGTTGAACAATAGCTCCTTCCTCTTTGAAAGGAAAGGAAGATAGATGGAAATAATGAATTTCAGTGCCTTATTACTTTCTTTTGGGAAAGTGATCACATTTACTATAAATTAAGAAGGAAGAATTTACATAAAGTATGGAACAGGTCAGAAATGAGTAGACATATGGGATCAGGCAGTTCTCCAGCATTAAGCAAGGACTAAAGATAGTAATACAGACTATAATTCTGTAAATGGGTAGATAAAAACCATAATAATAACAGCAACAGCTAACATTTAAGGAGTGCTCAATATTTATTAGACACAGTAGTATGTATTATCTATAGGTTATTCGTGTGCAAGGCAGGTGCTATCTTTATCCCTGTTCTGGAGATGAGGAAATCAAGGTATACAGAAATTAAGAATGTTACTCAAGGTCATTTGTAGCTCTGCTAGCTTTTAGACCCAGGGTACCTGATTGCAGAAACCATACTCTTAAACAGTATGCCATACTGCCTCCCATGAATTTGATAGTAGATTCAGAGTCCATCCATTGGTAGTGTTAATGGGGGAGGGGATGGTGCGGATTGGTGGAATATGGCCCTAACAGAGGCCAAGTTCTAGATCAGTGGTTCCCAACCTTCTTGACATCAGGGACTAGTTTCATGGAAGACCATTTTTCCACGGACAGGGTTGGGGGGATGGTTCACGCGGTAACGCGAGTGATGAGGGGGATAGTTCAGGCAGTAATGCAAGTGATGGGGAGCAGCAGAGGAAGCTTGGCTCGCTCGCCTGCTGCTCACCTCTTGCTGTGCAGCCCGATTCCTAACAGGATGGGGGCCAGTCCTGGTCCAGGGCCCGGGGGTTGGGGACCCCTGTTCTAGATTATTTAGGAAGTGGCACAAATACCTTAAATATCAAGGTAATCCTTAAAAAAAAAAAAAAAAGGTTCATTCCAACAGACATTGGGTATTGTGGGAGTCTCCCTTTAAGTATTAGGGACCCAAAACAAGGAGATTGAGACTTCACAGTGAGAAACCCAGCCATGGGAAACTGGGATACAAGGCAAGGAACCCAGTCATGGTAGACTGGAGTAAAAATCAGAGGAACAATAATTCAGGGCAGAGGCAGGAAGATCTTGACAGAGGATTTCTTATGTTATCTCCCCTGCTGAGGGTGGAGCTGGTCCCAGAGTCAGATGCATAGCTGTGAGTCTGGTGAATTTAATATATTCAGCTCAGAGGGAAAGAGAAGCAGGGGCATGGAGCCAGGTAGGCCATTACAAATGAACCCAACTGGGTTAGAGTTCCAGGCAAGAGGCTACTTTTACTAACATTACTTCTCCACCACGTCAGCTCCTGCCTCTATGGGAGATGGTGGGAAGTTGTGTGGCAGTGACATTTAAATACCCAAGGGCTGTGGAACAGGGAGATGAATTTTCATGCTATAATTACAAAATTCAATAGAATCCTTTCACATATGTCTTATGGCCTAATCTAAGTTGTTATTCTCTTATTTATTATTTTTTAAGAACCATAGTATGTTATGTAATATGTTGACTGTAGAGCTTGCTAAGCCATTTGGGAGATTATTAGAAAGAATAATTAGATATGAAATTGTTATTTAATTATTCATATCACTTGTTTATGCTGTTTTATAATACGTTTTGGAGAATGTATATGATTTGGGGAGCTCTTGATTTGTATCCTTAAAGGATAGAGTGAACATTCAAGATAGTAGTACTTTGGAAAATGATTTATTTAAATAGTTTCCATTTGCTAGACTTGTCCTCTATTCCGTGGAAGAAAAAAGTAAAAAGCAAATAGTGTTTCTCCAACTCCCTCCATATTTTATCTCATAACAGCCCTAAAAACTATACAACTATCTGTTCTTTCTAAAGCTTATGATTTCCTAGATCTAGTTGTAAGTGCTGTTAAAAATTGCCCCCAAAATTTGTTTAAGAGCCCAGTTTAGTTTCATTTGTGCTAGGAAGCTGTTTTCCAGATGACTGGCATGATAGAGGGCTGTTTCTATCCAAAAATATTTCTCTTGCTTAATCTGTGCATTTGTCACGTTCTGTCCAGTAAATAGCTTTGTTATAAAATGGGTCTGAGATGTATAAAAGGAAAAATGTTAAAATATAGAATGCTTCCAGGAAATGCAGTTACCTTCTGTTACGTAAATTCTCTAAATTGATAAGGTTCATATGCATTTTTGAGTCTCATCTCGCATTAGAGAGTTGGCCTGAGATGGAGAATGAGCATTGGTTTGAGTTGAGACCTGTGCTAAATGCCAGCATCACCTGTTTAAGGAGCCACCAAGTCAGTTCACCTCTGAGTTTGTTTCCTGCTGTGTCAGTTGGCAATAATACCTATCTTGCAGGGTCCTTGTGAAGAAACAAATGTATATAAAGTTGCAAATGTAGACTTTCAGTAAAAGCTAACTGTTACCACTCATTGGCACCCAAACTATTCACTCGAGAGTATCCACTCAAGACTATCTACTCAAGAGAGTTATATAATTTCAAATTAAAAGAAAATGCTTTTGATATAAAAGGCAGTTTCCTGTCTCCCTGGGCACTCCACACAGCCTGCTGCACCATTAGCTGTTGCTATCTGCAGTTAATGATGACAGTTTGGTATGCATCCGGTACTATGCTGAGTGATTTACATACATTATTTCATTTAATCATAACAGCAATCCTTTCAGGAAATTTTTGGTCTCTGACTTTCTGCCATGACTTTGACCTATGTGTGTTTTCTTTTAGAACATGTATTCTTTTGACTTTTATCTGCCTTAGTCTATGCATACTTTGCACTAATGACTTTATGCAACCAAACTATATCGGTTAGGAGGCTTTGGGATGCAAATAGAGAGTCAGAACTGATCTGGCTCAAAAAAAATAAAGGGAATTTTTTTCACACACACAACTGAATAATTCTTCACTGGGCTCTATTTCTCTGTGATTCTTTTCACTCTGTCTCCCGTCATGGCTTCCCGCATTGTATTAGAAATGGCCGAAGCAGTTCCTGACATGACATCTTTATGCTACATTTTCCATGGGACTGGAGAGCTTCCATTCTCCCAGACAAAACTCTTGACTTCCTTTGACTGGATCAGTTTCGACCTTATGTTGCATTTGACATAATCACTGGGACAGGGGATGTTGGAGTGCATTGACTGGCTTATCCCTGCCCTTCCTTCAGTCAATCACTGGACAAGAGGAATAATGTTAATCTGCTTAGTTCAAGCCTAGACCTGAAGTTGTGGCCAGTGTCACCCAGATCACAGAGGGGCATGATGAAGCAGGGGGTGAAGTGGTACTGGGAAGATAGATGTCTTTATCTTGTTTCTAATCTCACATGGAAAGCTTTCAACATTTTACCTTGAGTTATGATACTTTGCTATAGGTGCTTTTTTTTTTTTTTAAAGATTTATTTATTGATTGATTGATTGCTATGTTGGGTCTTCGTTTCTGTGCTAGGGCTTTCTCTAGTTGCGGCAAGCAGGGGCCACTCTTCATCGCGGTGCGCGGGCCTCTCACTATCGTGGCCTCTCTTGTTGCGGAGCACAGGCTCCAGACGCGCAGGCTCAGCAGTTGTGGCTCACGGGCCCAGTTGCTCCATGGCATGTGGGATCCTCCCAGACCAAGGCGCGAACCCGCGTCCCCTGCATTAGCAGGCAGACTCCCAACCACTGCGCCACCAGGGAAGCCCCTAGGTGCTTTTTTTTAATAAAGATATTCTTTATCAGTTTAAGGGAATTACCAACACAGTTAGCTAAGACTTATTTTTTAAAATCATGAATGAAAGTTGACTTTTATTAAATGTTTTTTCTAAATCTGTTCATGTGGATTCTTTATTCCGTTAATGTGATAGATTACACTGATCAATTTTAAAAACAGCTTTAATAGGGTATAATAACATAAACTGCACGTATTTGTAGTATATAGTTTGATCATTTTTCACATATATATATATATACTTGTGAGACCATCACTGAAATCAAAATAATGAACATTTTTGTCACTCCCCTCCAAAACTTTCCTCAGGCCACTCTGTAACCCCTCTCTCTAGTCCCCTTCCTCTCATGCACCCCTCCTCACAGGCCCCCAGGCAACTACTGATCTATCTTCTGTCACTGTAGATTAGTTGCATTACTGATTGAATTTTGAATGTTAAACTAACCTTCCATTTCTGAAGTAAACCAAATGTAATCATTATGTATTAGCTCTTTTTCTTACATATTTCTGTGTTCCTTTACCTAAAATTTTGCTTAGGATTTTTGCATCTGTGTTTATAAATGTGATTGGACTGTAATTTTTTCTTTCTACTAACACCCTCGTCAAACTCTGGTATCAAAGTGAAGCTGGTTTCATAAAATGAACTGGCGGATGTTTTTCATTCTCTTTTCTATTCTCTGGGAGAATCTGTATAAGATAGATATTATTTTTTCCTTAAGTATTTGGTTTGAATCAACCAGAGAAACCAACCAGACCTACAGTTTTCATTGTGGGAATGTTTTTAATTAACGATTTGATTTTAAAACAGAGAACTGTTTGCATTTTGTTTCTTATGCCGTCAATTTTTGTAAGGTGCATGTTTTCTTGACCTTTTTATTGAAATATACACACAGTAATGTGTATAATATTAAGCATAAAGCTTGATGATTTTTTTACAAATGCACAATTTATTGATGTAAAGTTGTTCATAATAGTCTCTTATCATTTAATATCTGTAGGCTCTGTAATGATAGCCCCTCCTTTACTCCTGATACTGATTACTTAAGCTTACCTTCTGTATTTCCTCATTTTTCTCCATCGGGGGTTTATAAACTTACGTGTCATTTCAAAGAACCAAGTTGTATCTTTGTTGATCTTCTCTATTGTATGTTTGTCTTCTATTTTATTTATTGCTGTTTTTATCTTTTTATTTCTGTCCTCTTATTTCTTTAGATATAAGTTGTTCTTTTTATAACTTCTTATAATTTTTAAGCTCATTGCCTTTCACCTTTCTTCTTCTCTAATATATGTATTTGGGAACACAAATTTTCATCTTAAAGTGGGTTTAATGCGACTCATAAATTTTCATGAACAGTCACTTCAAAGTATGTTTTATTTTCATTGTGATTTCTTCTTTGACCCATGGGTTATTAGGAGGTGTATTTCTTAATTTACAAGCATTATAGATTTTTCTAAGAATATTTTTGTCATTGATTTCTAGTCTTGATTCCTAAGTGGTCAATGAATTTACTTTGTATGAATTTGATTTGTTGGAATTTGTGACAATTTGCTTTTGCATATGGTTGATTTTTATAATGATCCATGTATAATGATTTATTTTATTTATTTAAATTTTTATTTTATTTTTGGCTGTGTTGGGTCTTTTGCTGCACGTGGGCTTTCTCTAGTTGTGGCGAGCGGGGGCTACTCTTTGTTGTGGTGCACAGTCTTCTCATTGCGGTGGCTTCTCTTTTGTTGTGGAGCACGGGCTCTAGGCGCACAGGCTTCAGTAGTTGTGGCATGTGAGCTCAGTAGTTGTGGCTCGCGGGCTCTAGAGCACAGGCTCAGTAGTTGTGGCGCATGGGCTTAGTTGCTCTGCGGCATGTGGGATCTTCCCAGACCAGGGCTCGAACCTGTGTCCCTTGCATTGGCAGGAGGATTCTTAACCACTGCGCCACCAGGGAAGCCCAATCCACGTATATTTAAAAGCAATGTGTATTCTGCAGTTTGGGGGTACAGTGTAGTATGTGTGACTATTAGGTCACATATACAAATTGTGTTTTTCAAATCTTGTGTACCCTTATAAATTATTTTGTCTGATGTACGTGAAAAAGGTATGTTAAAATCTCTCTGATTTGTTTTTTTATTCCTCTATTTTGTTTTGTCAATATTTGCTTAATATATAATTTTGGGCTATGTTATTAGGTACATAAAATGTAGAATTATTATCTTTTACTAAAGAACTTAAACTTTTATCATTTTGAAGCATACCTATTTCTAATAATGGTTTTTGCCTTAAAGTCTCCTATGCTTGATACAAATATGGTTTATATGCTACGGTTTATGCATTTTCTTTTTATATATAAAATCCCCAAATATATTATCATATACTTAAAATCCCCTAATATATTATTATAACTATTGTTATATTCAGTTAATCAAAATTAAATCAAAATTCATTTAGATTTATCCACATTTGTCCTTTTTATCATTCTTTATTCCTTCCTGCATCTTTGAGCTCCCATCTGGGAGCTGAATACAGCCTTTAGTATTTTCTTTAAAGTAGGTGGTTGGTGAAAAACTCTCTACATCCCCCCCCACCACGCCACAACATGAAAAATATCTTTTGTTCACTTCATTATTGAAGGGTAGCTTGTAGGGAATTCTAGATTTACAGTTATGTTCTTTCAGCACTTTGAAGCTACCATTTCATTTTCTTCTGGCTTCCCTCAATTCTTTTGAGAGATGAGCTATTAGTCTAATATTTGCTCCTTTGAAGTTAATCTTTTTTTCTCTCAGTTTTCTTTTAATATTCTCTCTTTAACTTAATTTTCAACATTTTTACTATGATGTGCCACAGTGTGCTTTTCTTTTTATTTATCTTGCTTTAGGTTCAGAGAACTACTCGAATCTATGACTTTTGTCAGTTTGGGGAAAGTCTCAGCCATTATCTTCTCAAGTACTGCTTCTTTCTCATTCTCTCTTCCCTCCCTTCTGGAGACTTTCTCACTAACTTTCTGGTCAGACCTGAATGGATCCCTGGCAACCTATTTGATCCCATCCCCTGCCACACTCTATCTTGTTCACTTACTTGTTTCTAACTACCTTGCTGTTTTTCTAATAAGCCAAGCATACTGCTGCCTCAGGACTTTTGAAAATATTGCTTCCTTAGCCTGGAACACTTTTCCAGACATGTCCAAGACTCATTCCCTTACATGATTCAGGTCTCTGCTCAAATGTGGTCTTATCAGAGTGGCTTTCCCTGACCACGTTTTCAAAATTATTACCCAGACTCCTCCTCTTCTTCTCACACTGTGCTCTAACCCTTTACCTGGTTTATGTTTCTTCATAACACTTACTAAATATGACACATTATATATTTAATATGTATTTGCTTATTCTCTGTCTCCTTTCATTAGAATATAAACTTCATGAGAGAGGAGACTTCTTTGCTCACAGATAATATCCCAATACCTGGAATTAGTATCTGGAGCAGAGTTAGGTGCTCAATAAATATCTATGGGATGAATGAATGACTAATAGATGATGGATATAGGAAGATAGAGTTCTCTATAGAAAGTGAAGAAAGCAGACAAGGAGAAATAAGCTAAGCAAGGATTTTAATTTTTATAATCTATATTTTGTTCTTTTGCATGTAAAGATAGTATCTTTGATCACATTTCTTTCCATGATTCTTACCTAAAAGAGTAAAATGAAATATTAATATGTTCAAAAGTATTTCTTTCATTAGTTTAAATTAACTGGCATCTCATCATTTAGTTTAGACATGTACTCCATAAATTTTTAAAGGCTTTTAATTAAAACAAATTAAACCTGCTGCATTAGTTAGTTTGGACTGCCATAACAAAATACCATAGACCAGGTGGCTTAAACAACAGAGAATTATTTTCTCACGGTTCTGGAAGCTAGAAATCCAAGATCTGGGTGCCAGCATGGTCAGGTTCTGGTGAGGACTGTCCTCCTGGCTTACAGATGGCCCTTTTCTTACAGTGTTCTCATATGGCAGCGAGAGCGAGCTCTGGTGTCTCTTCCTCCTCTTGTAAGGGCACTAATCCCATCATTAGGGACCCAGCTCATGACCTCATCTCAACCTAATTATTTCCCAGAGGCCCTATCTCCAAATACCATCACATTGGAGTTAGGGTTTCAACATACAAATTTTGGGAGTGTACAATTCAGTTCATAGCACCTACCAAATAATATGGATTATTTTCCAGTGAATTAATGAATAGGTATATTTGACTCTTCCAGTGTTTTTCATAGTGTGAAATTATTATGATTGCACATAAAAACTTA
The DNA here is from genome assembly GCF_965194825.1 of Balaenoptera physalus. NCBI lineage: Eukaryota > Metazoa > Chordata > Mammalia > Artiodactyla > Balaenopteridae > Balaenoptera > Balaenoptera physalus. The sequence continues at coordinate 52,527,860 of NC_138894.1, read as the reverse complement.
TTCAATTACTTTTGCAAAATATTGTGAATGCTTATAAGTACAAAGGCTAAATTGGCCAGCACCTGGGTAATGCCTGGTCTATTTCATTTGTGGTTTGTAGGGATATCTATTTATTACATAGCTCTCAAGGGACTCACATGAATACATCATTTTTTTATGGGCAAAAAAACCTAACTCTGATTTTCTACATGTCTTTTGTACATTTATTTCCCTAAGTAAATCATAAATCCACCTCTAATGCCTAGACCTACACACAGTATGCAGGCATTATAGCTACTCAGAAAGAATCTGTCGTGTAGGTCAAAGCTCCTTGGCTGGAGAACTGACTCCTCTGATAGTAATGATTTTGCCTCACTGGCACCTACAGTATTTTTCTAGCTTGCCTGAGGTCAGCATGTCTTCCCGATGTTCATGGATTATGCTGCTTTTCCAAGAATGTCTCAAAGGGATCCTGCCTGAAAGAAAAGATGCCATACTCTCACATTTCACTGCCTATAAAGAGAGCGAGAATGCCCTCTGTCTTGTGCTTTTAGTCAGCTTCAAAACAGAAATGGAACTGACAGTCATCAACTCAGAGTCTCCCCCACCGCCCATGTATTTTCTAGTCTAGAATGAAGCTAATGAGGTAAATAAAATGAAGCTTCCTAGAAAAGTGAAGGAGGAGAGCATCCACCACCTCACTGCTCCTCCCATTCCTCACCCCTGAAATAGGATTGTTAGCATCTGCTATGATCTAGAGGAGTATTTGGGGCTGTGCCATCTGTCCTCATTAGAAGCACTGAGCTCATAATGACTAAGAAGCTCCAGGGGGTTGTCTAAGCCACCAAGGTTAGAAAGGGGCACAGCATTATCACAGCTGAGCTAAAATTTAATATGATTCTTACTTTACCGCCTATGGTGACCTAAGAAGGTGAGATGGCAGACAAATAGAGGAGCTTAGTCATGGCTCACCAAAAAGCCAAAAAGCTGTCTTCATGATGGAATAGGGAAGAAGAAACTGGTAAATATTTCTAAATGTCATATGTTTACATACGAATTTATTTTTAGAATTCTTCTCTTGTGAGAACTATGTACTTTAAATAATTCCTAAATTTAAAGTATTTATATCAAAAATTGTACATATACTCACCAATTAAAAATTAGGAGTGTTCCCTAGAAGAAAGTATAACCCCAGTGGTCCAGGGGCTGAGAATTCTGTCATTAGAGGTGGGGATTTCTTCTCAGAATGAAGTTAATGTGGTGTTCCTACCTGTGTGACCCCATGGATGGTTGAGGGGGTCTGGGGTTATTCTTTATTTTATTTTTTTTTCATTTTTTAAAAATAAATTTATTTACTTATTTATTTATTTTTGGCTGTGTTGGGTTTTTGTTGCTGTGCGTGGGCTTTCTCTAGTTGAGGCGAGTGGGGGCTACTCTTCGTTGCGGTGCACGGACTTCTCATTGTGGTGGCTTCTCTTGTTGCGGAGCATGGGTCTAGGTGCGCAGGCTTCAGTAGTTGTGGCTCACAGGCTCAGTAGTTGTGGCTCACAGGCTCAGTAGTTGTGGTGCACGGGCTCAGTAGTTGTGGCACGTGGGCTCAGTAGTTGTGGCAAGTGGGCTCAGTAGTTGTGGCTTGCGGGCTGTAGAGCGCAGGCTCAGTAGTTGTGGTGCACGGGCTTAGTTGCTCCGTGGCATGTGGGATCTTCCCAGACCAGGGCTCGAACCCGTGTCCCCTGCATTGGCAGGCAGATTCTTAAGCACTACGCCACCAGGGAAGCCCTAAAAATCTCATTATTGATTAAGTTAGATCTTTACAGATTAATACAGTTGAGTATCTTTCCATATGTTTATTAACCATCTGTATCTCCTCTATGAGTTTCCTATTATGTACTTTGTCCTTGTTGTGGTATTTTACTTTTTTATTCTTGATTCGTAGGAGTTTTCATTTATTTTGGATAATAATTTTGTCTATTACGTATGTGGCAAATATTTCTCCTCAGTCTGTTGCTTGACTTTAATTTATTCATTAGTATTATTACTTTAAGTTGCAGAAATTTAACATTTTTATCTAGTTATATCTGCTAGTGGGTAGAGTAACTGTGGGGAGTTAAAAGTTGGTGTGCATGTGAATACAGTCTCTTTGGACAATTCCATGGTTAGGTAAGATGTTGGTCTGGGGTTATTCTAATGAAGGTGGGTAGGATTGAGCGTCTCCACAGAAGTGTTGGGGGAAGGGAGTATCACCATATCTCAGTAGTGTATTTTTAGAAACTAAATTTTAGATGAGGAATGAAGTCACAATACTTGAACTAAGAAGAGAGTGAAAAACTAGGTATCAGTTGATTAATTTATGGTGGAAAACACACCTCATTCAGGAATCAGTCTACATGTGTACTGAAACATGGCAAGCAGAGAATCATAAAAGAAAATTGCCTTTTCCCAAAAAAGTAAAACTTGAAAACTTTTGTGGCCTAGAGAACTCACTCTCCTGTTCCAAAAAAGATATTTCTTTTTCTGACTAATAACTTGAAAAAGTTGTCTCTCATCAGAGCTCCTGTAGCACACCTGAAGACATCAGTACCTTTCTCATTCTCTAACTTTTAGTTTTCCCATTTTTATTGGTCCTCAGCAGTTTGTCGTTGCAGCATCCCCTGCCTCATCAATACCATAACAAGTGAAAATTTCCAAGACTGAGGCTTATATTACAAAGGGTGCAATTTAGACGAGCAGCTCTGAGATGAGCAGCCCTCCCGCACATGGAGTGAGGAACACAATGATGTAGGAGTGAGAAACCCTGAGGGCTAGACCTAGGGCTTTTATTACCAAGCAGCCTGTGTTTTTCTGGCTTCAGTGGCTTAGGCTGCAAAATAAGATACCTTTTACTTTTGCCATGGAACCCAGATCTAGCACTTTATTTTATTTTAGTAATTCTGGAAAGAAAACATTTAGGCTGAAGGGATGCATTTCTGTTCTCACTGAGGTAAAGAGGTTTTGTACCTTTTTATTTTTCTTGGTAAAATCTTCACTTTTAATCTTGTAGCCTTTATTTTTGTTCTTTTCTCTTCCTTTGGCTAGCTGGAGAGCAAGTGCCATAGATGTGGCCCAAAGAATATATTCTTTTCACCCTTGGAGCAAGCAGTACCAGAGTGAAGCACCCTATCCCCTCTGGGCAAATGCCTGCGAGTAAAAACATTTTTAATTAAATCAATTCAGTTATTATAAGTTGAATTAATCTGTAATTGTGGCATATCATGGGAAACTATTTATGACATAAGCCAGCTGACCCTTATCCAAGTTTCCATGGAAATAACAAGTATGTTCTTGGACTGTTCTAAAATTTCCAGCTGCTTTAAATGTGATATTGAAGCTAAGAAAGAAACCTTCTATTAATAACATGTATTTGAAATGTGTTCTCAGGTGCTCAAGAGGTAGGCCTAACTTGAAAAAAATTGACTGTAAAGATTCAAGGTGCAATAACCATGGGCTTTCCCTCAAACTTCTTTAATTGAAACCTCTGATATTATTGTGTTGTTTCTATCTGAAGTCAAATGGGGGAAGAGATTGCAAAAAAGTTTTGTGGTTTTGTATTTTTTCCTCTATGAGATAGAGACTTATCTACGTCAGGAGAAGAAGAAGTAGTCATAGTCTTCTCTTGAATGATCAAATAAAGTTTTTGTTCAAGAGATAAACCATATTCCATAGTACCAGATTTATGAATCAAATGTATTGCTGTTAAGAGTGTGAAAATGTTTCAGATGAAATGATAGTATATGGGAGAAATTACCTATGTATTTATACCAGGCCTAACAAAAGTGCAGACACCATGACTACATTGCATGCTTGGTGAAGGTAACGGCAGGTTTGCCGTATTCATAACATTTGAGTTAATCTGTGCAAATCCATGCACACCACTACAGAAATGACTTTCACAGTGAGGTCACTGCTGTCTGCAGCAATTACAGCAGAGCATCAAACAGGATGGAAACCACCAGGTTTGGTAAACAGGATATGCTTACAGAATTTAGTAATCCTGAGGTGATCCGGCCCATCACTGATGTCCTTGAGACAACTGCAGGCTTGTCTACTCATTTTGCCCCAGTGGTGGTGTGGTTATTGATTTCCTCCGTTAAAATGGAAAATAGGATTGTATTTGACATATACTTGGTGCTTTAGGTAAGGTATACAGTCATCCGTCAGTACTCGAGTGGGATTGGCTCCAGGACCACCCCCCTCCCCCATGGATACCAAAATCCGAGGATGCTCAAGGCACTTATATAAAATGGTGTACTGTTTGCATATAATCTATGCGCGTCCTCCTGTATACTTTAAATCATCTCTACATTACTTATAATACCTATTACAATGTAAATGCTATGTAAATAGTTGCTGGCATGTGGCAAATTCAAGTTTTGCTTTTTAGAACTTCCTAGAATTAAAAATATATATATATTTTCAATCTGTGATTGGTTGAATCTTTGGATGTGGAACCCATGGATACAGACGGCCAACTGTATAATCCAAAGTTAGCTTCCTTCTTTGGCAAATCCCTGAATCAGTGATTTGCAGCCCTTTAGTATACATCCTTTCTCACCATTCTAAAATTTGCTTGTTATGAATTTATGTATTTCCAGTTTGTGATTTTTCTTTTGACTTTCTTATGGATTTTATTTTTACCACGTAGATTAAAAACTTTTTTCAAGTAGTTGTATTTATCAATATTTTCCTTTATGCCTCTAGATTTTAAATAATAGAAAGGCCTCCCCACTCCAAGTTAATAAAGAAGTTCTCCTTTGTGTTCTTATAGTATTTTTACTATTTTGTATTTTTAAAATTTAAATCTTTGCTCCTGTGGAATTTACCTGGTGTACAGCATGAGGCATGAATCCAACTTAATTTTATTAAAAATGTCTCTCCAGTTGTCGAGACAATTTTTTGAGTTGTCCATCTTTTCCTCACTTTCAGATGCCACGTTTATCATGCCATGTTTCTACGCCAAATTCTGTATGCATTGGGGTCTATTTCTAGACTTCCTGTTCCATCCTATTGATTCATTTGTTTATTCTTGTGTCAGGACTACACTTTTAATTACTGTAGCTTTATATTATAATAAGTGTTAGAAATAGCCCCCTTGATTTGTATTTATTTTTGGAGGCTTCGTTGACATCCTTTTTTTAATGTATTTTGGAATTTGCTTGTCTCTCCCCCACCCCTTCCTCAAGTTTTGACCTTGTTATTGTAATTACAATACATTTCTAAGTTAGCTTAGGAAGAACAACTTTATGAGATTGAGACTTCCTATCTAAGAACTTGGCATGCTGTTCCGTTTGTCTCCTTCAGGAATGCTTTAAAATCGTATTCATAAATCTTACACATTTCTAAAGTTTTTTTTATTAGATATTTCATCTTTCATTATTGCTATTGTAAATGGAGTCTTTCCCCATTTCACTGTAAACTCACTATGTTTGTTCATCTGAAATGTATTGATATCTATATAGTAATTCTGTATCATGCTACCTTACTAAATTTTCTTGTTTACAGTACTTTTTCAGTTGAATATCTCAGGTTTTCCATAATGATCACAAATTGTGATAGTTTTCATTTCCTTCTCTGAATTTCTGTACTTCTGGTTCCTTTCTCTTATTAACCATATTGTCTAACATCCAGTACTGTTAAGTAATAGTGGTGACAAGTGAACATCCTTCTTTGTTCCTGACTTTAGTGGGGATGCCTCTACTGTTGCCCCAGTAAGCTTGATGGTCACTTTAGGACCAGGGTATATTTTATCAAGTTAAGAAGGTATCCATCTATTTCTTAAGTTTAAACGTATTTCTAAATAATGAAGCCCCAGGCGTGTGTATCTGCAGCCTCCCTAGCATGATAAGATCAAAGCTCTAAAAGGAAACTTAAGACTTTCTAGTCCACCTCACTCCCATCATGAGTAATAAACTCCAGTCACAGTAATAAATTCCAATCACTTCCCCCCAGAAGTCCCAAAATTACATTGGAAAACAAGCTGGAGCTAAAAATCATTGTATCTTAGGTCTCACACCAGTGTTCTTTTGGGTACACAAAATTAACACTGAAAACTTATGATTATTTTTCTCTTCCATTGTGCATTTTCCTTGAGATTTTCCCATTTTATCCCTTTCTTTTCATCACATTGTTGGGACCTCACATGTGTGGCTTGGCTCTACATTCTTCCCCACTGCCGAGGAGCCAAGTTTATTAAGGATTTTTAGACAGTGACATAATCCCTTCCCCACCCCGAAGACCTCTGTGAGTTGGTCTTCTTGGACAAAGTGCATTGTCTTCCAAATACTGCTGGTTACTCCTGGAATTAAAGCCCAAAGCTTGCTGGAGCCACTTGAACACCTGAAAATATGCTTTAGCTGTGACAGTGCCTTTAGCAAAGGGATGTGAACCAACAGTAGATGTGTCATAAATGCCATTGTGTCTTATATCCATTTGTGAGTGGTATTCAGATATCAAAAGAAATTAGGTCATAATATGTTTACAATCTTCAAAGGAAAAAAACAATTATATTATTAGTACTGTACTTCTGATTTTGATGTGTCATAACTTTAATAAACATAGAAATTAGTAAAACATTTTATATGCTAAGAAAATTTGTATACAAATGGGAAAAATCGTAGCCATTTGGCAAATTATTTTCTACGGAAAAACAAGATAGTATTTCTATCCACGTATAGTCACTAGACTCTGGAGTCAGACCTGGGTTTGAGTCCTGGCTTTACCACTGCCTGGCTGACTGACTGAACACAAGTAACATAATCTCAACTGAGTCCTGTTTTCCTAATCTGCAAATGGAGTCAGGAATACCTTGTAGAGTTGTATAAGAAGAGAATAATGCACATGAAGTGCTTAGCACAGTGGTACCATGATGTAAGCCCTTAATAAATGACAGCTATTATTAGTATAGCCTATTGTTAAGGGCCATAATACAGCCTGTTGTTTTTCTTTAAATTACATGAAGTTAGAGGTCCAGGAACAAATATCACAAATTTTACTCAGTTTGGATCTATAATTGCAAAGCAGCTCAGTTATCGACATAGCCTCCTTTCTGAGACTTAGAACTAAGGTACTTGTAAGGATTTGACTGAAGTCTGCCCTGGCTCCTCTTTCTTGGGAATTATTTGGGCAGGCATGGCAATTAACACTTACCTAAAACCTCAAGCCTAAAAATATGTTATTACCTTTTTTAAATTAGGTTTTCAGTAGCCAATTATTTTTTGACCATTTTCCACCAATAAGTGGAATAAACCACTACAAAAGACTAATATGATTCATACTCTACACATTTAAAGCTATAAAGGACCAGGCATCTTTTACTTACACATTCATTAAGTAATTTTGGAGTGCCTAATTTGTACTAGACATAAAATATATATCCTTAAAGATATATAGATGAAAAAATAGATTCCATACTGTGAAGAAGCTTATACTCTAGTATGGTGTCTAGAGAGGAACTTAAAAGCCACCTTTTATAATATATGCCTTCTGTAATATTCCTAACTTCGGGGTGGGGGGGGCAGAATAGTCCTCTTATATGGTCCCATAGCACTCTATGCTTGCACTTATTTTAGCATTTCTTACACTGTACATTGGCTCCCAAGCAAGACTGTAGGCTACTTGAAGACAGGGACTGTGTCTTACTCATCACAGAAGAAAAAGATACCTAAACATGATGTTGGCCCTTAAATAACTTAAAATTGGGAGACAAAGACTTATCTACACTACTAACACATATAAAGAACTAACTTAAATATAAACTTGTATGAAATAAAATGCTATGGGAAGTAGGAGGTTTTAGAGGTTATTTAGAGGAGATGACATTTGAATTGAATTTAGAAGGAATGGTAGGATTTCCAAAGATAAGGAGGTAGGGAAGAGAATCCAAGATGAGGGAACATCATGAGCAAAGGCACGGAGGCAAGACAGTGCATGGGCTGCTTGAGGAATAGCAAGGACTCCAATGTGAGTAGACGCTGGCAAGAATGTTAGGGAGGAACTTGGCTGTAGCTGACCTTGAATGCAATAGTAGGGTATTAGGACTTCCTTTTGCAGGGAGTGGTGTGTTGACAAGGATATTTGTACAAAAGGGATTAGATCACTTTGTCAGTAGTGTGAATGATGGGACGAGAAAGATCAGATTCAGGAAGGGAAGCCTAAAGATTTTTAGTAATGTAGACAAGAGATGTTGAAGTAAAAATAGATATGGAAAGGAAGAGAGCAATTCTGGAAACATTGTGCAAAAGGACATGTCAAACCCTGATCTTAGAGTAAGAGTTGGAGATTCCAATTTGAGTCATTTTCTCAAAGGTGATGGCAGAAGCTCTGGAAGTGGCTAAGGTCACCCAGGAAGAGCAGAGATAAAGTAAGCCAGGGGGAGGCCACAGAACCTTGGGGAAAGCTTATATTTAAGGGGTAAGTAAATCTTCAGATTTAGAAGAAATGATGCTTCAAACTTTTTACTAAAAAGATGAGGAAAACTGTGTCTTTAGAATTAATTGGTTTGCCTAGTTTACAGCAGAGCCCTTTAGAACCCAGATGCCCCAACTTATAACTCAGTGCACTATTAGTTTAATGCTCTAGACTCTAGTTTAATGCTAAATTTAAAAATCCCACCTACCACCTTTCCCATCCTCATCTGTTTTGGTAAGACAGACTAAACTTGAATTTTAGACTCCTTTACATAAATCAAAGTATCCTGCATCTCTTATGCTTCTAGCTACCAATAGCAAAGAGAAAATTTTGCCATTGGAAAATTCAGGGCAAGCCATCCATATGGATGCCATTTAAAATTATAATGTGTGATATGAATTGATAGTAAGAATTGTAAAAAGCCTAATTAAATCTACCTTATGTTTCAAAGGCAATAAGTTAATCTTACATATTATTACATGTTTTTATATTCCTTATGTTAAAAAAAACAAACCTGCTGCCATTTTCAACACTGAATTATCCTTATTGTCCCCAAATACCTTGTTATAGACAGAAATGGAAAGGTTTTGCTCAAATAAGCCAAACCAAATGATTTCTTTAGTTTTACAGAAGATTTTGTTGCTATTAATACTGCAGTCTTCTATGGCATGTGCCAAAGGTGTAGTTTGAAATTCTGTTTTTAACTCAGTGAAATATTTATATCTCAAAGAGGGAGGGCTAAAAAGAAAGGATATGAAACTTTGATGCAGACCATCTTAAGAAGCAAGAATGTGATGGGGCCATCTCAGAAATAGCATCATCCTTGCTGAACAACAGAACTAAATAATATTTGGCTTTTATCATTTATTTAGCTGGAAGAACTAAGCTTTGAAAATGAACCATCACAAACCATAATTAAATAAACTGTTTACAACTCAACTCTGATAAAAGTCAGTTGATAAAAAGATCAGGAGCAATATAAACACTAAAGGTTGATGGCCCATACCTAGATAAAAATTCCCGCCCCCCAGGAAATGGATTTTAACCATTCGTGGTATAGTAAATGATCCTATTAGAATTCTAATATATGGACCTACAGCCTACCAGAAAGATGGTGGTGTTTTTTTGTTGTTTTTGTTGCTTTATTTTTCTTTGCTTACTTTGGGTTTCTTTTTAATTTTTGTTTTTCTTAAGCAAGCATATTTTATTAAATATACATATAGAAAAATATGTTTCACAAATGTACAACTCAATGAAGTGTTGCAAATTGAATACACCCATGTATGTAGCATCCAGATCAAGACAGACATCCCCAGCCCTTCAGAATCCACCATCATCCTCCCTTCCGGCCAGTAGGTACCGCCCCCACCCCACAACTGTTGGGAGACAATTATCATGGGTCTCTGATACTTCTGCACATCTTGTGAGCAGAGATACCACCTGCCTTTGTTCAGAGTACCCTTTCAAGTTTATTTGAATAGCCTTGGAAGACAAGAGAGAGTGTTTTCTCCAGAGAAAAGGGCAGTTTTGCTTAAGTCTTGAAAAAATAGAGATTGTGTCTTTTATTATTGTCTTTTATTATACTGTTTAGTATGTTAAAGATGTCTCCCTTCAAAGCAAAGGGTAGGCATGTTTACTTCCCATTATAAAACTGAGGTTACCCAAACTCAGGGTTCCTCTCCTGTAATGCAACCCAGTGTGTGTGCAGGTGTCACCTGACTTTCTTCATGTTGCATAATTAGGAAGTAGGGCTCAAGAAGCTGCTGCAATACTGACACTGGCTATTGAGTTGTAAGGTTCTTTGTCTCTTGACTCAGCAGCTGTTAACTAGGCAGGACACATAATAGTTTGTAAGCAGGGTAAAATCTCAGACTCTTCACTGTTCTTGGTAGTAACCACTATTCCAACTTCTACCACCATAGATTAGTTTTACCTGTTCTTAAAATTCATATATAAATGGAATTACACAGCATGTACTCTTTTTTTTTTTCACACACACACACTGTATTTTATTTTTACAGGAGATAAATAGACTGACACCAAGCATTGTACATGGATGACCACAACAAAAGCAACAATGATTGCAATTACCAAACAGCAGCATGTACTCTTGTGACCGGCTTCCTTCATCCAACCTCATGTTTGTGAGATTCATTCACATTATTGCACGTAGGCAGTTTTTTTATTTCTCATAGTAGTCCATTGTGTGAGTATTTCAAAACTTATTTTTCCTACTGTTGATGGATGCTGGGGCAGTCCCTGCTCTTAGAATTGTGCTGTTATAAACACTTTTATGCATGTCTTTGTGAATATATGCAATGCATGTATTTCTGTTGGGTATATTCCCAGAACTGGATCAGAGGGTGTGTACAGATACTGCCAAACAATTTTCTAAAGTATCTGTACTAAGCTACTCTTCCACTAGCAGTGTATGAGCATTCTGGTTTCTCTGTGTATTTTTCCACCCTTGTTATTTTTCATCCTTTTAGTTTAGTTTTGTTTTTTTTCCACACTGACGTGCATTTATTTTACCAAGGTGCATATAAGGAAAGATAAATATGCCAATGGTACACTTCCAATTTTACAGCACAATCTCACAAGTATTTTTGCCATTTAAGAAAAGAGATACATCAATTATTAAGTTGTTACCAGGGTGGATTGTCAAGACAATCAGAGCCACAATTTTTTTGTAGGTTATTTTTCCATAAAGACAACAGTTTCCAAAGTCTTCAGAGTCTGATAAGACCAAGTTATTCAAATTATACTTCTAAAGATACAGTTTTAACAGAAACGAGTTGAAAACTGTGTGACTATTCACAAAAAGTCTCCATATTGTACCAGAAAGAAATTAACATTCTTCCAAATGTTCCTAACTGAAAGGAAAAGAAAATCTATACAACCACATCTTCCCAGTAAACAGAAACAGAGAAAGTAATAAGGTTTTACTAAATACTAGTGAAATTAAGGGCATGGTATTAATTTTCTACATAAAACACACAAAGTTGCATTGGTTGTATTTCTTTAAAAAAATCATCTTTCGGCAACATAGCACTTCAACCACCTTCAATTCTCCCATCCCAATCCTGAGAAAAGTACTTCTCCTCCTATCACCACTGACAAGAGAAGGTATCCCTTCCTTGCAGGCTCTCAGTCAATCCTGTGTTTATTCTAGGCCCATATTTCCCCTGGCTCATTTCTGTCTCTGGCCGTCTGTTCAGTTTTCCTTCTCAGAGCGGGCATCCATCACAATCTCTTTAGTTCTTCCATCCATTCATTCCATGTATGTCTTTCTTTAAACCAACTAGGCATTGCTATAGATGGGTGAGGTCTGGGAAGAAGGCAGAGAGGGACTAAGAGCTCTGGTAGTCTCCTTTACAGGATCATCTCTCTGCCTCTGGAAATGATAAAGAGCCAAGTTAAACCGAAAAGCCTGCTTCTGCAGATGCTTCTGAGCTACCACTTTTTAAAAAGAGATAGAAGTGATATGAGAAAGAGAGGGAGATGAGAAATAGAAGAGAAACTGTACACCTACCCTGGCACTGCTGGCACTTCTTCATATTCAGGATGAGGAAGGGAGACAAATAAAAGTACCTAACTTTTGTATGGCTTCACTGGTTGAGGCTGAGAAAGCCTGGTACTTAGCAAGGACACCATCATTATCCTTGCCATGCAAATAGGGTCTAACTCGTCACCTCAACCACTTGCCTGACAGTCAGTAGGGTTCCTGAGTGATGGTGAGGAATTGAGGTCTTTTAGGGGAGAAACAGAAAGGTCTTTTATATGATGGCAGGAAGCCTGGGTCTACCACCAGTTCTGAAGATCCTTGTTTACCAAAAACCAGAAAGTGGAGCTGACAATGGTCTAGAAAATGTTCATCCAGCAGGCGGCAGCCTAAGGAGGTGGGTGTAGCCAGTAGCAGGCAGCATTAGGTGATCGGAGAAGCAGGAAGAGCAACAGAGTGGCATAAACTGGAGACCAAGCAGCCCAATGCTTCTCTCTCTTGACTTTATTAATGCCCAGCAATTGTCCACATGCCATGTCCGGAGCAGAATGAGTAAAACGAGCTCTTAAAAATATCTGGAAATCCAGATGGTAGTAACTAGACCAGAAGCCTTGGGAACAAACGGGGTCCAAGCGGTGCAGACAAAGGCAGTGCCATCTGTAGCATCATCTATTTGGCTTAGAAGAGTGTGAACTATCGCCACGCAGCATGTGATGTTAATGCACAACAGCACGCCACGGGGAAGTGGAGCAGCATAGCCACGACGGTCTCAATCTTGAAAGCTGGGAGAGCTCAATGTCCAGTGGAGGGAAGGTGCAGAAAGGTGAGCACAAAATCAGCCAAAGGCACACCCTTGCAGTTGCTAAGGCCTAGGTCCGGCAGGAGGTGGTAGGGGACCTGTGTGGGAGTATTTCCAAGAGCAAAGGTTAACCAGATTGGAACCCAAAGGGCCTGGGTATCTCTGCTGGTTCCCTGGTCTGGAGAAGTCTAGCCCTATGGGCTCCTTCATCCCATAGGTAGTATTGCAGTGGAGTTGGCCAGAGGTCCTCTTTGATAATCTCAGCAATCCTGTCAGACTCTGGAAGGCTGTGGTCTGAAAACCAGGCAAAGAAGCTGCACATGAGGTCTTGGTTCCTACGAAGGAAGGCCTGGGGTTCATGGCCCGGGTGCCATATGATCGGAGTGGAAAGAAACACCACGTGCCCAGAGGATCTGACCTCGTATTCCTTCACAGTCCAGTTGTTTCTTCGAAAGAAGAATTATGGGTTTCTTCGAAAGAAGAACTTGAACTTGCACCCCATCCTAGGATGTCTGAGTTCCTTCACCTCCTAATTCGCTACGTACGAGAACATCTCTGCATCTCTGCCTCTAATCAGGGCAGATAGCTGTGGGTGGTTCCGAACGGTAGTGACTCAGAAGCCCGGGATGTTCCTCCACTGTAGGTAGTGTTGACGCATGCGCCCAAAATTGCGCCCGAACTGGAGGAAGGCCCGGTCAGCCTGAGGGTGTGCAGTTCCAGCTGGATGGCCTCCAGGGGATTCAGGTGGAGACCCTCATTCTGGGCCGGGGCCTTGCCTCGTCCTTCACCTCATTTACCCCTCTGTGCTCCTCCACCACTTCCATTTCCTCACCCACTGGCTTCTCCTCCACTTCAACCCTCTCCTCCTCTTCCACTGCTCCTGAGAAGATGGTGCCCCTTTCAGTCTTTGCTTCCGCGGCCTTCGCCCCAGTCATCATCAGCTCAGACCCCGACCGCTCTGGGCCACAGGTTTCTAGGGCCTTCGCCCCAACAGTTGCACGCTGAAAGCCATTTTTCAGGCTGCTGTCTGCTGCCGCAGAGGCAGAGGCTGCTTCCACATCCTCCCCGGGTGGCACGACCTCCTCCCGCCCTGCTTCGGCCGCTCCGTGGTCGCGACCCCCAGCGACTGGGATCTGGGGAGTAGAGCCGCAGCCCGTGGGGCTCTGGGGGGCGGGGTGCTCCCCCCTCCACCGGAAGCTGGGGCGGTGGGAGTGCTTTGATCTCCAAGTTGCCCTCACTCGTCTCCACCATCACCTGCGTCATCTTGCTTTCCTCTAGAAGCTTCTGGCGCTGCTGTGGGTCCAGGTCACCCGGGGCATGGTTGGGAGTAGTGAGGTTGCGGATTTGGGGGAGAGGGATCCCCTGGGCCCCATTAGGGACGCTTATGTTGGTAGCAGCCTGACCAGCTGTTTGCTGGCATCTCTTTTCCTAACCAAAGACTTACTCATGCAAACCAGCCTGTTGCGCAGCCCACTCTTCAATTTCCTGATACTCACCCCTCAGTCTCTCGGCACCCGCTCTCGGTCTCATAGAGTCTATTTCTGTGGCTTCTGCCATCCTTTTTATTCGGATTATTCTGCTGTATGTGTGATGGTGTTACACGGTGGTTTTAATTTGCATTTACCCAGTGTCTAAGAAATTGGGAAGCTTTTCATGTGGTTTTGATTTTGCCATTTGGATATTCTCTTTTAGTGAAGTATCGGAGTCTTCTCCCCATTGCGTGTTCTATATTTTTCATGTTGATTTGTAGGAATGCATTATACATGCTAGATACAAGTCCTTTTTCAGATCTGTGTATTGCATATATCCTCTCCCTCTGTGAGTTGCTTTTTCACTATCTTAATGATGCCTTTTAATGAACAAAAGTTTTTAATCTTCATATATTCCAATTTATCATTTTCCCCTTTAGATTAGTGCTTTTTGTGTCCTGTTTAAGAAATCTTGCCTTTCTATCATCGTTCACATTTATATCTGTAATCCATTTGGAGTTGCTTTTTGTGAATGGTGTGAGGGGAGTCAAGATTCATTTTTCCTCCCATATGATTATCTGATTGACCAAGCAGTGTTTATTGAAGAGAACATCCTTTCCCCATGCATAGGTTTTTAGATGTTTCCATTAAAAGTGACGTATGTCATTGGCCAGAGCTAGTCAGATGGCCTTGCCTAGCTTCAAGGGGTCAGGGAAATATAATCCTCCCCTGAGATTGGAAGGTGAAGGAAACTGAAAATATTGGTGAGCACTGTATCACTCACTCATCACAGACTGTAACTTGAGTAGTGTGTACAAGACCAGCAGAGTTAAGCCAAAGAAAGTAGAGAAGAGGTAATGATGAATAGAAGAGGAGAAATTAATGAAAGACAATAGAGAGTATCAACCAAAGATTAATAATAAAAGGAGAGAGAATAAACAGTATTTGGAATGAAAAATACAATCACAATAGTGATTTAAGGAAATAGAACATGTTGGACAGACTTGTGCCAGTACATTTTCTTTTCTTTTTTTTAAAAATTTTTATTGGAATATAGTTGATTTACAATGTTGTGTTAGTTTCAGGTGTACAGCAAAGTGAATCAGTTATATATATATGTATCCACTTTTTTTTTTAGATTCTTTTCCCATATAGGCCATTACAGAGTATTGAGTAGAGTTCCCTGTGCTATACAGCAGGTTCTTATTAGTTATCTATTTTATATATAGTAGTGTGTATATGTCAGTCCCAATGCCGGTACATTTTCAAACTTGGATGAAATATATGAATTCATGGAAATGTATAACTCATCAACACTGAAATGCAGTGAAAGGCCTAAATAGACATAGAAATAATAAATAGAATCAAGAATTTAAAAAGAATCTTTCTACAAAGTTAGCATGAGGCTAAATGATTTTGATACAGTTACTACCTAACCTTCAAGGAACATATAATCTATTTCTTTTTTTATTAAACATTCAATAAATATTTATTGTGTGCCTGTAGCATGTCTACTACTGTTCTAGGCCCTTAGGATACATTGTTAAACAGAACAAAGATTTCTTCCCTCTTGGAGTTTCTAGCAGAAGAGAAAGACAATAAATAATAATAATAATAAGTAAATGAAACATATTAGAAAGTGATAAGTGCTATGGATGAAACAATAGGTAGAGGTGAGTAAAGGGATTGAGAGTCCTGGGGGTAGGGAGTGGGGAGCAGATTGTCGTTTCAAATAGGGTAAGCAGAGGAAACTTCATTGAAAAGATAAAATTTTGGCAAAGATTCAAATAAGATGAGGGATTTAGCTAAGTGGATATTCTGAAGAAGAGCATTCTAGGAAGAGAGAAGAGCTAAGCAGAGGCCCTAGGACAGGAGCATGCTTAGGGTGTTCAAGGACTAAAAAGGAGATCAGTGTGACTGGAGCAGGGTGAATGAGAGAGGCCAGATCAAGTAGGATCTTACATGATATTGTAAGAAGTTTGGCTTTTATTCGTAGTGAAATGGGAAACCACTACAGGATTTTGAACAGAGGACTCAAAATTTGATTCATGTTTTGCATGGATCACTCTGGCTCCTGGGTGAAGAATAGACTGTGTGGGGCCAGTGGTAGATGTAGGGAGATCTTTTAGGAGTCTATCAAAGTAATACAGGTGAAAGATGATATTTCTTAGACCAGGTGGTAACAGTGGAGG
This sequence comes from Balaenoptera physalus, assembly GCF_965194825.1. Classification (NCBI taxonomy): domain Eukaryota; kingdom Metazoa; phylum Chordata; class Mammalia; order Artiodactyla; family Balaenopteridae; genus Balaenoptera; species Balaenoptera physalus. The sequence goes on along the minus strand of NC_138894.1, from coordinate 52,511,477 downwards.
TGGATAGTGGTTACAGTATGATGGTAGAGCCAGCATGATTTCATGGTGAATTGGATGTGGGGTATAAGAGAAGGAAAGAAATCAAGGATGACTCTGTGGATTTTGACCTGAGCAGCTGATAGGATGGAGTTGCCAGAAGCAGAGATAGGGAAGGTTATGATAGAGCAGATCTTTGCAGGAAAATTAGAAGTTTGCTTTTGGACATGTTAAGTTTGAGATGACTGTTGGACAACAGAGTTGAGATACCAAGTGGGTATTAGGAGTTTGGAGCACAGGAAAGGTCTGGGATGGGGATACATATTTGGAAGTAATCAGCATACATGATATTTAAAGCTGTATTTAAAGCTTGCTGAAATCACCAAGGATGTGAGCAGCGATAGACCAAGCCCTGAGGGCTCCAAAATTACAAGGTCAGGGAGAAGAGGAAGAACCAGTAAGAGACTAAGGAGAGACCAGTGAAGTAGGAGGGAATCTGAAAATGTGCAGTACGCTGAAAGCCAAATGTATAAAGGAAAGTGTTCAACTGTGTGACGTGGTGCTGATAGGCCAAGTAAAACGAGAATTGACCAATGGATTTTACACAAAAGTGATGGGGTCAGAATAGGTTTTAAAGGGAATGGGAGGAAGGAAATTGGAGACAGTGAATATTGATAATTCTTTTGAGGAATTTGCCAAAAAGGGAAATAAATGGAGTCATCACTTGACAAGAACAGTTTTAGAGGAGTGGTAGGGTGACAGCTTGACTGTAATGGGTTTAAGAGAAAATCCATAAGGGAGAAAGTGAAAATAGCAAGTATATACAACTCTTGATGTTTTGCTCCAAAGAAATGGGATGGTGGCTGGTGGGGAGAGTGGGTCAAAGAAAATGTCTTTAAAATGGGAGAAAAAGAAGTATGTGTGCATGCTGATGCGAATGATTCAGCAGGGAGCAAAAATTAATAATGTAGGAAAGAGAAAGGAGAATCATTGGAGGGATGTCCTTGAATAGGTAAAAGCAGATGGAATCTAGTGCCTATGTAGGGGAGAAGGAGTCAGCCTTTAATAGGAGCATGACAAGTTCACCTATGGGAACCAGAAGGCAAAGTATGAGGGTGTAGTTGCTGGTTGGTGGGTAGAAGTGATGACGGAGTCTATGAAATTCTCTTCTGTTTGCTTCAGTGTTCTCAGTAAAGGAGAAAGCAAGATTCAACTCAAGTGAGAGGGAGAGAGGATGAGGCAGTGGGAATCTGGGGAGAGAGGGGTAGGAAATAGTTTTCTAGAGAATCAAAGTGTGACTAGACTACGACATACGGTATGATTGTCACACAGCATTAAGATCATGAATTTGAAGTGAGGCACATCGGCATGGTTGTGAATTTCTCTTCAGCCACATTCAGTTTACAGGTGCAGCATGAGTAAGCAGAGTTGGATTTAGTCAGAGCTGAAGCAAGAAGGGAAAGAGAATGATTATAATCTTGATCTTAGAATCTAAGCTAGAGGAGTAAAGGACATATAGGGATGGGGGGCAGTGAAAAGGTGGCCTGGTCAATGGATTGGAAGACCCAGGGAATTGAAGGGTCCCTGGGTTCAAGTACCAGAGTGAGCTAGAAGGATGAGAGATAGTGGTCTGAGAGTGGACTGCAGGGGATTGGTTAGAACCCTACTCCTCCATCCAACTTGGGCTCCAATGAGGCATATTGAGGACGAGGTCATTGCAGGGGAGGTCAGTGTACCAAGAGGCCTGGGTGGGAAGGATCACCTATGTGTATATTGAAATCACTGAGAGATAAGATGAGAAAGAAGTGAGAATAAGCCAGGAGCTAAAATCCTTGAGAAATGAGGGAGAAATGACATGAGAATAGCAAGAATGCAGGGTATTAGGTGATTTAAACTGATGCCAGGAGATTTAAAGCTGGGTCTGTATTCTAGGGCTAAAGTTAATTATATAACACCACCTCCGTTGGCTAAATTAGTTAGTCAAAAGGCAGACACTTTTAGAATTTGATATTACTTAATGTCACAGAGCCTGTATTTTACTATTTTTTTCTTAAAGTGTGCAGAAGAAAATCACACATATGTTAGCTGATCAAAAACAAGGAATGTATATGTTTTTGAAAATTGGTAAGTGAGTAGTGATAATACTTTTTGAGTTCAGTGCGAAATGTTATTCTCTTTCGGAGTCTTTCATTCTGCGTGTGTCCTAGAGTATGGACGAGAAACTACTGAAAAGAACAAAATATGATTTTAACTTTGGGCTTGAAACATTCTGGCTATAAAAAAATGTTTTAAGGGGAGTAAGGGGAGCTACTACAAACTCTCAGAAATATCTAGTCAACCAGAGGCAGAAAGAGGGAAGGGGGAGGGAGAGAAAGAGAAAGAAAGAAAAAGGGAAGAAAAGAAGAAATATGAGTAAAGAGAGAAGATGGCTTTTGGGGAAGAGTACAGTTTAGCCACAAATCCGCACATCACAGAATTGTGAAGTGTTTAAATTCTCTGGGAAACAGAAACAGCATGATGTTTTAAAAGATAAACTTAATATAAGATGAATGAAGAGAGCCTGTGAATTGTATAGTCTTATTTTTCTTTGACTCCTCAAATATTGTTCGGTTCTTACTTGTTTTGAAAGGAATCTCTCATTCTTGACCTAAATTCTTTAAACAAGTGTGTTTGTTTAGTGACTTAGCATACAGAAATATTGTTCTTTGGGCTAGGCCACCCAGTTTAGAAAGCTGAGGGCCTCGGTACTTAAGACTCAAAAGAATGTTGGTAGACAAGAGAAGGAGATGTACACTTTGTTAATTTCCTCTGTTTCCCATAGAAAGACCATTAAGCTGTGTTTGCAAAGGAAATGGTAAAAAAAGAAGCTTTGAGTGATTAACCAAGCAGCTTTATAGCTGCAGTCATCTCTATTGCCTCTTAGAAATAGCATATAAATATAGAAGTAGGGAGAAAATATTTGAGTTACCAGGGTGTGGGTAATGAGTTACTCTGGGAAAGTTAATAATTATGATTTAATCATTTTCTACCACTACAGCACTCATAGAGAGCAAATATACTTTATTGTGCCTAATGAAACTGTTAAGAGGCTGAAGTCTGTGTAGGGTGGGGGTACAGCCAGGTGACAGGGGTGACCAAATCAGCCAGGGATACACAGAGCCATCACAAAAATTCAGAATATAGGTCAAAACACTATGTAAAATGTTTATAATATCTAAATGTTAAACATACATTATCATTCTAGCCTAATTGAGATAAAATTATTAAAAATAATGAAATTGATACTGTAGCAAATGAATAAAATTTAGTTAATCATGAAAAATCGAAATAATATTATTGGATCTTTTAAAAAATAGTGTGATCTTAAAAAACAAAGTGCATTGATGGTGTCATCATTGCAGTATGAGCATAGTTTGGGGTCAGAAATTTCCAGCATCTTTAAAAACTCAGGCTCTGCATTAGTAGCAGAATGGTGAACAGAGTTTTGCTCTAATTCTTAGTATTTTCTTCTTAGCTGTCATTTTTAAATAATTTCTCTTTTTGATCTTTTTTTCTTTAGAAACAGCAATATTTTTATGTTTTAGCACATTACATCCTCACTGCACCCTATGAACTAGCAGGTAGGAAAACTGAGGCACAGAAATAATAAGTAATTTGCTCGTGGACACATAGAAAATCGCAAAGTCAAGAAATGAACCCAGATAATCAGACTCCAAAGCTCTTCCTGTTAAACACTGCAGGGTACACTCTGAGCCTTTCTCAGCCTCAATTCTCTCATCTATAAAATATGGTCTATAATTCTTATTTCTCATGGTGGTTGCAACAATTAAATAAGATGTGGAGCATGGGCAGGGGAGATGTTCTTTATCTGTTTCTGTATTGCTGTCTTTATCTGTTTCTGTATTGTTTGATTTGTTATAATGAGCATGAATTATTCATGTATTTTTTAATCAAGAAAAAAAAATGTTAAGGCCTATAAGAGTGTCTGGCACAGAGAGGCACCCAATAAAGTCATTATTATGTCTGAGAGCAAAGTCAGAGTTTCCATTTGAATCAATAGGGATTTGTCATCTCTGGAAGCTTGGGTGCAAAGAGAAGAAATAAGATAGGGGAACAGCTAGAAGAGAATTCAGGGTAGAGGTTTTTACTTGCCAGTGAGAGGGGCTTGTTCATATTAAAGTGAGGGGTGGGAACCATTGGGAGGGAGAGCTCACTGGTTTAGGCAAGTGGGAATTAACCAATGGAGCAAAGTTCCAAGGAATTTGGGGTTGGGGGAAGTCCTAGAACCTTGGATGAATTAACTTATTTTGGACAAGATTAACAGTGACTTGTTAGTCAATAAGGCCCATTTTCTAAGGTAACAAAAATATCATTTTGGAAAATGAGAAAGGAATTAAAAGAACTCTATGGTTTTCTTTATTTATCTGCCTGGTTCTGGGGGATGTGAGGATAGGTTTTCTGAAGAGGAGCCATCAGTTTATTTTTCCATTTGTGGATTACAATGGTAAAACGATTGTTGGCAAAAGAACATCTTTTCAAGCGGCTTCCCTTGGTGTAGGTCAGAGGGGCAACAAGAGGAGTTATTTCTGCAGCTGGAAAAAAGGTTCAGAGCTGTCTTCCTGGAGACAGCTCTCATTTCAGAGTCTAAAATAGATTTGAATTACTGTGCTATTGGGGAATCGGGGCCTATTCATTCTAAGCACATCTGTTGGTAACTGTTGAAATTCAAATAAATTCAAATAAAGTCCAAGTAATGCTCGTTTTACACTTATCGATTTCAAGGAGTGTTAAAAAACACATATACAGAAAACCTACACTCCAGTCACTGACACTGCCTAAGACACAACATGCAAAGCCTTGATTTTCTTCCAACCAGTTACTTTGAATCTGAGCCACCACATTTTAATTCCTTTAAAATGCTCCTTCCTCCCTACCTGAACTTTTCAACTGAGATTCATTTTCATTTCAAAAGTTTAAATATGAACTATATCAAACAGTTCTGTATTTTGATTTTGATCATTCCACAGCCTTCAGTAGTGAAATGAGGAGGTTAGACTATTAAACTCATAAAGCCAGGATTGAATAAATGCATTTTTCTCTTTGTCTCCTCTCCAGTTTTAGTAAATAAAAGATTTCAGTTAGGTGTTGTGATTAAGGAAACTTGGTATATCTATTTATTTATATATGACTCCAGTCCATAAAGGATTCAAGGCATCTTTAAGAAGGCAAACACAGGACAGAAGAATAAGGGAAATTCCTTTTTTTCGATTAAGCCATGACTCTCTTATAAGGAAATTTGATCTATCTAGTGTATAGAAAGAAATAGAACCATTTTAAGGTTGTGAGTTTTAATTTTTTTCTTAATAGTTAAAATTTTGAATAGTGTTTCAAGTACCATATTTATGTCATTACCTTGGAGTTTACAGTGTTACAAGTAGATACCACACCAAGTACATTACGTGAATTATCTCCTTTAGTTTAAACCTCATAATTACCCTATGAAGTATTATTATTTCCATCTTATAGATAAAAGTATCCAAGGCCTACAAATAAATAATTTGCTCAAAGTCACATAACGAGTCAGGATTCAAATCCATGTCTGTTATTCTGAGTTATTAACTCCTAATCTAAATCATGCCTCATACATGGGAGGCAGTGAAAGAGAAGATCAAGGACCATAAAAGTAAATAGAAATATATTAGAAATTACAGAAAAGAAATTTACATGTAAAAGGAGACATTTGTCTAAATCCAGGCAAACTTTTAAAGAAAGTATTATGGTAAAAATAAAGCATCAGGAAGGAAGAAGACAAACATGGTACCAACAGCCCAGAACAAGTCTCCACAGACAAAGGTGTGGCAAAATCACACTCTCAATTCTCAAGGTGTGTGCTTGCATTCTCTAGTGCCTTTGGGAAATGTGAGTGCTCTCTGTAAGGTTCTGGAAGGTGAAAGATCCTTACTCTAGGAAACTTAATAACTTACCAGCTGACACTAATATTTCTGGTTTCTTCTAACTCTTTGCTTTCATCTGTATGTTGAAAAATACAATCAATATTTAATAACTAAGTCTGTTTAATAACTAGTATTGTTCAACTGGTAGTATAGGGGTTTCCTGCTTCCTTCCCAATCTTATTTACAGAAAAAATATTATCCATGATTCCACTATTCTTTGTCAATAGTGATGTTCATTTTTGCCTTTTTTGATGTGCATAATAAGTAGAATTATTATTTGGCTCCCTTCCACCATTAAATAATAACATTTTTTCAGTTTTCATAATTACAATTCTAATGGCTATATAATAGTCTACTGAATTGATATAGTGTAATTATATTGGGCATTTTTTGTTTGTTTCCAGTATTTTGCTATTATAAATATCCTTCCAAGAACTGATTAATGTATATAATTTAATTGTATTTCTTCATAAGTGAATTGTATGTTTATATCCTTTGATCATTTATCTCTTGAGGTTTTAACATTTTTGAAAATTTGAGTAAGTTCTTTACATATTATATATACTACTTTTCTACCATGATCAATACAAACGTTTCCCAATTATGTTTCCCTTCTTTTAATTTTGTTAGTTGTTTATGACAACCATTTTTTACTTGATGTTTTTGAGCTATTTATTTTTTCCTTTGTGATTTTCATTACTGCCCTAAGCGTTTCAAACATACTATCCCTCTAAAGATTTCATTAATATTTGATTTTTTTTTTTTTTCCCCCATAGCTTTGCTAAGAATTAAAGCAAATATTTACTCTTTAATCCACTAGAGGCTTACTCTGGTAACGTGGTATAAGAGCTGATCTAAATCACTGTTTTGTTTTGTTTTGTGTTTGTTTGCCAGTTACCCTGGCAATTATTAGAGTATAATTAGGCAATTATTAAATAGAATTAGGCAGTTATTAAAGAAATATTATTTTCCTTAATTTTATGATAGTTATATAATACATTACATTTATTTCTATATGTCCCACACTTCTGTATTTTGATCATTTAATTAATATACTTTGTTTTAGGATTTCCTGGGAACTAGATCAGCATCATAACTTGTGGTTTCTTTGTTAGAAATTTAATATTAACAGTTAGAATTTTAATATTAACAGTTAGAATTTTAATATTAAACAAATAGTAAATTTTACTTGGTGAAATTTGTTTTCCTATATGATAACAGTATATATCTCAATTTGTTCATCTTGTTTTATATATTCTAATACACCTTTATAGTTTTATTTACATATAGCTCATAAGTCTTTATAATTTTCTTTATAACTGTCATGGGCAATTCTGTTAAGTTTATCCATCCCCTCTTTTTTTTTTTTTTTGAATGGAATTTCTTTCCTTTTTATTACGTTATTGAGCTGGTGGTTACCAGGATAAAGAAAGCCCCTAATTATGGTAAATTCATTATAAACCCGGTCACTTTGATAAACTCATGGGATAATAAATTTAAATAGATTTCTTAGGATTTTTATATATGCAATGCTTTCTGCAGATAATCACAGTTTTCTCTCTCCCTTTAGTGTATCATTCTATTGGCACAAAGCAAATACCCACTAAATGGCAGTTGCCATTTGTGTATTAAAAAGAATATTAGGTGAGTCAAGAAACTTGAATCCTACTGTCAGTTCCTCAACTAAGAAAGCCATCTATGAAGCACCTTCTGTGGGTCAGGCACCATGCTAGGCACTTTACATAGTCCATCTTGCCTAAGGCTTAGAGTAAGCCTATAGAGTATATATACTGTTACATATCATAGGTAAGGGAACTGATAGGTAAGTTTAGCAGGTATAGAAGCCAAGGCTGGCCCATGCTAGGCCCCCAATAGCAATAAGAAATGGAACACGGAAGTGTCTAACTGTGGCAGTCTGTGCGTGAAAGGCCATGGGCCGGTGGCTCTGGAGTCCTTGACCTGGCAGGTTTTTTTCACTCCCTGGGGACAGCACTGACCACTGAACTTTGGCCAAGGGTCTGAGGAACTAGGGAGGCATGGAGAAGCTGCATCAGCTCACTTTCATCCTTATCTTGTACATACGCTTCACACTTCCTGCTTCCGGGTCACACAGTAAACGTGAGTGAAAGCAGTCCTGAAGGAAGTCTGTGTTCCCCTTCTCACCAGCCTTTCAACCCAGATCAGCCTTTTGAGGTCTGGCTTAGCTCAGTGGGTTAAGTAATTTGTCCAAGATTATCAGTGAGTGATGGGTAAGTGGCTTGCTTCATAGCCAGTGGTCTTGCGGTGTGGTTTGGGCAGGTCATTTCACCTCTCTGCTGTAATTCCCTCATCTGTATAATGAAAGAGTCAGATAAATAATCCAGTTCTGACAGGCAGACTGTTGGTGAATACACCTTATACGCTTCAAGACTGCAGATTCCTCAGAGACTATACTTTCCATGTTCTTGAATCACTCATATTACTTTGCACATAACAAATGCTCAATGAATATTTGTTGATGCCGAATGAATGAATGAATTGATCAATCAATTGAAGAAAATAGTCTTAATGTTTTTCTTTTCTTTCTTTTTTTTAAAATATTTATTTATTTATTTAATTTGGCTGCACCGGATCTTAGTTGCGGCATGCGGAACTTAGTACCCCCGACCAGGGATCGAACCCAGGCCCCCCGCCTTGGGAGCACGGAGTCTTACCCACTGGACCACCAGGGAAGTCCCTCTTAATGCTTTTCTCACAAGAGATTTTCAATGCTAGAACACAGGATCCTTCAGGGGCCCCTAAAATCTCATTTCACATTTCAACTGTGGAATCTTTTATAAAGATAGCATTTGTCATGAGCCTTGTTATAAGAAGATGCTTAGCAGGGGTCAGCTTGTTTTCATCTGAAAAGAATAAAGAATTGAGGTTAGGAAAGCAGGAAGCCTAGAAAGGAGCCAGGTTGGGAGCTGTGGTAGGTAGACTTTCCTCTAACAAAGCTGTTTCGGCTGTTTTTATCTTTGTGCTGCTGTTCTAGCAACACTATGACAAAACTGTGATTATTCAAACTTAATAAGACTAGAACCTGTCCAAACTGTGGGGAGCATACCTTAACATCTCTGTTTGGGCATGCTGTAGAAAACTACCAGATCTTATGTTCTGTCTATAATTTAAACACACAATGTTTTAAATGCACCCTTAGAAGATACAATAAAATTACTTGCATATTATTTAATAGTGTGTTCTCTTTTTATGCCAAAAAAATCCACAGGAAGCTACCCAGCCCTCAGGAGGCATAGAATCTGTGGATTTTGTAATTACTGATTTTAAACTTAAAATCTCATTGAAGTCACTAGTTAATATTTCTAAATCTTTATATCTGAAAACTTCTGAGCATATATCCCAAAAACCTTCCTGCCCCCTCCGCCATCCCCAGCCGAAGTGGGGAGGGAGGGAAGACCTGTACTGCCAATAGTTACAAAGGTTATTTCTGGAATAAAAACAAGGAGTTGCAGCATGCACAAGTGTCTGGTTTTGTCTCTTGAGCTTTACAAAGACCAGCATCATACTGAGACTATAAAATTATTGTTCTCTGAAACTAAAAGAAAAATCTAGGAAAATTAAGCATTTTTGTTGAAAATTACTGAAATGTCAAATTTTTTAAACTAAGTTGTTATATAAAAGGAAGCATACGGAGGAAAAGCTATAAGGAGTCAAACTGTTTTTTATGAGCCACAGTATTTGCAGGAAAAGAAAACGTTACAGAGACCACACCAGTTTCTCTTAACATGGATACAAAGGAGAATCACGTCATCAAAGCAGCAGGTTTGTGCTGCCACAGTAAAGATCATCGGTGGTGCTTTCCATATCCTTCAACTAAACCAAAATACCTGCATTCAGTTGCAGCCTGAGAAACAGGCAATAAAGTCACAAATGCCTTTACTTTAAAAATATTTTTTTACCACTTTGTAGTAGTGTTTAGTTTTATTGTCCCAGAACAGGAAAATGAAAACATCATGTTGATTAAATTTTTGTAATAACTTATTCATTATGGGCATAATTTTTACATCGTCAGTGTTATTTCAGTTTGCAAGAAGAGGTACAGGGCTCAATTACAGAAAATGTCATGGCAACCTGAACTGAGATGGTCCTGAATTCTCTAGACTGTGTTTCAGGTTTCCTAATATTAAAGTTCTGTGCAAGGTAAGGTACGAAAGAAGAAAAAACACCTCATCTAAACAAGCTTGCTCTTAATAAATACAACAATAAAGTTTATTTTGACCTTGAGTTAAAATGATCCAGCTCTACTTGACGACTCTAATGGGGCTGCTCTTTTGTATTTATTCAAGTTAAATTTCAGATAAGCCCTTGAATTGTGTGAGCTCAACTATATTCTCTAAAAGAGAGCCAGACTAACGTGAACGTGAATCCAAGTGTACTTTTCCAGTTACATCTGACTACTGGGATCTCATCTGTCGCGTTTTCTCGCTATGTCACTCCCAACCACAGGAAACTGAGGACTAGCTCTCACTAAGAGAAACTGATAGCTCTCAGAGTATGGGTCAGCTTTGTAGGTATTTAACAATCCTTTTTCTAAGGAATATCAAGCTCTGAGAAATGATTAAGCAGATTTATAGATCTAACATATTAAGCGAAATCCATTTAGGAGAATTTGGAATGTCAGCATGTGCTGTCTTATAATGAACATCCAAGCCCTGCCTGGTTTGCCTTATAGAGTATTTATAAGGAAAAAGTAAGTTCCAGTTTAATGTAATTTTTTATTAGTTAATATTTAGTCAAACAATAAAATGCAACATTAAGCATATCCCTAACTATGTTTAGTATAGTAGTTTACATAGCAATTGTTATGGGTTCTATATTTATGTATCATACATCTTTTTCTGGAAAAAAAAATTGAAGCTGGCTTAAATAGCTTACATGTTTGCCCTTTCTATCGTTAGGAGAAATTAAAGAAATTATAAATGGCCTAGGTATACTCTTTTTAATATTTACTCCCTCTAATCATCCTCTATGTGCACCTTGACTATTCATTCAGAAATACAGCTAGGTTCTCATCTTTTCAGAAAAAAATCCACATCCTTAGCAAGCTGTACAAGACCCTTCACCATCTAGCCATGGCCCCGATAATCCATTTTAATCTATAAGAATCTCCCACTCAAAATATCTGGTGTCTCCATGTTGTTAGTTCAGATATTTCAGCCACTATTTTCCTTTGTTAATAACACCTCATAAATATGTTAGTCTAACAGTTTTCAATATTATAAAACTTATTTACACACGGGGGAAAAATCGCTTCTTGCATTACCACATTGGAGTTACTAAGCCATTGAAAAGACTTAATACCATTGGTAAAATATTACGTAGTATTTAACTCTGGATGTCATTACCTCCCAGCAAGATAAATTGCCAATAAAATTTCAACATTCATTGTAATGACTTTGACTTTGATCACAAAAGCCAAGTTTTATATTTCGATCTGTGTTCAGATTGTTCTTTCCCATAGGGAAGAGAAAAAAAAGAAGAAATGTTTTATTCCCTTAGGCATTTTTCAAACTCATTCATAATCTTTTATTAATTTAAAATTGATACATATTCATTGGAGAATTTTGAAAATAATTTGAAAACAAGCAAAGAAAAAATGAAAGAAAGGAAACTACCCATATTTCAGGAGATACCCACTATTACCACTTTTTATGTCTTTCAAATATTTTTCTGTCAGTTTATTTTTTTTTACAAAAGTGAGGTCATACTAGATACTGCAAAACTATACTGTTTTGCAACTTGCTTTTAAAAAACTTAATACCATATTTTTTTTTAATCTTATTTATTTATTTATTTTTGGCTGCGTTGGGTCTGTGTTGATGCACACGGGCTTTCTCTAGTTGCAGTGAGCAGGGGCTACTCTTCGTTGTGGTGCGTGGGCTTCTCATTGCAGTGGCTTCTCTTGTTGCGGAACACGGGCTATAGGCATGCAGGCTTTGGTAGTTGTGGCACGTGGGCTCAGTAGTTGTGGCTCACGGGCTTAGTAGCTCCGTGGCATGTGGGATCTTCCCGGACCAGGGCTCAAACCCGTGTCCCCTGCATTGGCAGGCGGAGTCTTAACCACTGAGCCACCAGGGCAGTCCCCAAAAAACTTAATACCGTATTAAAAATGTCTTTTTTGGTAAAAATTCATCTGCATAATTTTAACAGCTATCATTCCTTTATCTGGAAATACAGTAACTTATTTAACCAATTCCCAATTATTGGACATTTAAATTGCCTGAACTATTTTCCTGTTACATACAATACAATGTACATCCTTGAGGCAAAATCTTTATGTACATCCTCAATGATACTTTAGGATAAATTTTGAGGAGTAGAATCACTGAGTCACATTTTTTAAAATAACTTTTATTGTAGTATAGTTGATTTACAATGTTGTGTTAGTTTCTGCTCTACAGCAAAGTGAATAAGTTATACATATACATATATCCACTCTTTTTAAGATTCTTTTCCCATATAGATTATTACAGAGAATTGAGTAGAGTTCCCTGTTCTATACAGTAGGTCCTTACAATCTATTTTATATATAGAAGTGTATATATATCAATCCCAGTCTCCAAGTTTATCCCCCCCTTTCCCCCCATAACCATAAGTCTGTTTTCTACACCTGTGACTGTATTTCTGTTTTGTAAATAAGTTCATTTGTACCATAATTTTTTAGATTCCACATGTAAGTGATGTCATATGGTATTTGTCTTTCTCAGTCTGACTTACTTCACTCAGTATGACAATCTCTAGGTCCATCCGTGTGCTGCAATGGCATTATTTCTTTCTTTTTTATGGTTGAGTAATATTCCATTGTATATATGTACCACTACTTCTTTATCCATTTCTCTGCTGATGGACATTTAGGTTGCTTCCATGTCTTGGCTATTGTAAATAGTGCTGCAATGAACATTGGAGTGCATATATCTTTTCGAATTATGGTTTTCTCCGGATATATGCCCAGGAGTGGTATTGCTGGGTCATATGGTATTTCTATATTTAGTTTTTTGTTTTTTGTTTTCTGTTTTTGCAATTGACAAGGAAATTTAGTTATTTCTGAGATATACATTTTAAAGTAATAACTAGAATTATGACTTTTAACATTATACCAGAACATACAAGATTTTTAGAAATTTCATGTAATGTCTGAAACATTTATATTAACATATTTCCATACAAATAACCCAAAGAAAGTTTAGTATTAGTTGCTTTTGTTTGTTTGTTTATATTGCAGGTTCTTAATAGTCATCAATTATATACACATCAGTGTATACATGTCAATCCAAATTGCCCAATTCAGGACACCACCATCCCCACCCCACCGCGGTTTTCCCCCCTTGGTGTCCATACGTTTGTCCTCTACATCTGTGTCTCAACTTCTACCCTGCAAACTGGTTCATCGGTACCATTTTTCTAGGTTCCACATACATGCGTTAATATACGATATTTGTTTTACTCTTTCTGACTTACTTCACTCTGTATGACAGTCTCTAGATCCATCCACGTCTCAACAAATGACTCAATTTCGTTTCTTTTTATGGCTGAGTAATATTCCATTGTATATATGTACCACTACTTCTTTATCCATTCATCTGTCGATGGGCATTTAGGTTGCTTCCATGACCTGGCTATTGTAAATAGTGCTGCACTGAACATTGGGGTGCATGTGTCTTTTTGAATGATGGTTTTCTCCGGGTATATGCCCAGTAGTGGGATTGCTGGATCATATGGTAATTCTACTTTTAGTTTTTTAAGGAACCTCCATACTGTTCTCCATAGTGGCTGTATCAATTTACATTCCCACCAACAGTGCAAGAGAGTTCCCTTTTCTCCGCACCCTCTCCAGCATTTTTTGTTTGTAGATTTTCTGATGACGCCCATTCTAAACGGTGTGAGGTGATACCTCATTGTAGTTTTGATATGCATTTCTCTAATAATTAGTGATGTTGGGCAGCTTTTCATGTGCTTCTTGGCCATCTGTATGTCTTCTTTGGAGAAACGTCTATTTAGATCTTCTGCCCATTTTTGGATTGTGTTGTTTGTTTCTTTAATACTGACCTGCATGAGCTGTTTATATATTTTGGAGATTAATCCTTTGTCCGTTGATTCGTTTGCAAATATTTTCTCCCATTCTGAGGGTTGTCTTTTTGTCTTCTCTTTGGTCTCCTTTGCTGTGCAAAAGCTTTGAAGTTTCATTAGGTCCCATTTGTTTATTTTTGTTTTTATTTCCATTACTATAGGAGGTGGATCAAAAAAGATCTTGCTATGATTTATGTCAAAGAGTGTTCTTCCTATGTTTTCCGCTAAGAGTTTTATAGTGTCCGGTCTTACATTTAGGTCTTGAATCCAGTTTGAGTTTATTTTTGTGTATGGTGTTAGGGAGTGTTCTAATTTCATTCTTTTACATGTAGCTGTCCAGTTTTCCCAGCACCACTTATTGAAGAGACTGTCTTTTCTCCATTGTATATCTTTGCCTCCTTTGTCATAGATTAGTTGACCATAGGTGCGTGGGTTTATCTCTGGGCTTTCTATCTCGTTCCATTGATCTATGTTTCTGTTTTTGTGTGAGTACCATATTGTCTTGATTACTGTAGCTTTGTAGTATAGTCTGAAGTCAGGGAGTCTGATTCCTCCAGCTCTGTTTTGTTCCCTCAAGACTGCTTTGGCTATTCGGGGTCTTTTGTATCTCCATACAAATTTTAAGATGATTTGTTCTAGTTCCATAAAAAATGCCATTGGTAAATTGATAGGGATTGCATTGAATCTGTAGACTGCTTTGGGTAGTATAGTCAGTTTCACAATATTGATTCTTCCAATCCAAGAACATGGTATATCTCTCCATCTGTTGGTATCACCTTTAATTTCTTTCATCAATGTCTGATAGTTTTCTGCATACAGGTCTTTTGTCTCCCAAGGTAGGTTTATTCCTAGGTATTTTATTCTTTTTGTTGCAATGCTAAATGGGAGTGTTTCCATAATTTCTCTTTCAGATTTTTCATCATTAGTGTATAGGAATGCAAGAGATTTCTGTGCATTAATTTTGTATCCTGCAACTTTACCAAATTCATTGATTAGCTCTAGTAGTTTTCTGGTGGCATTTTTAGGATTCTCTATGTATAGTATCATGTCATCTGCAAACAGTAACAGTTTTACTCCTTCTTTTCCAATTTGTATTCCTTTTCTTTCTTTTTCTTCTCTGATTGCCGTGGCTAGGACTTCCAAAACTATGTTGAATAATAGTGGTGAGAGTGGACATCCTTGTCTCATTCCTGATCTTAGAGGAAATGCTTTCAGTTTTTCACCATTGAGAATGATGTTTGCTGTGGGTTTGTCATATACGGCCTTTATTATGTTGAGGTAGTTTCCCTCTATGCCCACTTTCTGGAGAGTTTTTATCATAAATGGGTGTTGAATTTTGTCAAAAGCTTTTTCTGCATCTATTGAGATGATCATATTGTTTTTCTTCTTCAATTTGTTAATATGGTGTATCACATTGATTGATTTGCGTATAATGAAGAATCCTTGCATCACTGGGATAAATCCCACTTGATCATGGTGTATGATCCTTTTAATGTGTTGTTGGATTCTGTTTGCTAGTATTTTGCTGAGGATTTTGCATCTATATTCATCAGTGATATTGGTCTGTAATTTTCTTTTTTTGTAGTATCTTTGGTTTTGGTATCAGTGTGATGGTGGCCTCATAGAATGAGTTTGGGAGTGTTCCTTCCTCTACAATTTTTTGGAAGAGTTTGAGAAGGATGGGTGGTAGCTCTTCTCTAAATGTTTGATAGAATTCACCCGTGAAGCCATCTGGTCCTGGATTTTTGTTTTTTGGAAGATTTTTAATCACAGTTTCAATTTCATTACTTGTGATTGGTCTGTTCATAGTTTCTTTTCTTCCTGGTTCAGTCTTGGAAGGTTATACCTTTCTAAGAATTTGTCCATTTCTTCCAGGTTGTCCATTTTATTGGCATAGAGTTGCTTGTGGTAGTCTCTTAGGGTGCTTTGTATTTCTGCGGTGTCTGTTGTAACTTCACCTTTTTCATTTCTAATTTTATTGAATTGAGTCCTCTCCCTCTTTTTCTTGATGAGTCTGGCTAATGGTTAATCAATTTTGTTTATCTTCTCAAAGAACCATCTTTTAGTTTTATTGATCTTTGCTATTGTTTTCTTTGTTTCTATTTCATTTATTTCTGCTCTGATCTTTATGATTTCTTTCCTTCTGCTAACTTTGGGTTTTGTTTGTTCTTCTTTCTCTAGTTCCTTTAGGTGTAAGGTTAGATTGTTTATTTGAGATTTTTCTTGTTTCTTTAGGTAGGCTTGTATAGCTATAAACTTCCCTCTTAGAACTGCTTTTGCTGCATCCCATAGGTTTTGGATTGTCATGTTTTCATTGTCATTTGTCTCTAGGTATTTTTTGATTTCCTCTGATTTCTTCAGTGATCTCTTGGTTATTTAGTAATGTATTGTTTAGCCTCCATGTGTTTGTGTTTTTTACGTTTTTTTTCCCTACAATTCATTTCTAATCTCATAGCGTGGTGGTCAGAAAAGATGCTTGATATGATTTCAATTTTCTTAAATTTACTGAGGCTTGATTTGTGACCCAAGATGTGATCTATCCTGGAGAATGTTCTGTGTGCACTTGAGAAGAAAGTGTAATCTGCTGTTTTTGGATGGAATGTCCTATAAATATCAATTAAATCTATCTGGTCTATTGTGTCACTTAAAGCTTCTGTTTCCTTAGAAATTTTCTGTCTGGATGATATGTCCATTGGTGTAAGTGAGGTGTTACAGTCCCCTACTATTATTGTGTTACTGTCGATTTCCTCTTTTGTAGCTGTTAGCAGTTGCCTTATGTATTGAGGTACTCCTATGTTGGGTGCATATATATTCATAATTGTTATATCTTCTTCATGGACTGATCCCTTGATCATTATGTAGTGTCCTTCCTTGTCTCTTGTAATATTCTTTATTTTAAAGTCTATTTTATCTGATGTGAGTATAGCTACTCCAGCTTTGTTTAGATTTCCATTTGCATGGAATATCTTTTTCCATCCCCTCACTTTCAGTCTGTATGTGTCCCTAGGCCTGAAGTGGGTCTCCTGTAGACAGCATATATATGGGTCTTGTTTTTGTATCCATTCAGTGAGCCTGTGTCTTTTGGTTGGAGCATTTAATCCATTCACGTTTAAGGTAATTATCGATATGTATGTTCCTATGACCATTTTGTTAATTGTTTTGGGTTTGTTTTCGTAGGTCCTTTTCTTCTCTTGTGTTTCCCACTTAGAGAAGTTCCTTTAGCATTTGTTGTAGAGCTGGTTTGGTGGTGCTGAATTCTCTTAGCTTTTGCTTGTCTGTAAAGCTTTTGATTTCTCCATCGAATCTGAATGAGATCCTTGCCGGGTAGAGTAATCTTGGCTGTAGGTTCTTCCCTTTCATCACTTTAAGTATATCATGCCACTCCCTTCTGGCTTGTAGAGTTTCTGCTGAGAACTCAGCTGTTTACCTTATGGGAGTTCCCTTGTATGTTTTTTTGTTTGTTTGTTTTTCCCTTGCTGCTTTCAATAATGTTTCTTTGCCTTTAATTTTTGCCAATTTGATTACTATGTGTCTTGGTGTGTTTCTCCTTGAGTTTATCCTGTATGGGACTTGCTGTGCTTCCTGGACTTGAGTGGCTATTTCCTTTCCCATGTTAGGGAAGTTTTCAACTATAATCTCTTCAAATATTTTCTCTGGTCCTTTCTCTCTCTCTTCTCCTTCTGGGACCCCTATAATGCGAATGTTGTTGCATTTAATATTGTCCCAGAGGTCTCTTAGGCTTTCTTCATTTCTTTTCATTCTTTTTTCTTTAGTCTGTTCCGCAGCAGTGAATTCCACCATTCTGTGTTCCAGGTCACTTATCCGTTCTTCTGCCTCAGTTATTCTGCTATTGATTCCTTCTAGTGTAGTTTTCATTTCAGTTATTGTATTGTTCATCTCTGTTTGTTTGTTGTTTAATTCTTCTAGGTCTTTGTTAAACATTTCTTGCATCTTCTCCATCTTTGCCTCCTTTCTTTTTCCGAGGTCCTGGATCATCTTCACTATCATTATTCTGAATTCTTTTTCTAGAAGGTTGCCTATCTCCACTTCATTTAGTTGTTTTTCTGGGGTTTTTTCTTGTTCCTTCTTCTGGTACATAGCCCTCTGCCTTTTCATCTTGTCTATCTTTCTGTGAATGTGGGTTTTGTTCCACAGGCTGCAGGATTGTAGTTCTTCTTGCTTCTGCTGTCTGCCCTCTGGTGGATGAGGCTATGTAAGAAGCTTGATGGGAGGGACTGGTGGTGGGTAGAGCTGAGTGTTGCTCTGGTGGACAGAGCTCAGTAAAACTTTAATCCACTTGACTGTTGATGGGTGGGCCTGGGTTCCCTCCCTGTTGGTTTTTTGGCCTGAGGCAACCCAAAACTGGAGCCTACCTGGGCTCTTTGGTGGGGCTAATGACAGACTCTGGGAGGGCTTACGCCAAGGAATACTTCTCAGAACTTCTGCTGCCAGTGTCCTTGTCCCCATGGTGAGCCACAGCTGCCCCCCGCCTCTGCAGGAGACCCTCCAACACTAGCCAGTAGGTCTGCTTCAGTCTCCCCTGGGGTCACTGCTCCTTCCCTTGGGTCCCGGTGCGCACACTACTTTGTGTGTGCCCTGTAAGAGTGGAGTCTCTGTTTCCCCCAGTCCTGTCAAAGTCCTGCAATCAATTCCCACTAGGCTTCAAAGTCTGATTCTCTAGGAATTCCTCCTCCTGTTGCCGGACCCCAGGTTGGGAAGCCTGACGTGGGGCTCAGAACCTTCACTACAGTGGGCGGACTTCTGTGGTATAAGTGTTCGCCAGTCTTTGAGTCACCCACCGACCAGTTATGGGATTTGATTTTACTGTGATTGCGCCCCTCCTACCATCTCACTGTGGCTTCTTCTTTGTCTTTGGATGTGGGGTATCTTTTTTGGTGAGTTCCAGTGTCTTCCTGTCGATGATTGTCCAGCAGCTAGTTGTGATTCTGGTGTTCTCACAAGAGTGAGTGAGAGCACGTCCTTCTACTCCGCCATCTTGGTTCCTATATTTAGTTTTTTAAGGAACCTCCATACTATTCTCCATAATGGTTGTACCAATTTACATTTCCACCAACATTGTAGGAGGGTTCCCTTTTCTCCACACCTTCTCCAGCATTTATTGTTTGTAGATTTTTTGATGATGGCCAATCTGACCAGTGTGAGGTTGAATCACATTTTATTTATCTAATTAGGCAATACATGCTAGGTGTACAAAAATTCAAAAGGAGCAATGGGATATTCATTGAAAAATAAGCCTTCCTCCTTGCCTTTCCTCCAGATATTCTTCTCCCTCCTGGAAGGCAGCTACTTTTAGTAGTTTTCATTTATTTTTGCAGAAATATTTCACGCATTTATAAGCTTTTACATATAAATCCTTCAGTATGCATATTAAGAAATTGGTAAAATGGTTTCAATAGTGAAATTTGCTTTATAATTTTATATGCTAGGTAATCATAGGCACAAAACTTTCTACAATAAAGCAACATTGAGTTATTTCAGTTCTGTATTATCCCTTAATTTAGGTTATACTTTTATATAATAATATGTCATTTATCAACTACCATTAATATTTTTATCTTCATGGTATACTTTTAAAACTTTTTATTATAGAAGGTTTCAAACACACCTGAAAGTAGAATAACACAATGAAGCCCCAAGTATCCAACTAGTATGCACATTTTAAGTCTTTTAATAAACAGTGCCAAGTTTTTCTCTATAAAAGTTTTTTACTGATTTATGCTCCTATCTACATATGAGATTTATATTATCTTCATTTTTGTACTGTTGAATTTTCTAGCTGCTGCATCCAATGTTATAGGTATATGTTTTTAAGTAAGAGTAACTCGGTGGCAGGGATGGAAAGTGATAGGAAAAATAAGGCATAGTAACTTTTGCTGCAATAGGACAATAGCTTTAATCTAACACAGTAATGCCAGTCAACTTAGTGTCGCTTCCTGGTTCAGTGTGTTTGGAAGAATGATGAGAACAGATGCAGGATCTGTGGGGAAAAGTGCTAGGATTGATTAACAATGTCTACTACAGAGAAAGCGGGGAGGACTGTTGGCATTCGAGTCATATAGTTTGCTGATTCTGCTTTAGCTTATAAGCATAGCAGCATGCTTTTGTAGCATTCTTTTGCTTAGTAGCCATAAAAACCAATTTGGCTTATTAAAAGGTGATGAGACATTTCTGTGTACCTATAGATTCCCCAATGCCTCCTGTCATATTGACAGGTTTTCTTAAAAATAAGTTGCTCTTTTTTTTATTTTTTTTTTTGGCTGCGTTGGGTCCTTGTTGCTGCACGTGGGCTTTCTCTAGTTGTGGCGAGCAGGGGCTACTCTTCGTTGTGGTGTGCAGGTCTCTCATTGCAGTGCCTTCTCTTGTTGTGGAGCATGGGCTCTAGGCGTGCAGGCTTCAGTAGTTGTGCCATGCGGGCTCAGAATTTGTGGTGCGTGGGCTTCAGTAGTTGTGGCGCATGGGCTCAGTAGTTGTGGCTCGTGGGCTCTAGAGCACAGGCTCAGTAGTTGTGGCGCACGGGCTTAGTTGCTCCACGGCATGTGGGATCTTCCTGGACCAGGGATCAAACCCGTGTCCCCTGCATTGGCAGGCGGATTCTCAACCACTGCACCACCAGGGAAGTGCCATACCTTGCTCTTTTGAAATGAACTCAGTGATGTTGGAACATATGTAAAGAGGATGCTGCTGCAGCATGATTAGGGGAGCAAGTGCAGGGGTTGTATTGTTAGAAGCAGGAAAAGATGACATTTGTCCAGTCACACAGCTTTACCTGGCTCCAAGCAGGAGCATGGATTTGTTGAAGTCTGTGGTGTGGTTTGTGGTCATGGAACAGAGAAGCTAACTGACCCAGAGTGAATCAAACCCCAAATCTTATCATTTTAAATTCCATGTTCTCATTTACTGAGCTAACCAGCCACAACAAGAGTAAACTAAAAACCAACATAAAGTATATCAAGTATTTGAGAACTGTTTTTTCATAAACCAATGGATTGGTAAATCTGGAAGGCATCTTGGAGATCATTTAGACCAGGCTTTGGCAAACTACATCCCAAGGGCCAAATACAGCCCACTGCCTGTTTTTGTAATTAGAGTTGTATTGTAATACAGCCAGGTCCATCTGTTTACGTATTGCCTGTGGCTGCTTTTGCACTACAACAGCAGAGCTGAATAGTTGTGACAGACTATACTGACCACAAAGCCTGAAATATTTATTATCTGGCCCTTTATAGAAAAAAATTGCCAACCTCTTATTTAAACCAAACTTTTCATTTTAGAGACATGGAGATTGGGAATCAAGTAGGTAACTTGAGAAAACAGCTGGCAGAATTCCCCAAATCTCCAATGTCAGGATCCAGAGCTATCATCTCTTAAGATTTTGGTAAGATAGAGAGCATTTTTACATCTTCTGGAAGCCCTACTCTACCTTCTTAGGCAGGGTGTCACTCCCTTCTCCACTGCCTTTCAGGCTTACGCAATGAAGACAATGAAAACGCCCTCCTCTACTCATACAATACCTCACACATTCCTTAATCATTGCATTTATCATGCTGAATTGTAATCATTTGCTTTTCCCACTAAATTCTGAGTTCATTGGAGGCAGGGACCATGCCATATTTGTCTTTGTAACCCAGATTACAGAATAGATATCTAATAACTATGTGCTCAGTGGTTTGCTTTTGCCACTTCATCTTCTTCTGTGGCTATTTTAAGGTAAACTTCAACTATTGTGAAGATAAAATGCAAACATTGTGATTTATAATTTTCTATTCCTGACCAACACCCCCCACTGAGATCCATCAGTAGGAGATGTCCAGAGCCAAATACTATGGATAGAAGGCAGAAGTCTCAAATAGTTTCATTGTATTTGCTAAGTAATGGCCTCAGAGCCAGTCTTGACCTATATTCCTGGCAAACGGACAAGAGCCTGATGTAAATCAAGGTCAATGAGGATGCAAAAGAGATGAAAGATGTTTAGAATCAGTGGGACATTATGGTTGATGGACTGTGCATGGACGTTGAGCGTCAGAGACTCTCTAAATATCAAATTTCAGAATGCAGGAGGAAGAGCACATTGGATGAGGGAGGTGTGAGTGGGAAGGGGGTATAGGGTGTGGGTGGAGGTAGATACGGTACAATCAAGTGGGGAGATTCAGTGGACAGTGGATTATATGAATCTGGAACTTTCATGCTAAGTCTAGGTTTAGATGAAATCATTCAAAGAGTAGATAGAGATTAAGAGAGGAGGGGATTAGGAGCAGAAACCCAGAGATCACCAAAGTAAGGACTGAACACAGTAAGAGGAACTCCCACTGAGAAGGAACCCCTGGAGACGTAGGAGGAAGACAAAAGGTGGTGTCCTAGAAGCCTAGGTGGAGAGGAGAAATGCCAAGTAAAAATATTTTGAGGGAAAAAAATATATGATGCTTTGGATTTAGTGATTTGGAGGTGTCTGATCACATACTGGCAACTGGAAATATTTTGGAAGTAAAGGAAAACTTTTCTTATATGTCAGTCACTAAAAGTATAAAGCTGGTAGGAAAGATGATTTGCTTTTACACAAATTTGTTCAACAACTACCTTTTCCAGAATATGTGTATCAAATGAGGATTTATACTTCCATTATCTCAGGCTTTTAATGAGTTCTAATAAAAACCCATTTGTGCTGTTCAGATTATACTCCTCTCCAAATGGACGACTTGTCATCATCTGATATTTTATGCTGATTTGAGTACTTTTATATGATGGGCCTAAAGTAAAACAAAAACCTTCTCAATACATAAAATCATGTACAAATGGGAGACGTCTTGAGCTAGAATATCTAAAATCTTTTTTAAAAGGTTAAAAAGCAATGCTTATTTAGTGTATGGTAACAGTCAATAAGTATTTGTTGAATGAATGTGTAAATAAATAAATGGTATATTCTCCTATAATTTTTCAACTATATATTGTGGTGATTTTAAAACAAGTCCACAAATTCTTTGACACTCCTCTCACTAAAAGTGAGGTCTAATTCCCATCCCCCTGAATAGGGACCAGTTTTAGTGACTGGCTTTTAACAGATAGAATGCAGTGGACCTGACCCTGAGAGTCTTCCAAGACTAGGTTAGAATATACAGCATGCATGGCAAGGGTGAGTTCTCCCCGCTAAGCTCTGTCCACATTGTAGACTTGTAAGCAGGATAAATATTGTTTAAGTCTCTAGGTTTGAGGGTAGCAACCACAGTAATGGGAACATTCCCTAATTGGAGCATCAGCTATATGTTGCCATGAGATTATTATTGCTTGATCGCCATGGAGAACATTATGATCCTTTAGCACATTCCCATTCTGGCTAATTCTCTCTGTGGCGAGGGGGCATTCTTTCAGTCACCTACTACTCCAGTAGCCACTGGGTAGAACAGCCTTCACTTCCTTTACCTCTCCTAAATCTAGGGGGAAATATCAGAAATGTTGCCTTCTAAAATTGCAAAGAGTAAAATCACCTCTTTCAAAGCAAACTGCCTTAAAATGGGGTTTGTATACATGATATAATAAGTGATAGGTTTTTCCTTGTCTCTGCCCTAAAAACAAGGACGTACTGGAATATGTTTCAGTATAATCAGAGAGTATCCTCAGGACAGGAACAAAGTAACTGTAAAGAAAACCACAGCCTCATTAACCTGTGTGAGGCAGTGATGTGGTAAGTGAAAAATGGTGGGTGGTGTAGAGTTTTTTCAAGGTGATCGATACAATCATTTCAGTGTTTTCTAGGGAAGAAGGTTTTATCATTATATATTTTCTAGGCCAAAATATGCCTAAACTGGAGAAAGAACAATCTATTGTAATTCTGTCTCATTAGCGTGCTTCCCCAATTGGAAAATTCTTGTATAGATGGATGATATATTTGACAAATAGTGAACCCAATATAAATGAATACATGGTATTGTATTTTTATAAATCGATCTCCTATGAATTTGGTTAGTATGCATTTGTTCCCCTGAACTTGATCATTTCAGAGAAAGCTTTTAATATCAATTTCCTAGACCACTGAAGACCACTGGCATCTCCACCAATGTAATGATGCCTCAGGATTCTATAGGAAGCTGCTAGCTAGTTTCTTTCTTTCTTTGATGTAAGTTTAGCTATAGCAGGAAATGGTGTGTGATTAGAAGAGGCTCCCAAACATAAGTCCTCATCTGGATGACTGCCAGATCAAATAGTACTTTCTAGACCCAGTGTCAGGGAGTCTGGTTTCTTCCACAGCAGGACCCATCTTCTGGCTTTAGTGTCATAGTTATAACTTCTGAGACTTCAGACTTTTAATTCTATTCAAATGTAAACATACCACTCTGGTGAGTTTAGATTTACATGCCTAGTTTGAATGGCCTCATCTGCAAGTCATTTGGAAAACTAAATATGACAGCCGTTTACTATATAAGTAGCTTTCAAATCAAAAGAGGGAGATGTAATTAATTAAACTGCATTCTGATTCTAGTACTACACATTCTTTAATCATTTTATTAATCGCTTCAGAGAAATCAAGCAATTTTAAAATGCAATATTAAAATTATGTAGAATTTTACCTTAGAAGAGGGGGAATCATTACATCTGTCAACTTCTTCCATTACATCCTTTTCTTTCTTCTCCCTTTTAGCCTCTAATCCTTCCCTCTTTCACTTTGTCACCTCCTACTAGATAAGTAACTTGGATATACAGATGATGTCCTTTTATTTGTCTAAGATTAATCCAGCTGTTAATAAATTAGATTTTTTTATGAAAAATACAACAGTTTTAAGTCATCCTACAAGCATATACTATTTAAATTTGTTATCAGGGTGAAACCGCTTATGAGCTGAAATGGCCTTCTTACCTCCTATCATGAACCTCCCTATGAACTGAGTCACATGCTTACATTTAAAGATAAAACACCCTCCTAGGGGAAAATGAGAATGTAAAAATAATTTTTTTTTTAAACCCTGGGAAGTTCAAAAAGATAAGCCATTCCCCTGAGATATCTCCACAAAGAAGAGTTTCACTATTTTGATTTCCTGTTAGATATTTAAAGGTATTCTGAAAGCCCCCATCTTCAGGGTTAACATCCAAGTGCAGTAAGCTCTGTCACAGACGGTCCCTTTAAAACGCAGCCCAACAGTCTTCCATTAACATTTAATTTTTCTGATTTTCCACCTATCAGATCTCCTGCTTGATCAGTGGTACTTGGGTCATTAGCTGCCTCTCCATTCTACCTTCGAACTATTATTTTGATCCAATTCCGCACAAATTATTTCAAAGTGACTGTCAGGGAGACGCTTTGTGAGTTCGTCTTTAAAGTCAGTGCAGGCACCTCTCGGCTGGCGGGCCTGGGAGAGCCGAGGCCCCCGCTCCTCCAGCAGCCGCAGCAAAGCGCTGCCCGCGGCGCTCCATCAGCACCACGCTCGCTGGAGGCTGCAGCCGGGTGGGTGCCCGCAGCGCCCACCCCGCGCTCAGCGGAGCATCCAGCCCGAAGCTGCCCTTGCCTGGGGGTGGCGGCTGAGAGTTCTCTGTCCGGTTGTTCAAGGCCCGGGTCAGGACGGCGGCCACGGAGACGGCTGCCCTGTAGATACATGTTTTTGTGACCTCAGAACGATGCGTGTCTCGCTGTAATGGAAAAGGTATCTAGCAAAGTCGGTTGTAAAACAAAACTCTATAAATAAATCTCCATATCCCTGTCCAATAATTTCCTTTATAAAAATCAAGGAAACAGCAGCAAGGAGAAAAAGAAAAAAGCAAAACACAATCCTCACAGCTTTATATGTTTAAACCTCACTTTGTTCCCAACATGACTTGAAGTGATTTGTAAGGCTATGTAAAACCGTAACAAGAGAGCGTACATTTACAAGTGGAAAAGGATAAAAAACAAGGGTGGAGACATAAAATAGAGCCAGGAACTAGGCTTTAAAAAATGTCTGAAATAATGGCCTCTGCTCTGGGCGGGTCACAATTTGGCTCTAAACTATCTAGTAGCCCTTTGTCAGCTAATGGCATCACCCCAACAATTCAATTTGCTTATGAGCATTTTGGGGGAGGTGGAGAGAGAGGTCAGGGTGAGGGGTGAAAATACAGGCGAGTCTGGCCAACTCCCTTCTCATTTGGCTCCATGTAGGAGTAGATTTTAACATATCGGGAACAGAAAACATCCTAGACCTGTGTCCTTAAAGCAATCCTCCTCGACTGTTGTTCTTCTGAGGCAAGGCGCTTGTAAATACTGGAAGGCATTGAATTGAGAGCAGAGGCAGGCTTGGCATGCCAAAAAGAGAACCTTAAAGTTGTGTAAAGCTGCTGTGTCTCTCCTCTCCTCCACAGTCAGACAGCTCAAGAGATTGATCTGTTCTTGCTGTCTTCATTTCTTCACTTCCCCCTCACTCCTAAAACCATTCTAATCCGGATTCTATCCCCCACCATGTCACTGAATCTGATCTTGCAAAGGTCTCCAAAGTATTCTTCAGTTCATCTTTTATTTGGGTCTCAGGAGCATTTGGAAGTTGACGTCTCTCTCCTTCTTAAAACTATTCTTTGTACTTAGTTTTCCTAATGTTGCAGGAAGGGGAATCCCTTTCAGGGTCCAAGAGTGGGCCCTGGTCTAATACTGGGAAATGAATTGCCTGAGGAGACACACGTGCTGACAAAGCAAGAGACTTTATTGGCAAGGGGCACCTGGGCAGAGAGCAGCAGCATAAGGGAACCCAGGAGAACTGCTCTGCCACGTGGCTCACAGTCTCAGGTTTTATGGTAATGGGGTTAGTTTCCCAGTTGTCTCTGGCCAATCATCTTGCTTGGCCCATAATTGGTCTGACTCAGGGTCCTTCCTGGTGGCGTGTGCATCTCTCAGACAAGATGGGTTCCAGCGAGAAGGATTCTGGGTGGTTGGTAGGATATATTATTGGCTGGCGTCTCCTCCCTCCTTTTGGCCCCTCCCAGATTCTCCCAGTTAGTTTTTGGTGACAGCACCACATTCCTTATCAGGACCTCCTGTTGTGAGACAACTCATGCAAGTGGTTATCATCGTGCCTGGCCAAGGCGGACCATTTCCGTCAACAGTTCCCTAACACTAACACCACGCTTCGTGGTTATTTCCCTCTTCTCTGGTCATTCCTTCTACCTCTCCTCCATCTGCTTCTCTTTTCCACCTGACCCTTCAATGTTGGTGTTCCTTGGGATTCTGTTCTAGTGCTGAAAAGAACTCCAGATCTGAGAGAGTTCACGAAAGTATTGCTGTCATACAGACCAGCAAAAATAATATTTCTCATCTTTTGTATCCCATAGTGTAGAGTTTCACGAAGTTCTTGTTAACCGAATAGCAGTAGACATGGTAGACATGGTATGTTGCCTTGCTCAACCTCTGTTCCAAATGCCTTCTGGTGCCTTTCCTTTACTGCAGACTCTGGAGAGCTAGGAGCTATGTTTCTCAGACTCCCTTGCAGCTAGAGTTTCAAATGTGATCTTGGTTTCATCAATCAGAAGTCCTCGTGTGAAATTTGAATTTGGAACTGAATTGGGTGGGGAGAGAAGCAGTGGGATCTGAGTCATCCATTTAGCAGGTGAGGATCTAGCAAACATTACGAGGCTCTGGAGCCAACAATTCTGGTAGGGCCTTCATGACTCCTGGACTGCAGTTGGGGTAGTGTGTTCATAAATGCAGCGATTTTGGTGGCAGCCTCCTGACTTCTAGCAGCTCCCTTAATGGGCCTATCAGAAAAAAAAAAATTGTCCACGGTTTGGAAATGGAGATTAGGGGCTGTCTTTCAGGGAAGGTGCTGGGTATTGTCTAGTGGAGCTTTATGGAATTTTCAGGTGCTATACAAATGTTCACTTGATTGATTTTCTGTTGACCAGGTTATTTTACAACTCTGTAAGGTAGAAAGTTACTTGTAACAAACTACAGAAATGCAAACACTTCTTGTCCATAGCAAAGCAAATTAGTTTTTCTCTGATAGATATACAATCAGCTTTTGCCCTGAAAAAAAGATAATCCCAAAGATTACTTTTTCATTGCCCTTGGAGTATACTAATGTAGGAACCACTAGCCACATGTGGCTGTTGAGCACTTTAACATGGCACGTTTGAATTGAGATGTGTTGTAAGTGTAAGATACACACAGATTTCAAAGACTCGATATAAAAGTGTGTAAAATAGCGTGTTCATTTTATTTATTGTTTATATAGATTATATCTTAATATTTTGGATATATTGGACTAAAAATATGTTGTTAAAATTAATTTACCTATTTATTTTTACTTTTAATGTGGGTCCTAGAAAATTTTTAATTATACATGAGGCTCACATTACAAGGCTGTTGGACAGTGCTGCCTTGTAGAATTTTAACCAATTTTGCATCTATTAGCAAGTTGAGTTCAGCATTCCTGATTGTATGCATGAATATATACGTGTGTGTGCCTAAATTCTCCTTTGAACCAGACATAACATCTTCCAGGTTCCCTCATTAATTAATGTGTTGAATAGAAATCTTTGACACATGTCATATTGTATTTGCATGAGAATCACAGTTTTAACATTTTATACTTTAGCAGCCAATTCTACAGAGTTGCTCCAACAGGGCCATCCAAATCTGTTCTTCCAGCCCTTCCAGTGATTTTGTAAGGACCTACTTCGCTATATTAAATTCCATTGTAAAATAGCTAAGGTGGTTTTCATTACCTGCTACTGCACCCTGTCTGATACAATAGCTAAAAATTATTGAGTGCTTACTATTCTCTAGATATTGTGTAAAATGCTTTACACAGATTCTCTTGTTTAATCTTCATAACAACTCTCTGGGGTAGGCTATATACTCTCCTTTTCTACAGATGAGGCACTGAGAATTTAAGAAAGTTGCCCAAGATGACCAGTTAAGAAGTGGTAACTGGATTCACATCCAAGCAGAATGACCCGAAAGTCCACTCCATTACCACTGTGCTGCCAGCATTTATTTTCTTTTTACAAAATGAAACAGAAGAGCATATCTGTCACTTTGTTGACCTGGAAACGGTGGTGTGGCAGAGAAGCTAGAGGTTTCAATCATGCCTTCACTTCTTCTGCCTTCTCTGCATCCAGGCCCTTGATTCAGATTGGCTGGTTCTCAGAATCTCAGACATAGCTCATGCCTGGGTAGTTCTTCCAGACTCTCCCCCAGATGAGGAGGTTGAGTGACATGCTATTTCCCACTGCAGCTGAGAAGCAACTCCACCAAGAACAAGAGGTTTTACTAGTGGAATTGCATTGAAGTGTGTGACTTGGAGGCTCACAGAGCTTGCTAAGCAGGCTCTCCATCATCTTTGGCAAAGGTAGAGAACAATTATGCTATAATAACTACTTTTAAGGGCCTGCTGGGTGTCAGACATCGCATTAGGCAATTTATATACGTTCTCTTTAATCCTTTCAATAACTCAATGAAGTGAGTATTATTATCCTATTTTAAAGATGAGGAATCTGGTCTCAGCTTAATTATGGATATCCTAGGATTCCCTTTATAATCACTGAACTCTTCACTAATCATGGGCTACATATTTAACAGAAACTTTAAACATTATATCAAAATACATTCAAAATGCTTGTATTGATAATAAAGAAGTATATGATATTATTTGTCCACATGTAACTAAATAAGGAAACTTGCTAAAGAAAGGAGAATAGCAAAAATATTATATGCTATCTTTTCATTATTAATGCTAATTTGAAAGCTTGAAATGAGCAGACAACTCAATATTTTCCAACATGCATCACGTTAGCTTTTAATTCATTAGCTGTCTTTTCCTACTGTCTGCTTTCTTGCTGTGGTCTACATTTTATACTGGTGCTACAGAGCTATGTGAAAGGATTATGCTGCCCCACTTTAGTCCCAGGAAATAGAACTGCTATGAATTATTAATAGTATTGGCTTTCTAATGCTTTAATTTCACCTCTTTGTTTCGGAGAAGGATATTAGTTAAATGGGTTTTTTTTTGTTTTTTTTTTTTTTTTTTTTTACCACTCCAGGAGCTTACTACATTTTGTAGGAAATGCTGACTTGAGTTCTAGAAAAGATGGCCTTGTGTTGATTTCCACCTCTACCTGTGATGGATCCTCCAACCATTCCATTCCTCTGTATCCTTGCTCAGTGATAGGTTAATAGGGAAGTTTTCAAACTGTGCTCTTCAGAGCCCTTGGGATTCCCGAGTGGTTCTCGAGGTGCAGCTGGCAGAGAGAAAGGCCTGGGGGGAAGATTCTGCACCCCCAGGCCCCAACCATTCCCTTGTTCAGAGAAGCACTTCACTTCTGCTATAAGCAGTAAGCTTTTGTGCAAGATTATGTTGGAAGAAAGGTTTCTTTTCTTTAAAAAGGAGCTTAAAAATCCTGAATTAATACAGCAAATACAATAAATAGTAGGTGTCTGTACATCTTTGGGATACTAAGAAAAATGTCTAAGGATTTTTATTGGATAATCACAACATGTATGAGCATATACAACCAATCGTACGCTGAATTTGACCAAGGCGGCGGCATATCAGGTGACTGGGTTTGCAGGATGGACTTGGCCCTCTCGTGGTGTTGGGATAGTCACCCTGAACTGAGTGAAGTTGGTTACTATGTTTATTTATGTAGTGAGTAAACGCACAATCACAAGAAATGCAGTAAA
This sequence comes from Balaenoptera physalus, assembly GCF_965194825.1. Lineage (NCBI taxonomy): Eukaryota > Metazoa > Chordata > Mammalia > Artiodactyla > Balaenopteridae > Balaenoptera > Balaenoptera physalus. Next base: position 52,480,793 of record NC_138894.1, on the reverse strand, counting down.
ATCTGGGGGCTGGCAAAAATATTGCTACATGGACAGATTCCCATGAACCACAGGCTTATATTCAGCTTATTAGGTCGATCCATAGGCTTCTAACTTTATTTAAGAGACTGAACATTGTCATTATTTGAGTTATTTCATAGGGGACTTCCATCAGCAAATTATTTACTTATTTTCTGTAATAAGAGCAACCATTTCTTTACCTTTCAACGAGTGGGGGAAAAAAAAACAGGAGGGTTTTGTTTTGTGTGAGGTAAAAATCAAAGAGTTAACAGGTCGTGCTCAGGGTTCCTTTCTGTGTGTGGACTGTGTAGACCCTAGAAATGCCCCTTCCTCTCATGCATGGAAGCTATAGACCTGAGGAGGGCAGGCAGATGACAAAGACTCCATTCATTCAGTAAATATGTATTGAGTGCCCATTATCACTGGGCATCATCCTAGATGTTGGGGATACAATAGTAAGACTGACCCTGCCTTCTTAGAATGTGCATTCTAATGTGGAGGAGGCACGTAGTGAATACATAAACAATCATATAAACGTAGCAATTATAGAATGTGGCAATTCCCATGATATACACAATAGCATGGGAGTGGGGCCGTTTTTAGATAGGGGCAGTCAAAGTAAGGTCTCTGAGAGGACAAAAACCTCAGTGCATTTTAGAAGGCCACAGCTGGCCTCTTTGCTGGCTGCCAAGGCCATAAATGTGTGGCACTTACTGTACTTGACAGCTAAATGAGTGCCATCTGCACCCACGAATTAGAGACAATGCTGTGGAAACCCTGAGGGGACCAATAGTTGGTGATTCTCTGAACAGGAACAGAAAAACACAGCACAATTAATTTATTAAATGAAGAGATTTTTTCCTTGGTCACTTAACATTTATCAGCACTGTGTTTTATTCATTTCTTTTTAATGCAAAGATGGCCTGAAGAATACTTAAAAGTAATATGTGCAAGATCATTGTCCTTTGCCATTCCATAAAAAATTGTTCTCACAACTGTGTACAGTTCTCATCAACCATGTAAGAAATGTATCCATAATGGAATTCCTGTTTCTGTTATTTCTTTATAATTGTTAACGGCAACATGATTTTGGTAAGAGAATTAAACTTTACAAAAATTAGTTTTATTTTCAAAATTTCTACATAAGGCATTTATATTAGAGTGAAGGGAGAACATGGTTGTCAAGTAACATGACTTCTGTCAATAGAATTTTCCAGTTTACATTCTCATTCTTTCATTTTTATTCATTGAACCTTCTTATTGTTTTTTAAAGCCTACCAGCGGATCATGTTGCTTAAATAAAAATACCTGAAAGATATATGCACACAAAGCAGACTCAGATTTACAGCAGAAATAATGGACTTGAGTCTTGTTCGAGAAAATATAATTCACCCATCCATCCAACCATCCATCCAACCATCCATTCAATATTATTTATTGAGTCTATGAAACTGATAGGTAAAATATACTGGAGTTAAGAGCGTGTATTAGTGTATTATGATCGTGTTGGGCGCACACAGTTCATGATTCAATCTTTCTCTGCATAGTTACTGTAGCAATTCTCTGAAAGGCATGTAAGTAGCCAACAGGTGGCTAGAGAGGCTAAAATAAAGAGCAATTTGAAATTATCCACTGTGTTAAAAATTGACTAACAGAATGAATTCTGGAAAAATACATGGGGTGGTTTACCTAGGCAACCACAAAGAAAAGAAAAGAGAAACTATTATATCACCAAGGAAGTTCAGTAAGCCATCTGATTACAAAATGAGAAATCACTAGTTTCTCTGTATACCAGTTTAAAAACATGATGATTAAAAAGCATCTTGTTCAAAACAGCAAGAAAAATAGAACATATCCAAGTATAAACTTACCAAGAAATATACAGGACCTGAATTTAAGCAAACAAAATTTTAATGAGGAACATAAAGACTTGAACAAAAGTAGACAGAATTGTTACTTTTTTTAATACAGGTTTCTTGAAGTTTAATAATTTTTCAAAGTAATTCAAGAAGATCAGTCAAGAGAATGTATTTCTTTTTTCACAAAAGACATAGTTTGGTTTAATTCACTGTAATTGGTTTCTAAGTGGGTTTTTAAAAATAATTTACATAGATTTCTTTTTTGTCTCGCTTTATGAGAAATACTGATCAGCATATTGCTTCTTTGAAAAGAGGAGTCAAATCACCCAATTCTTTGTGAGAAATAAATAAAAATTAATTATTGACTTCACTTTATTCATAATCAATACTCTTCATAAATAGTTTTTATTCATAAATATTCATGAAAAAGTAAAAGCAATATTGAATAATTTAAATACATATAACTTTAAAATTATTTTTAAATTTTTATTTTATATTGGAGTAGAGTTGATTAACAATGTTGTGTTAGTTTCAGGTATACAGCAACGTGATTCAGTTGTACATCTACATGTATCTATTCTTTTTCAAATTTTTTTCCCATTTAGGTTATTACAGAAGACTGAGCAGAGTTCCCTATTCTATACAGTAGGTCCTTGTTGGTCATCTATTTTAAATATAGCAGTGTGTATATGTCAATCCCAACCTCCCAGTTTTCCCTTTTCCCTTTGGTAACCATAAGTTTGTTTTCTAAGTCTGTGAGTCTATTTCTGTTTTGTAAGTAAGTTCATTTGTATCATTTTTTTTTAGATTCCACATATAAGTGATATCATATGATATTTATCTTTCTCTGTCTCACTTACTTCACTTAGTATGATAATTTCCAGGTCCAACCATGTTACTGCAAATGCATTATTTCATTCTTTTAATGGCTGAGTAATAATATTCCGTTGTATATATGTACCACATCTTCTTTATCCATTCATCTGTTGATGGACATTTAGGTTGCTTCCATGTCTTGGCTATCATAGACAGCGCTGCAATGAACATTGGAGTGCATGTATCCTTTCAAACCATGTTTCTCTCTGGATATATGCCCAGGAGGGGGATTGCTGGATCATATGGTACCTCTATCTCTAGTTTTTTAAGGAACGTCCATACTGTTCTCCATAGTGGATGTACCGATTTACATTCCCACCAACAGTGAACCTCACTTTTCCCCACACCTTCTCCAGCATTTATTGTTTGTAGACTTTTTGATGATGTCCATTCTCACCAATGTGAGGTGATATCTCATTATAGTTTTGATTTGCATTTCTCTAATAATTAGCAATGTTGAGCATCTTTTCATGTGCCTCTTGTTCATTTGTATGTCTTCTTTGGAGAAATGTCTATTTAGATCTTCTGCCTATTTTTTGATTGGGTTGTTTGTTATTTTGATGTTGAGCTGCATGAGCTGTTTGCAGATTTTGGAGATTAATCACTTGTCAGTCGCATCATTTTCAAATATTTTCTCGCATTCCATGGGTTGTCTTTTCATTTTGTTTATGGTTTCCTTTGCTGTGCAAAAGCTTTTGAGTTTAATTAGGTCCCATTTGTTTATTTTTGTTTTTATTTCCATTACTCTAGGAGATGTATCAAAAAAGATATTGCTGTGATTTATGTCAAAGAGTGCTTTTCCTATGTTTTCCTCTAAGAGTTTATAGTATCAGTTCTTACATTTAGGTCTTTAATCCATTTTGAGTTTATTTTTGTGTATGGTGTGAAAGAATGTTCTAATTTCATTTTTTTGCATGTAGCTGTCCAGTTTTCCCAGCACCACTTATTGAAGAGACTGTCTTTCCTCCATTGTACAATCTTGCCTCCTTTATTGTAGATTAATTGACCATAGGTGTGTGGGTTTATTTCTGGGCCTTCTATCCTGTTCCATTGATCTATATTTCTGTTTTTGTGCCAGTACCATACTGTCTTGATGGCTGTAGCTTTGTAGTATAGTCTGAAGTCTGGGAGCCTGATTCCTCTGGCTCCATTTTTCTTTCTCAAGATTGCTTTGGCTATTCGGGGTCTTTTGTGTCTCCATACAAATTAAGATTTTTTTGTTCTAATTCTGTGAAAAATGCCATTGGTAATTTGATAGGGTTTGCACTGAATCTTTACATTGCCTTGGGTAGTAAAGTCATTTTGACAATATTGATTCTTCCAATCCAAGAAATGGTATAGCTTTCCATCTGTTTGTTTCATCTTTGATTTCTTTCATTAGTGTCTTATAGTTTTTGGAGAACAGGACTTTTGTATCCTTAGGTAGTTTATTCCTAGGTATTTTATTCTTTTTGAGGTGATGGTAAATGGGATTGTTTCTTTAATTTCTCTTTCTGATCTTTCGTTGTTAGTGTATAGGAATGCAAGAGATTTCTGTGCCTTAATTTTGTATCCTGCAACTTTACCAAATTCATTGATGAGCTCTAGTAGTTTTCTGGTAGCATCTTTAGGATTTTCTATGTATAGTATCATGTTGTCTGCAAACAGTGACAGTTTCACGTCTTTTCCAATTTGGATTCCCTTTATTTCTTTTTCTTCTCTGATTGCCATGGCCAGGACTTCCAAAACTATGTTGAATAAAAGTGGTGAAAGTGGACATCCTTGCATTGTTCCTGACCTTAGAGGAAATGCTTTCAGCTTTTAACCATTGAGAATGATGTTAGCTGTGGGTTTTTCCTATATGGCCTTTATTATGTTGAGATATGTTCCCTCTATGCCCACTTTCTGGAGAGTTTTTATCATAAATGGGTGTTGAATTTTGTCAAAAGCTTTTTCTGCATCTATTGAGATGATCATATGGTTTTTCTTCTTCAATTTGTTAATATGGTATATCACATTGATTGATTTGCATATATTGAAGAATCCTTGCATCCCTGGGATAAATCCCACTTGATCATGGTGTATGATCCTTTTAATGTATTGTTACATTCAGTTCACTAGTACTTTGTTGATGATTTTTGCATCTATGTTCATCAGTGGTATTGGCCTGTAATTTTTTTTTCTGGTATCTTTGTCTGGTTTTGGTATCAGGGTGATGATGGCCTCAGAATGAGTGGGAGTGTTCCTTCCTCTGCAATTTTTTGGAATAGTTTCAGAAGGATAGGCGTTAACTTTTCTCTGAATGTTTGATAGAATTCACCTGTGAAGCCATCTAGTCCTGGACTTTTGTTTGTTGGGAGTTTTTAAATCATGGTTTCAATTTCAGTACTTGTGATTGGTCTATTCATATTTTCTATTTCTTCCTGGTTCAGTCTTGGGAGATTGTACCTTTCTAAGAATTTGTCCATTTCTTCTACATTGTCCATTTTATTGGCATATAGTTGGTTGTAGTAGTCTCTTATGATCCTTTGTATTTCTGTGGTGTCCACTGTAACTTCTCCTTTTTCATTTCTAATTTTATTGATTTGAGTCCTCTCTTTTTTTCTTGATGAGTCACGCTAAAGGTTTATCAATTTTGTTTATCTTTTCAAAGAACTAGATTTTAGTTTCATTGATCTTTTCTATTTTTTTGTCTCTATTTCATTTATTTCTGCTTTGATCTTTATGATTCCTTTCCTTTTACTAACTTTGGGTTTTGTTTGTTGTTCTTTCTCTAGTTGCTTTAGATGTAAGGTTAGGTTGAGGAAAGAACCTCATTTTAAATGTCTATGTATGCACTCGAGTATCTAGAATATACCTTGCATACAGTGCTACTTAAATACTTATTGAATTGAATTAATGGGTATTATTGGATTATGTGGTTCTTTTACACATTAAGGGGGAGTGGGAAAAAATATATATCTCATTCCAATCACATCCTCACTAATTAGATATAAATTTGTGTAAAAATTTGTGACTAGTTATTTTTTGGCTAGGAGAACTCTTATGTCTGCCATCTCCAGACCTGAGCCACCCCTATCAAGGGCAAGGGCAGCACATGAAGAGTGAGGTCTTAGGGCTTGCCAAGTGACAGATGACCAGAATACTCCTAGGTGAGTAGGCAGGTCAGGCAAGGCAGTTCCTAGCAACATGGATGGCATGTGTGTAGCCATGGCACAGAGTGGCCCTCCCCAACACACACACACACACACACACACACACACACACACACACACACACACACACACACACACACACACACACACACACACTGTAAACAGAGCTGACTCACCTAACAGCATGACCATTCTCCTACCAGTGGTGTAAATTCCTCCTTGGCCATAGGTCTAGCCAGTGAAGAAGTTCTTGGTGGTGTTGAAGATCAACTACAGGTAGATAGTCAAGCTCTCAACTAGTTAAATACACAGAGCTCAGGCGGATTAGTCATTGCAGCTTTGATGTCCACTAGTCCAAGTCCTGGACTCACTGGTTCCAGTTCCTCTCTTATTCTCTCTGGTGCCAATTCAAATATGGCTTTCACTCCACCAAAACTGTTCTTGTCAAGGTCATCAGTGACCCCTGTGTTGCTAAACACAATGGTCAATTCTCAGTCCTCACCTTACTTGACCTGCCAGCAGTGTTGCGCCAGTTGATCTCTCCCTGTTCCCAGAGGGCTTCATTTGACTCTCAGGACACAATGCTCTCCCAGTTTTTCTCCTACCTCACTGGATGCTTTCTTTTCCTTTGCTGGTTCTTCTTCTACTTCCTGAGCTCTTAACATTAGGATGCCCTACAGTGCAGTCTATGGACCTCTTTCCTTTTCTATCTACATTCATTTTCTTGGTGATCCCATCCATTCTTATGGCTTTCAATGCTGTCTATCTACAGACAAATTCCAAATTTCATCTCTCCAGCCAGATTCATAGATCCAGCTGCCTACTCAACATCTCATTTAGATGTTTAACAGACATCTCAAATTATTTAACATTCCATAACTGAACTTCTGATCTTTCCCCCAAATCTGCTCTTCTCTCAGTCTCTCCATTTCAGTAAATGACAATTCCATCCTGTAGGTGTTTTTCAAACCAATTGTAGTTTTTCAAACCAATAAAACCCCGGTGTCATCCTTCAGTCTCCTCTTTTTCTCACACCCACATCCAATCTGTCAGCAAATCTATTGACGACACCTTCACAGTATATCCAGAATCTGATCACTGTCACCACCATCACTGCTCCTACCCTGGGCAAGTTACTTAACTCTTCTGTGTCTCTTTCCTCATCAATAACTTAGGAGGACTAATGGACTATAGCTTACAGGGTTAATGTGTGGATTAAAGGAAATAGTATATGTAAAGAATTTAGCACGGTGCTGAGCAAACAGGTAGTGCTTCATAAATGTTAGCTTTTATTACTATTGGCCTTTCTTTTCTAGAAGGTTTCAAGGAGATTTGACTGGTAATATTGAAGCCATCAGCCCTTTTCATAATAACTGAACTTCATTCTTCAACACATGCAATTTTGATTTTTAAGATTTCAACTAAATGAGTAGAAGAAAAGAAAATGTTGCTGTGCTGATGGCTTAGCTTATGAAAAAGAACAAAAGTAAAAGTTCACCTTACCCAGAAAAATTGTCACAAATAAGAATCAAAAAGGGAGTTAAAACAAACTACTATTTGTAAAATAAATAAAAGATACAAGGATGTAATGTACAGCACAGGGAACATAGCCAATATTTTATAATAACTTTAAGTGGAGTGTAATCTATAAAAATATTGAATCACTATGTTGTACACCTGAAACTAATACAATATTGTAAATCTACTATACGACAATAATAGAGTTAAATAACACAAGGGCAGTTTTGAATCATTGTCATTCTTCTCCAGCCTGATTAAGAGTAATTTACAGTTAGTCAGACAACTTTAGCTTAGAAAATATTCTTAATTCAAGGTTATGTGAGATTGTTACATATGATACTGCACAGCTGTATACAGCACTAGCTTCACAACCTCAAAGACTTTTGGGGATATGAGGAAACTTGTAGACTGTTTCTACAACTGGGATAACAGCCATCATTTGTATAAAACTGCCTCCTATTATTATTAACCTGTAGTCCCACTTAATCTGTCACCCCAACTAATTATTAGTAGGTAGAAAGATTCTGGAAAATCCTTAACAATATCTGAGGTGTTAGCAATATTACAGTAATCTTGGAATTTATATGAAGCGTCTCAGGTAAGTACCAAATGTATAAATTATCACTTATTAGTGATATCATGTATAAATTAGACACATGATATCACTAATAAGAAAAAACACTATATAAGCAGAAAAAGTTTCAGAACATTTACTCTGTCTCTTTAATGCACTTTGCTAATATATGTGGTAAGAAATGGTTTTTGAATAGATAAGAAAAATATTCATCTAATTTTAATGTTTAAATAAAGAATAAATGTGATTTTTCCATATTCTTTCATTCTTTCTCTCTCTCTCTCTCATTCTGCACATACATATATATAATCTACCATGTGCTGGGTAAGGAGAAAAACCCATGGTGCATTGTTTTTCTTCTTTATAAAAATATTTTTATCCTTTTGCATACAAGAGCTAGGTAGTAATGGCATCGGATGTTTTAAGAGGAGGGAAATAACCCCAATATAAAACCATCTGGAGTTGACTGTGCTTAATTTGTCATTAGCTTTTCTTTGTCCACATTTAATTATATGTTAAACTCTGTGGTATTCTGATATAAAATTTTTACATTGTACAAATCATGTATATATTTCACATTATATGCAAAAGTTACTTAGTAAACGTAAACTCCCATTATTACTCATCGTGAGATCATTTTAGCTAGTCCATATATACTTAAATGCTAATTTTTATTTGTTTATTTTTGTAGGAAGTCCTGGCTGAGCAATGTTGGAAGTCCTAGTTCTCGCATTGATCGCACGAACTTTTCCAATGAAAAAACCATCTCTAAACTTGAATACTCTAATTTTAATATTCGATACTAATAGGAGAGAACTTAAAATTGTAATGCTCATACTGCACAAAAGACACTGTATTCTTAAGTCTATATATTACAATGATAGTAGCAGAGTAGGGTAAAAAAAAGGAACTTTCTGTTCTGAAAGCTACAACATTATATGTTACTAAAAATTTCTGACACTGAAAGTTTTACTCAAATATGTTTTTAACAAGCCAAAACTTAGCATTCTAAAATTTAAAATGTCATTACAAAATATTTAATATGAATATTTTACTGTATTTAAACTTGTCTCATGGAATCTTTAATTCTAATATTATGGCATACATGTTATTTGGCTGGACATTAAATAAAGTTAACCATTTAAAAATTATTTTTAGGTATAGTTGTCTGAATTGCATTCTAAAATCTCTGAATAATAATTTGTTGTCAAAGTTGAATAATTTGTTTAATAACAACAACAACAAAATAACCAGTAGTTAGATGATATAAATGTATATGATGATCAGCATAGCCCTAAAATCAATAAAGAGTTTCAAAAACTCTGGTTAAATGAGAACATGATTCAGTACTTCGGTTGGAAGTACTTAATGCTTTCTAGGAACTATATTGTTCTGCACAGTGAACAGATGAGTGAAGAGCCCACACTGGTAGTGTAGCAAGCTGCAAGGTTTATACCCACAACCACCCACAATGGATGTCCTATGAACCAGAAAAGGAACTGAGAGTCTAAATAAATCCTACTATCCCCCAAACTTGGCCTATCATCTGGGGATTTTCACATACAGTTGATAATTAAGCAGCATAGTATTTTAAGGGGAAGGTTTATTTCTATACTACAGAATTATACTCTGGAAAATGGGAGACCTTTAACTCAAAATACTGGGGAATTTCAAATGTTGTAGGTATATACTTACATATTCCTTCAATGATTTACAAGTTTTTGTAACAATGGAATCCATTAAAACAAAGGTTTACATGGAATTTTATACATAAAGCAAGTGGAAAAGGACTAGTATGATTGAAATGGGGGTCCGTGGAGCCCTGCACACTTGGTCTCAATTTTCCCTCCTGCATCTTGTCCTCAGCAATTGTCCAGTAATTTCAAATGCCTTGGGAATACAGGCTAGAAACCACCATTCTGTATCTACGGAGCAAATCTCTATTGCTACACTCCATGGCATAGAGAAAGAATTCAGGCCTCTCTTCTCTACCTGCTGCAAGATTAGAATTAAGGAGATGAAGCATGGGTTGACTTTTGTTCACTTGAATGGTTAATTCGATGATAATATTGATATCAAATGTATATAAGACAATACAATTTTAGGGAATGACATTTTTTAAAAACTTTCCAAATACACTTAAAGGAGTAAAGAACTTTCCTACATTTTTAATACCATCACCATGTAAAGGAGACTCAACTGTGTTATTCATTTGGGTTTTCCTCTCCCTGTGTTTCCCCACTCCTGATTCAAGGAAGGTCGACAAGTCTTTGAGCTCCTTTACCTCAAGGAGGGTTTTGGTGCCAGATCCCCTGAAGACAACTTTCCTTCCAAGGTTTCATTTTAAAGGGGACATTATGCTGTGAGTTGAGGAGAAAGACAAACACTATGCCTTTAGCAGGTAAAAGAGAAGCAGAAGTGGCAAGAGCCAAGGGGACAACAAGATTATCCAAGACTTTGGAAAGGGACCAAAGGCAATGGATTTCCCAAGAGATGGAGAACTGCACCTTTCTCCCCAACAGCACCTCTGGGGGATGGCCAAATCTGAGAAGGAAACAGCTGTGGTCCACCCAGAGAAGCTAGATCCCAGGCCCAGGGGCTTCCAGTCCTAGCAAGATTCCTATCCCCAAAAGTGCTGCAAAGCATCCTGACTACAAGGGACCATGGTGGCTTGGATGGTAGTCATGGTAACTGGTATGGACAAGAGACTAGAGAAGTCTTTCCTGAATGTTCTCTCTACATTAGGCCCTTTACATGATCCTTTTGAGAGAGGGTACAAAGCACCAGGGATGAAAGATTTAACTTCTCACCTCCCAAACAGGATGGGACTTGAAGCAGGCTCAATTTGACTTAGGGAAAAGAATTTCTTGCACAGTCAAGTTGAAAATAAAATCTGTATCTCTACACATAGGAAGGCTAAATGATTTTAGAAAAATACGGTCTCAGAAGTGACACCAATATGTCACTTTATTACCCTGATTTCCTCTGGTAGTTCCCTTCCCCAATCTCTTTATAAGAAAATCACACTTTACTGGCACAATCTTCTAACTGCACAAAGTGAATCACATTAGTCAAGGTTGCTTAATGATTAATACATAACTAAGTTCTATTACGGGATGAAAAATATTGTAAATAATGATTAAAAATGGGTGTTCATGAATGGATAGAAAGCAAGAGGAAAAAAAAGTAAAGCAGGGCTTCCCTGGTGGCGCAGTGGTTGAGAATCTGCCTGCCAATGCAGGGGACACGGGTTCGAGCCCTGGTCTGGGAAGATCCCACATGCCGCGGAGCGGCTCGGCCCGTGGGCCACAATTACTGAGCCTGAGCGTCTGGAGCCTGTGCTCCACAACAAGAGAGGCCGCGATAGTGAGAGGCCCGCGCACCGCGATGAAGAGTGGCCCCCACTTGCCGCAACTAGAGAAAACCCTCGCACAGAAACGAAGACCCAACACAGCCATAAATAAATTAATTAATTAATTAATTTAAAAAAAGAGACCAGGTTGAGACCTGGTTGAGACCAGGTAGCACATCTTAACAGTAAACTTAATGTGTCATTTCATATTGAACTTACACAGGGACTTTTAAATTTACATATCATATTTTAGATAATAACAAACCTTGATAGGTTTAATTTTGCCAGAATTAGGCATTTTACAAAACAAGAAAAAAAAAACCAACTAAGCAAAAGATGGGTCTCTACTTCAATGACTGTCAGCCAGGAGTCTCAACACTCCACATGCCCACAACCTCCTCAAGAAACAACACATCAGAATTAGGGGTATACGATTTGTTAAAGCATGTAACTATTTTTCATATTTATAAAAAATTGCCTATCTTTTTAAAAAGCTAACTCAAGAAGTAAAGCACTTGGCTAGAGGGAAGATGCCAAAGACAGACTCTTTAGCAGTCTGGGTGCATAGAAGCAACAGGGGTGTAGTAGAAACAGGAGATTTTTCTATCAGGAAGGCTCTGGGCTTCTAAGCTTGAGAAGAAGCAATTCAACTTTCATGTGAGACTGGGAATCTCTAGGTACAGGGGAATTCCCTGCAGCCTGAAGAGGGCTTGTGCTTCAAAAGTAGGTGCTTATGTTAACAAAGAGCACAGAAGCACTGAAGGGGGAACTAAGAGGTGGAGGGTGGATATGGCCACAGCACCCACTAGTTTGACTTTTCTGGAAGTTGGTCACCATTTTCACAATGAAGTATATTCAACTTTGTCTATCGAAGGAATCTTTCAGAAGCACCTGTCTCTAAACTCATAAAGACAACAGAAAAAGCAATCCAATTCCAAAATTTAGCTTGTATTTGGAAATATATAGTCTACAAATATTTCTCATATAGTACTTCTCCCTGGCTTCCATTAATACAGATATCAAAGAATGTTCACTACTTGTTAAAAGGACAAGATTTCCATGTCTGGAACTAATTTTGGGAACTGAATATAGGCAGTGTGGTATGGTAGAGGATATTCTGCTCGAGGAATCAGAACACCTGCATTCTGGGCCCAGCCCACCCCTTAATTAGCTGTGTGCCTAGGTGCCCTCAATGGCAAAGTCAAGAATTGGGACTTCTCCCAGGATTCCAGTAAGACAGAGACCTCCCAGGAGGTGGTTCCAGGAGAACTACAGAAAGGCAATGAGGAAGCTGGGCAGCCAAGAGTCACAATCAGAGCAGTCCTACTCTCATCTCTTTCCTATATTAGGATTCTCCATAAGACGTATTTTGAGAAGAATCCTGCCTCAAACAAAAAACTGAAAAGAAACAAAAACAACAAAGACACTGAATTTAGCATCCGGGGTCTTTTCTAAATTTTTATAAATGCTAAACTCAAATGCATTGCCCATTCTCTTGATTACTTTTGTCAAGCCAGTGTGGTAGGTATACTTTACCTGTAGCCATTTCCATTTTTGTGACAACTGAGCATTGAAAATAAGTTTTTCTTTTTCATAGTGGCCTCCATAAAGGTCCATGATAACTAAAATATTTCTGAAAGTGATTTTCTGTTGTCTTTTGTTTCTATTTTGATGTTACCAAAATTTTAAATATATGCAAGAGAAAATACAAATATATAATTAGTGGCTTAATTACAAAGTGTTTTGTAAGCATATCTTGAAGATTTTAACTTAACATTTAGAATTATGTGTAAAAGGTAATTTTCCTCTTCTTAACAGGTTCAAGTGGTTTTGAATAAAACCAAAGTCTGATAAAAATTTAAAATTTTAGAATTAAAAAGTCTAGTTACTATGTGATCTCATTAGCAGATTTTTCTATAGAAACTGGGTTCTTCCCTCTCCTAGAGAGCAAGATTTATGCTTTCTCCTCTGCTGAAAGGACAGTATACGTTCTTGGTTGGATGTCTAAGATACTTCTTTCATCCTTAAACTACATTTTTCTTTCATTAGTTTTATTTTCCATGTTGCCACAATGAACTCTGCAAGAATCAGTGAATACAAGTTTCCAATGTGGTATCTTTTTTTTTTCTTCTAGTTTTTTACAAATACTAGAAGACACATAGAGAAAGAGAAGATGCAGGAAATTCATTGTATTGGAAATGTGGTGTCTGTTTCAAAACAGTTCTAAAGATCAAAGATCATAGTCATTTGATCATTTGCAAGTATTAAAGCAGAATTTCCACTGAATTCAGTGCATATTAATCTGGATTAAGAACATGCCTGCAATATTTAACCATGAAATTGGCATAAAGTGGGTAGATGGTATGTACCATTATTTCTAAGATGCAGTATCTACAACTATGAGAAAAAGATGAGACAGAAATCCTTCTCCTCAGGTATTATTTTCCAGGGTAGTAAAAGAAGAATCAACCCTTCTCTCCCTTCTCTGATCCCAACTACTATTCTTTCTCCACTGATTGGGATAATAAAACTAAATCACAGCACACAGGGGAGAGAAGGAACAGGTAGTAGCCAATTGGGTAGTCCCTTTACTTAAAGCATGGAAGCCAAGGCAAGGTAGCTCTGTAAGTGTTCCTTTTATAATTATTCATACTTTATACGTTATTTTATATATCCTATATCTATGATGTATTTCATAATTTTTTTAAAAATTTAAGGTTCCTGAAAATCTCATAACAAAACAACAGCAAAATACTGGATTAGGGCAGATCAACCATTCTAAGGTTTTAGACCTGAGAGGGATAAACTGTCTGTTGGCAAATGCCAGTGTATAACCAAACTCTCCTCATTAAAAGATGAATAAATGGGGAAAAAAATCAATCTTGAAATTCAAAAGAGCACTACAGCCAAGGTAAATGGAATAATACCATTTAGAATCAGAGGAAGTACCTATCTCTAAAAGTTATTTATTATAGGAAAAAATAAAATTTCAGGAAACATCTGCATATGTCCTCAATAGCGTATAATGAAGGTTGATCTTTGAAAGAAGAGCAGGGAGCCACTGGGGCGAATACGTTCAGATTAAAATAAAATATATGGATTAAGGAAAATTAGTTGAAATATAAAATTCCATTCTGGAATTAGTAACTGGCAAATTTCAACAGTGATACAGAGCTGTGACTGTCAAACCCAGCTGATTATCAGAATTACCTCGGGAGCATTTTAAATAGACTTATTACTAGGCTCCACCCCATACCTAATGAATCAGGATCTTCCAAGGGTTTTGTCCCTGAATCTGCAAGTTTAAAAATGTCCCCAGGTGATTCTGACAGTCTGGCAGTTTTAGGAAACACTGGTATAGAGAATAATCTAAAAAGTTCATCAGGAAAAAGAGATGAAAATGTGAAAAAGAAAATTATTAATTTAGAAGAAAGAGAGCACTTATCTAACCCATCAATAAATCAATGATAGAAATTCATCGGGAAAAAGCAGAATAATTGAAAGAGAAGGAAAAATCAGTTATGATAGAAGAAAACTTTCTTAACGTATATAACTTTAACCTATACAGTATAAAGTTATACAGTTAAGAACAACTTAGGTTTTAAGCAAAAATTACTGAAAATAGGTCCATACATGGCTAAAAAATTAATTATTAAGATAAACAAAAAACCTCTAGCATTCACTTTAACAAGGACCTAATTGCTGCCCAGTAACTGTTCTGTTTCTCTAATCCATTCACTCTCCCACCCTCCTAGACAACCATTTCATACCTACTCCTCACTCAGCCTTGGCTGTGATTTCTATTTCCAGCAGAAGAGAACTTCCCCAAGCTTCTACCACTGCATTTACCTACCTACCCACATTTGTGCCCAACTACTTCCTCTACCTTCCTGCCTGTTACCATAGGTGAATTGTCCGGACACCTGGATGCCATACCCGCAAGGATGCTGCTCCTACCATCCTCACTTCCGCACCATCAATTTTTGTTTCCTATTGAATGAGTCTCTCCTATCCGTCTACACACATGCTGTTATTTGTTCCTCTCTTGACTCTTCCAACTACGGCCACATACCTCTTCCATTTATGGATAAACTCCTGGAAAATAGTTGTCTACACTTGCTGGAATCCAATCCCTCCATTCTCGAATCTGTTTCCATCATGCTTTTGCTCCCGCACCTGTTAACACTCCTTGTATTACCCCTAATGATTTCAGTTCAGCGTTTCTAACTCCACTGGGCAGTTCTCTGTCCTCCTCTTTACTTTAACCTATCAGTACTTGTTTTCACTTGGCTTCCTGGGCATCACACGTTCTTGATTTTCCTTTTACCTCATTATTCACACCTTTTCAGTCTTCTTTTGTGTGATTCCTCCTCATTTCTATAATCTCAACTTTGGAGGATCTGAGAGCTCAGGCCCTGGACATTTTCTCTTCTTAATCTGTACTCATCCCTCTGGTAATATTATCCAGTCTCATAAATTTAAATATTATGTACATGTTGACAACTCCAAAATTTACATCTCCCACCCAGGCTTATTCTTGCAACTCCAGGTTCATCTAATCCACAGCCTAGTCCATTTCCAATTGGACTTCTATTAGGCATCTCAAATTTTAATGTCCCAAAATGAGTTCCTAATTTGCTCCTCTCACAGACTTACTTCACCTCAGCTGATGACTCCTCCTACAAACTCTACACCTTTGTAGATGGTGGCAACACCTCATTTTGAGATGCTTAAGGCAAAAACTCAGGGCTAAAAAAATTCATCATTGACTTTTCTCTGTTCATTCCCGTTGTCTCTGTCTTCAAATGTCCATAATCTGCTTAAAAATAATCCAGTAGGAAGAAGGGAGGGCCAGAAAGTGGATGGACGTATAGATAATACATGATTAAACATGAGTTAACAGCCACTATGTGGCTCATAGATGTTCCGTAGACCATTCCCTCTCTTTTTGTTTGTTTATATTTTCCATAGTAAAAAGTTTAAAAATATATGCTCAAAACTAAGCATCTCTCACTAACTCTAAGGCAACACCCTTGATCTCAGTCATCATATAATAGCCTCCTAATTGAACTCCCTGCTTCTGCCTTTTCCCTTCTTCAGTCTATACTCAACACAGCATTGAGGGATACTGTTAAAAAGGAAATCAGATCATGTCACTCCTCAGCTCGAAACCCTCTGATAGCAATCTATTTTACTCTCAGTAAAAGCCCAGATCATTACTGGGCCCTAAACAATCTGGCCTCCCCTTGTTCTGTTGACCTTACCTCCTGCTGCTCTCTCCCTTGTTCCCCCTGCTCCAGCTACAAGGAACTCCTTGCTGTTCCTTGAATGCCCCAGGTACCCTCTGTGCCCAGCCCTTTCCACTTACTATCTTCTCTGACTTGAATGCTCTTCTCCCAGACATCCACAGATATCACTTCCTTTTGCTCTTTGGGTAAATGTCACTTTATCAATGAGTCCTTCCCTGGCCACCCTATTTAAATTGTCAAACACTCATTCCCCAAACTCCCTGTTTACTTCTCTCCTTTACTTTCTCCATGGTGGTTATTACCATCTAACTAATATTCCATATTTTACTTATTTTCTTTCATTCCAATGTAAGCTACATTAGGGCAGGAATTTCTGTAAGTTTGTACCCTTGCTGTATCTGTAGTATCTACAATAATGCATGGCCATAGTAAGTGCCCAATAGTATTTGTTGAGTTAAATACAGGAAAAGAAATATTCCTCCAAGGGCTTAAACTATTGTAAGATGACAGAGGTAAGACTGCATGTTCATGATAATATATAAAAAATAAGTTAAATTCCTCTATAACAATTCCTCACATAAGCCAAGCATAGACACATAGAATAGACATATAGAATAAGGTGACAAAAACTTCCATTATTATCCACAATATAGCGATGGATTTAATCTCCTCTTGTAAACAACCAGAACACTGGACAAAATACATGGAACAACTGTTTTCAGACAGTGCGCAAAAGGCAGTGTAGGACCGTGATCCCAGAGAAAAGGGGAGCAAATGAAGTGAGTCCTGAAATTGCCACAATTTTCCACCTAAAGGTGATTTCCAGACTGCAAGAGCAGGAAGGGAAAATCCAAACAGGACCTGGACGCCTTGCTAAAGAGCAGAGACAGAGGATGGAGGCTAGTTTACATGTGGCTAATGGCGACCATATTGGAGAGCACAACCCTAGATTGATGGGGGAAAATGGAAATAAATCCACTGAAATTGGACAGTGGTTATCTCCAACTGGTAAGATTTTGCTTTATTTATATCTATGATTACCAAATTTTTCTAGAATAAGTATGTATTCCTTTTATAATATGAAAAAAAAACCTATTTAAAAATGTATACATTAAATTCCTAATACCTAATTTGGACTGAAAAGTGGTGATTTCACCAGAAAATTTTTAGAATTAAACTATAATAGTATAAAAATTGAATTAGCACTTAATCCTTAAAAGTAGTGTCTTTCTCTGGATAGAAATTCCTATGCCAACAGAGGTTAGTAATGGAAATCTCATTTTACTTTAAGGAAATCAGTTTTAAGTTTTCATGTTAAAGTGAAATCAGTAGTTTCTTTACAACAACAATATTTTGTCTGCACAGTGATGGATCTCGATAGGATTATTTGCAAGAAATACAAGAAAAGACATTCTATCTCAGAGACATAATGGAATTCTCTGACAATATAAAAATCTGTTAAATGCTGAAACTTTCAGTCATTTGTCTAATTGTATATCATAACTAAAAGGAAAAGAATTTGCACTTCAGTTGCATAAAATTTAACAAATATTTTAATAATTATAGAAAATAAAATTAGTTTAATGGACCTAAATTGAGATGAATAAAATTAATATTAGATTTAATATTAGATTTTTTTAGAAAGTTGAGGGGAAATACTGTAAATTCTTCCAATCTGTCTATGACCTCCTTACATTCCCTCCTTCATACCAATTTGCTTCAATTTAGCAACAAAAAGACCTCTTAATTGGCCCCATTAGTGCCTACAATATGCAGTCTGAATAATACATTTGAGACATCAGCATTCTGGCGTTTAGGCTGTAGCTTAACTCTGATTTTTAAAAGAATGCCAATGTCCCATTCATTTTATTGTTTCATTCATTGTTTGAAAAGAGAGTGGGAAAAAAACCCATTAGCTCTTCTGAAATGTCAGCAAACGTGGGTAACTCTAAATGATTAGAGCTGTCAATCCATGGCACATCACATGTCTTTAATTCAGCAGCCTGTGTATACGTGGGCATCGTTGCCAGCCATGAGTTCAAACTCTTTACTAATACAAGTTTAAATTCTACCTAGCATATCCTTCACTACTAAAAGTTTGGCTGCATTAAAAAAACTAACCATTTTTAAGACAAAGCTTGGGTATATTAAACAGTATTCACATGAGTAAATTTGAAAATATCACTGAGATGTGAAAGAAGAGATCATTTTAGTGTAAATATTTTCCCAAACCATAACGTGCATTGTTTTTGAAGTGCTGGTTGTCCCTGAGTAGCTCACAATTTCAATAGAAAACACATTCACAAACACACACCTAGAGTAAAATTCCAAGGTAACAAACAAATGATGTCATGGTACTATAGTCTGTATGGTGTAAGTCCTAGAATTAAGGCCTGATGTTGTGTGCTTCCTTGACATCTGATGACATCGGGAGGGTCTCAAATGGCCTATAAGTACAAGTTCTCTTTGCCAGTCTGCTCCCAGGGAAAGGGTCCTGTAGCCAAACAACCCTCCTTACAAGAGGCCAGATGCACTTCCTGCTGATCCCGGGGTACCAAGTTTCAGTTCCCTGCCAGCCTGCAAAATTATTCAAACAAGCCAATCACATCCCCCGGTGGGAACCAGGGTGACCTCATCCTCTTGACCCTCCAAACCAGCCTCCCACAGCCCCTGGCTGTCCACTCTGTTCTGGAGTGCAGCTCCCATGTGGCTCTGTGTGGCGTGGCGCCCTGTCCCCTCGGCTGTGAGCACACATGCCTGATAAACTGCTGCCAGTCTCATCTGTCCTGTCCAGTGTCAGGTGTCATGGGTTCAGCCACCCACGTAACCCCAGGGCACAAACCTCTCCTTCGTGAGCAAGGTGAATAGGAGGTGATTGGAACAGGCTATGAACATTAGTACTGTAAAAGATCCGGTTTTAGAAAAAAGATCCTTACAATGGCTGTCTAAAAAGGTTTTGTGAAGTAGGTTGTTCTGGATGGAAAACGGTGTTGAGAATTTGGTTGTGCCTGTGGCTTTGGTCTCATTTCTGGAATTCTCTGAAGGAACAGGTAGACAAGAAACAACAGCCAAATAACAAAGTACTGATTTCATTAACTGGACAAGGACCCAGTTAAACAAAGGAGTAAAAGTGACTTACAAGTAAAAGCTGGATTACAGAAACTCATTTAGAGTCGGCAGCCAAAGTGAGCCCTCTTTCTTCCTATGCCCCTTCGCTTGAATTCTATACCCTCTCCTAATAGCTGCACGGTTATGGGTGACTGGTCCATCAGCTCCATCCAGCTGCAGGTAGAAGAGAGAGGGTTGAGTTGGCCAGGCCAGCTGAGACAGACCCTGTCTGGTTTGTCCAATTCCTGGAGACAGGAAGTACAAGAGAGGGCAGGGGTGTGCACCACCCCTGAGCACTGACCTTTATTCAGTGACACCGCCCTCTAGTAAAATGGTCCCAGTCAAGGTCCTGTTCTGACAGTCTGTGGAGCAAATCTGTTCTCCAGGGCAATGAAAGTGGGTAGAGAGAGGGGTGCCAGACACGGAGCAACAGTTTCCTTCTAACCTATAAATAAAGGTGAAAATAAATTCCTTACCCCCAAAAGAAGGGAAAGCAGCCCAGATAAGTATAACTATATCCACAAACAGAGCAAAGCAGAAATTAGGATGGCTTGTGGTAAAAGAATACACTGTTTGGACCAGAGGATCAAAACTGTGGAGCTGTGAGACACCTGGGGCCAGTGCTGAGACAAAGATTCATGCCTCTTGAGAGTGTGAAGTCCAAAGGAAAAGACAGCTGAAATAACACCCAAGGAAAAATATGCAGTCTGATTAAAACAATAAAACCTTTCTTGCCTGAACACAAAGGTCTCTCTGGAATAAAACGAAAACACTAATTCGAAGAGATACATGCACCCCAATGTTCATAGCAGCATTATTTACAATAGCCAAAATATGGAAGCAACCTAAGTGCCCATCAACAGATGAATGGATAAAGAAGATGCTACACACACACACACAATACTCAGTCATAAAAAAGAATGAAATTTTGCCGTTTGCAACAACATGGATCAACTTGGAGGGTATTATGCTTAGTGAAATAAGTCAGACAGAGAAAGGCAAATACTCAAATACTGTATGATATCACTTATGTGTGGAATCTGAAAAATAAAACAAACTAGTGAGTATAAAACAACGACAGAACAAGACGCACAGATATAGAGAACAAACTAGTGGTTACCACTGGGCAGAGGGAAGTAGAGAGGGGAAAGAGAGGGGTAAGGGATTAAGAGGTACAAACTACTATGTATAAAATAAATAAGCTACAAGGATATATTGTACAACACAGGGAATATAGCCAATATTTTATAATAACCATAAATGGAGTATAACCTTTAAAAATTGTGAATCACTATGTTGTACACTTAAAACTTATATAATATTGTACATCAACTGTACCTCAAAAAAAAATGAAGGTCTTAGGATACTCCAAGAGTTCAATTTCTGGTACCCATAACTCTCAGTGAAAAATTCCAGAAGCAGGGAGAAACCAGTGGGCTGGCAGAGAAAGAGCAGGGACTGTATAAAACATACTGGATTTTTTTGCCATTTATTCTGGAGCATTTACTTAGAATGTGCCAGATGACAAGCACTGTGCCTGGGGCTGGGTGTACAGAGAGGAAGAAGATGAGACAATTTCAACTTTGAAGACATTTATATCCTGATGGTAATGCTGATAGAGAACCAGTGTCTGAGCACCGAGCATGTGGCAGGCAGTGTATTATGAACCATCATCTTATTTTAGCCTATGAGGAAGGCAGGTACGGTCATTATTACCACTTTACTATGAGGAAATTAAGGTTCAGAAAGATAAACTTGCTCAAAGTCATGTTGCTAACAGGTGGTCCAACTCCCGGGCACAGTTTGTGACCACTGTGCTATATTCCTTGAAATACTGAATGAGAAGCAAAGAGAATATTAAAAATAGGAAGTAGAATTTCAGTCCTATCTATATTCAGTTCAGAAAAAAAGACTGTAATGGATCTAAGTAAAAAAGTATAAAAAATTCTTAGAGAAGGTTAAAATAAAATGTTTAAAAAGAAAAAAATCACAAGTCTCATATTACTATATATGAATAGAAAGTGATAGAAAGAAAACAATAAGTTTAGGATATAACCCCATGAAGTACACCCAAGATAAAATTATATGGTTTCTATATATTTTATTTTATGTAACCTCAACCATTCACTAGGGAAATAACATACTTAGAATCATTATATTTTCCCATGAGTGAGACTTCCTATTCTCATCCAACCTAATTAACCCATATTCCAGTTAAAACAAAACTCTAAAGGTAATTATTTGGTCTTATCTTCTATACTATTGTGGCCTGTCTTTAGAGAGAGAAGTATGAGTTTGGAGCAGATTATCTTGTGTATGAGCTTCTCGGCCGAATATTCTCACACAGATAAAATATGGCTTAAACTGAGGATTATCAGCAGGCTCAACAAACAAGCAGAACCTAAAATATAAACAAAAAGCAAAAGCAAATGCAAGTTTTGCAGGAGAGACTGTTGCCAAAGTACATGCTGAGACAAACTGTACTTAACACACAGGGAGTTGCCTTGTCCTGTGAAACTAACCCCAAGAGGGTGAGGTTAGGACACTGCTATGGCCCAACTGATGCATTTAATAAAGGGCAGTTTAACAAAGCTCTTTTGTGTGTAACTGATCCTTTAACCTTGTTGCTGCAAGTAGGATAGATGTTAGTAGCTAAGCGTACAGCCAAAGGCACAGAGGCTCAGACAGGTCACACTGGACCAATCTTTGTTTCCAACAAGGAAGCCCAGGCCCTTGTTCATTGTGGTAACTCATTACCTTCAACAATGGCTCAAAGTCTTCCCTGCAGTCCTCACAGGGTTGACTAGCCATTATCCAAATAAAGACTGTGATATTTCCCATATCTATTCTCTACCTGGCAAAAAATTTGCAGAAGTGCCAGGTTTCTTTCTAATGTTGCCTATGTTCTCTTAAAATATAGGAAAATCCTGTAAGATTTCTTTTCCTGAATCTTACAACCCATTATTAAAGCCTCAGAGGTTGGCAGAGGAAGGAAGGAAGGAAGGGAGGAAGATGGAAGGAGGAAGGAAGGAAGATGAAAGAAAGAAAGAAAGAGAGAGAGAGAGAGGGAGAGAGGGAGGGAGGGAGGGAGGGAGGGAGAAAAGAAAGACTTAAATCAGGTAAATAGGTAAATAGTTTGCTTCCAGGCTTACTATAAGAGGATAAAAAGCATGGCTAAATTTCCAAACTCTTGCAAATCTTATAAATACCAAAATAATTAAATATAGCTTGAAGCATATAATACCATTATAATTACATACAGGGAAAAGGATATTTTAGAATAATAGCTTAAGAGTGATGACTTGTGAAATGTTCATTCGCCATACCATTTTGAAAGGAATGATAGAGGTCTAGGAGGTATTTGAGGTAAACTAAACTAAAGCTTATTAATTAAAAGTGTTGTACTTTTCTATTTAAAACCTCAACTGTGATTTCTTTTGAGGTATATTCTGTCTTCATTTTTCTTTAAATGGAAGCTTTAAGTTAGCTCCTCTTTACTTTTGTTACAGAAGGAAAGAAATTTTTAATTTATTGTAGCTCTATATGGTAGACAAACCATCCATATCAAAATGATTACTATTGTTTAGCAGTTCATTGGCATAGTCTGAAATTGTGGCGCCCTGTGAAGTCATGAGTTTACATGGAGTGGTGGTGATTTGTGATTGTGTGCTTTTCCTTGGATTGTTATTGTTCGTTTTACCAACAATGGCACCTAAACATCAGCTCTAACTGCTGCACATTTGTCAGAATGCATTGTGTATGGTGACATTTTACAAATAGACAGTGCAAACTTTCACTTTTCACACCCCCCTCCCCCCATCACTGAATGGTTATCATGGTCTCCTCCCCTAGCACACCTTCCTGTCTAGAAGGCTTCCACACCTATAACATTGGCCAATATTACTCTTTCTAGTTATTTTTACCCACTCTCATAATACCATAGTGACATGAGGAAGACCTTATTTAGAGTTTTATGTTCAATTTTTATTGCCATGGTTTAAAGCAAGAGGTAGAGAAACTAGATGTAGAGGCAATGAGGTATAAAAAAGAGAGACTGATCTAAACCCCAATCCTAACTATATCACTTTCTAGCTGGGTGACCTTCCACAAGGGGTAAAGATGGGGAAGAGTGGTGGGAAATGATACGAATTAAGTACCCACTTTGTGCCAGGTGCTTTATGCATATCTTATTTAACATAACAACCCTACAAGAGAAGTTCTTATCTCTACTCTTTTGGGGTCTTTTCTTATTCATTTATTTTTTAAAGATTAACAAGAGACATATTCAAAATCTAAAGCTCAAAGAATTTAAGTAACTTGCCCAGAGTCACAGAACTTTAATCACAGGGCTAGGACTTAAAACTCAGGTCTCCTAACTCTGAGGTTCAATAAATATTAGTTCTTCTTCCCAAGAGAAAAAACAGAGAATAGCAATTTGTATCAAAGGGATCAAAGGCAGATTTTTATGGGCAGAAGTTGAAGAATCTAAGTTGCTTAGCTTAATAAGTAGTTTTAAACATTAGAAATCAACTATACTTCAATTAAAAAAATTCTTTTTAATTTAAAGGTCGTTTTAATTACCATTTTTAAAATGTGGAGCTTCTCTAAGGAATTTGTTGGACAATGATTGACTGTGTCCATAAAAAACACTTAAAAATGAAAAGTAATATATGTTTTGTAGGATATAAAGAAGAATTTTTCTGGGACAACTTTGCTCATAAGGCATATTGTTTGCAAGGTACTTTTCTAGGTGCTGAGAATCTCAAATGAATAAACTAAAATCCATGGTCCAGTGAGAACAGGCCAGAGCATACAGGTGCTCAGTACATACTGGATTGCTCAATAATTAGATAAGATGTGGTAACAACCTTCAAGGAAGATGATTACATCTCTGGAAGTCTTCAAATAAAACAAGGGAAATAGCCTAGAAAAGAAGCTAGAAGACATCGAAAACCATCAAAAGTAGAGAGCTTAGACTAGTGTCCTTACTTTTTGATAATGGTAACACCCCAACCCTGTTTCATTTTGCATTGTTCCTTCCTCAAGAAGTTATATATCCATAGCTATTCACAAATCTTTACTACACAATCACTCTGCTTACAACACCACTGTAGAGACCTCCCTGATGGTCCAGTGGTTAAGAATTCATCTTGCAATGCAGGGGATGCCAGTTCGATCCATGGTCGGGGAAATAAGATCCCACATGCCGCAGGGCAACTAAGCCAGCGTGCCACAACTACAGAGCCCACGCACCACAACTAGAGAGAGAAGACCGCATGCCACAAAAAGAGAGAAGCCGCACACCACAACGAAGGGAGGAGCCTGCGTGCCACAATGAAATATCCTGCGTGCTGCAAAGATCCTACAATGAAAGACCCAACGCAGCCAAAAAATAAATAAATAAATATTTTTTTAAAAAAAACAAAAAACCGGGCTTCCCTGGTGGCGCAGTGGTTGAGAATCTGCCTGCTAATGCAGGGGACACGGGTTCGAGCCCTGGTCTGGGAAGATCCCACATGCCACGGAGCAACTGAGCCCGTGAGCCACAACTACTGAGCCTGCGCGTCTGGAGCCTGTGCTCCGCAACAAGAGAGCCCGCGATAGTGAGAGGCCCGCGCACCGCAATGAAGAGTGGCCCCCGCTTGCCGCAACTAGAGAAAGCCCTAGCACAGAAACGAAGACCCAACATAGCAATCAATCAATCAATAAATAAATCTTTAAAAAAAAAAAAAAAAAAAAAAAAAAAAAAAAACCTCTATAGTACCAAAATGGCTCTCTACTGTTTTAGCCACCCAAGACCAGCTTTTCATTCATCCTTTGGTTATACAGCCTCTATGTACGTGACCATAGTTGGATTATTTCAAAATGAACCTAGAATCATGCAATTATAGAGGTGGTTAGAACCCTCCAAATTCATAAAATACAGTCTTCTTCCTTCAACCAGGTGAATTTCCTAACTAATGATTTCTAACAATGATTTTGGAGTAACCCAGGCTGTAACTGTTTAAATTTCAAGAAATTTCATAAAATTTTTAAGATTTTAATTTACACGTCTCTATGAATATGAACATACCGATGTATACATCCAGGATCACTTATATCAGCGTACTCTATATGATTTATACTAGAGATTTTTACTTTTTAAGAGATGTAACATGTCATACTTGTTTTGTAATCCCTCTCTCTTAAAAGTTAGATATAAAGTAATCCTTCTCTCTTAAAAGTGAGATATAAATCAATTAGCTTTGAACTTAGACCAGAGGAAAATTCAGAGTCCCTTTCATATCTGTAATTCATTTGAACCTATCCATCCTCAAAGATGAACAAACCTAACACTAACATTTCTCATTCCCATTGCCCTCAAATTAATGTATATTTTGGCTTAATAAAATTCTTAGAGTCTAAGGTAATGAAATAAAGACAATGTAATGCATGTACTTGATGAACTTTCTATCCTACTAATTATACGAATAGGAAGAATACTAACGCCAACTTTTAATGAGTGCTTACTATGTGCTAGGATAAGTTCTCTACATGCATTTTGTCATTTAATCCCTACAACACATGTATATGAGGCAAAGAAAAAAAAACCTATCTTTAAAACAATAAATAAAATTAGAGAGAGCTTTGTTCTTTTGCCATATTCTCGAGAGCCTCACCTGTATCCCATCACTGAAGCAAGAACTGAGAAGAAGCTGGATCTTCCTGAGCCTCAGCTTTCCTAGCAGGTTATACAACTGTACCTTCCTTATTTTTGGCATTTTCCTATGGTTTGAAAAAAAGTGTTGACAATTTTCCGCATCTATAACATTTTGGATGAGCAATTTCCATCCTATTGTGTTTCCTCACATATGGTGTTCTAGCTCAAATAGCACTGGTATTTTTAACTTGCCCAATATTAGTACACCACTTTGACTTCTTCGCTGACAAGTATCCAAATTACCTCACACAAATGAGAAAATTTCATGTATTATTTAGGCCTGTGTGTTCATTGAGTTTTCAGACATAAATTTTCCAGTAGAATCACTGTATTTTACAGCTGGAAGGGATCATAAAGATGATCTAATCTGACTACCTCTCTTTACAAGTGAGATTTACAGCAGAGAGGTTTAAGTGTCTCTGTTAGGTTAGGTTAGCTAGTTAGTAGTAGAAAAAACTAATAGCAGTCCAGTGCTTTTTCTACATAAAAAAGTCAATAATTATTTTAAAAATCCATATCATTTTGCAGTGCCCTACAGGGGATGTTCCAATAATAAATGATGTGCACATTTTTGTAATACTGTATTATTATCAGTACTGAA
Organism: Balaenoptera physalus; assembly: GCF_965194825.1. Classification (NCBI taxonomy): domain Eukaryota; kingdom Metazoa; phylum Chordata; class Mammalia; order Artiodactyla; family Balaenopteridae; genus Balaenoptera; species Balaenoptera physalus. Next base: position 52,453,819 of record NC_138894.1, on the reverse strand, counting down.
ATTGGAAACTTGTGACTATCAGTTATATAATGCTCTTAAGTATTATTGCTGTTCAAAATTTTTTCCTGTATTCTAACTAGATTGTGACTTCCTTCTGGTAGACACAATTTCTTTTTTAAAAGTGTTTCTTATATCCCTTCATAAACCTACACATACACTGGTTAACAGCTAGAAAGAGATTGAAATAAATATATTTATATTTTAGACTAATACTGTACGACTCAGAATCAAACAACTGTCATCCTGTTTGAATGCAGGTGAATGTGTTTTTTTGAGAGGGAGAAACTTGAGAAAATTTCTCATTTTTTCCTATCAAGCAGTTGGGATTATCCCTGAGGGTGATGGGTTCTAGGAACCTTGAAGAGGTTGGTGAAGGTTGGAATAGAAATTAGAAGGAATGATGAGAGAGTTGACTGAGCCTTAAGACATCTGGTAGCATATGCAGATCAAATTGATCAATAAAAATAATAGCTAATAATAACCAAGGACTTACTACATGTTTGGCAGTCCTCTCTCTACTCCACCTGTGTTACGTCACCTACACCTCGCACAACCTTAGGTATTCTTTCCCCCATTTTGTGGATGAAGAAATTGAGGCTCAGAGAAGTTAGAACATTTGCCCTACTGAACCAGCTACTTAGCGGTGGAATCAGGATTCAAACACTGACTGCCCCGGAGGCCTATGCTCCTAATCACAGTTTGATAGGATAAAACCAGATAAGTAGGAGGCATTTAATACACTGCAGAGCAAATGCCTGGCTCCCAAAAAGGAGCTCATTAATGTTAATGCCCTGCTTTTGGTTTCAACTCACTCTCCCCATATTTATTTACCCAGCCACTCCTTACTCCCAAGAACACATACACATAACCACATATTCACACACACTCCAGTCTTTTTACCAACAAGGTCCACCCTCAGGTGTCTAGGTTTGATACCTAGTTATCAAACTTCTATTCATATACTCTTCTTCCTCATGGGACTTAAGCTCACTTATGTACAATGAATCCTAGGACCAACCTCTGCTCTCCCACATTTTTCCAGGTAAATGTAAACACATGTTAAGACTGACTCTAGGTTACAAAATATATGCACGTGCATAGCCCGATACATAACAGAATTCAATTCAAGAAGGAACTTTCATTTCCCATTATCCAGGGAGATGCATGAGTTACCATAACAGATGCCAAAGACATTTGGCTCTGGCAGTGGAAATTGGGAAGCAATGGTGAAATGAGGTAAGAAATTCCAGGGCCAGAAGGTGAACGCAAGTCATCAACTGCTTTTCCCAGGAGCTTGCTCTTTTTGGAGAAGTGCTCCACGTACAAGCCCCAAGCTGCTGCCATAGCCTTCAGTCCCCTCTACCCAACTCTGAACCCCGCTCAGGCTGGAGCAGATGCACACACCGCAGGGTGCCTCATTTGTAGGAGATGAGTGTTCCCTTGTTTTATTTTAAGGCTTGCTCCCAGGCTGGGGTAAGAGGATGTGTCAGAAATCGTGGAGAACAGCGACAGCCAAGCTTTCTCATGCAAAGACTAAGCAGCCCAGGAGCAGCAAATGATGACTTGCACAGTATTTAATGGTTCATGGGAAAACAAGCTTCTCTCCTGCCTGCCCGCCCTTCTGGAGCCAGCTCCGGCAGACGTGGGCTAAGCCGGGGCGGCGTCCTGCGGGGCTCTGGAGGGCTGGCGAGGCAGGGATGCGAGCAGCTCAGCCCCCGGCGCCAGAGCCAAGGCCGCGGAGACGGCTCCGGAATCGCCCCTTGCTGATCCCCAAGGATCCAGTGGGCCCTGATAAACACCCCGCCCGGCCGGATACGGGAAGGACAAGTTCAAACGCAGGGTGTAGAGCCTTGGGCGGGTCCGGCAAGTAGACCCTGTGCACCACCCACGCCCCGCCAGCCGCGCGCGCGCTCGCTGTGGCCCCCGACCGGGTTACTGCGCCTGCGCGCTCCGGGTCCTGCCCCCCCCACCCCAAAAGACGCTTTCCGAGGCCTAGTGCCCAGTGCGCTGTCGCTTAGCAACGCACAAGGTCACTGTCGCGGTTCTCCGCGCGCCCCTTTCTTGTCAGGGCTTAGTCCCTGGTCTTCCCGTGAGGCTCCTCATGGAGCCCATGGAGGGAAAGAAGGATAAACAGCAGTAAGTGCTGGGCTTTGTTTTTCTATTTCCCCTTCCGAAAAATGTTTTCCTACTTCGGGGGAGGGTTAAGTGAGATCCGATGGTCTTCGGGCCATCGGGGCTTTTCCTCTGCCAATCCCCTTCCTACCTCTCATTTCTAGTATGGAGCGCAATAATACTTTTAAAAACGCACTGTTTACTGGGCACCTACTATGTATCAGGCACTTTACATGCATAGCTTGGCCTAAAATTCTTGACGTCATCTTGAATCATCCACTACTTCTCACACCCCACATATAATTTATTAGCAAATTCTGTAGGCTTTACCTTTAAAATATATCCAGGATCCACCACGATTCATCACTTCCACCGTCATTACCACCCTGGCCCAAGGACCAGCGTCTCTTACCTGTATCCTGCAGAAGTCTTTGCTGCTCCCCTCGCCCCTCTGCAGCCTCCTCAATGCAGTCTTCTGAGTGGTCATTTTACAACATTAAGTTAGATCACTGTTCTCCCTTGGCCATTGCAGAGGAAAAGCTAAGGCTCCTACAGCGGCCAATGGGGTCTGCACAATGTGCGCCTTTGCCTTACTTGGCCTTGTCTGCTCCTTGCCTCCCTCTCCTCCAGCACTGAGGCCGCCCTGCGCCATCTGCAGTGATTTTCAAAGTGTGGTCCCCAGAACAGCATCAGCATCACCTGGGCGCTTATTTGAAATGCAGTTCTCAGGGGCTCCCCTCCACAGACATACCAAATCAGAAACTCTAGAAGAAGGGCATGATAATTGAGTTTTAACAAGACCTCCAGGTGATTCTGATGTACCCTAAATTTTGAGAACTATTAAATCAAGCAGCTTGTTACAGCTTGTTATGGTGTGGAGCCAGGGGTATGTGCTTCCAAACCTGTATTTTTGTCACTAAAACAGTGGTTCTCAAATTTTAACATGCATGAGAATCACCTAGAGAGCTGGTTAAAACAGTTTCCTGGGAACCTGCCCCAGAGATTATGATTTAGTAGGTTGGGAATGGGACCTGTGAATATGTATTTCTGACAAGCTGACAACTGATGCCAGGGCTGCTACTCCAAGAACTACGCTTGGAGAAGCACCGTCCTGAGGTCAGGTGCTTCTGCTTCCAAGCTTTGGCATTTACACTTCCCTCTGCTGGAATGTGCTTCCTTAGATATCCACTTAGCTCTCTCCCCTCTTTCCTGTCTTTTTTCAGTTGCCACCTTCATAACTGAGCCTCCACCTTATCTAAAAATGCCACCTACCTCCCATATACATGCACTTCTTTCCCCTATTCCCTGCTTTAATTTTGTCCTTAGTACTTAACACCATCTAACAAACTATATATTTTACTTTTTATCTCTCAACTGCCTTACCCCACTAGAATGTAGGCTCTGTTTCTTTTGTTACTCCTCTATCCTCAGTGCCTCAAACAGCACTGGACACATAGCTCAATAAATATTTATTGAAAGAATGAATTATTTAATGTTATTCTCACATGTCTCACAATAGCTATTATTGTCCTTATCATGCAAAGGATTGGAAACCAAGGCTCAGATAGTAAATGGCAGAGCTGGGATTCCAACCCAGGTCTGACTTATTTCAGAGCCCATTAGTATTTTTAACTGTGCTTTCCTTCTAGTAAGAGATTACTACAGAACCCTATATTTCACATTTATGAGTCAATCTGTAGCCACTCACACCACAGATCCTTCATCACATGAATGCATCAGTATGTGAACAAATAGCTGCGGTCCTTTCCTTAAGGCCTGATTCTAGTACAAATTTATTGTTGGGTTACAACTATGAGAAGCAGATGGAAAAAACTGATGCCAGAAGTCTACAGTGATAAATCAATTAAGGCCTTTAAATAAATTCATCTCTGGAAAGATAACAGAAAAACCTCCAAAGTAATTTACACTTTACCAGTAATCATTTTTTCCAAATCCTTTGCAGAGAGCAACTTTTGCTGGGATGCTGAGAACTGAAATCCAAGGGTACTGAATGTTGTGTGTGTTCTGGATGAGGGTTCGGTGTGTACAGCTAACACAAAGCCAGAGTGAAAAACTAGTCCAGCAGATTCACCAGGAATGTGTAAATAGTATAATGCCAATCTGTTTACCTGCAACAATCAGGACACTTGTCCGGATGTTGGGTACATAATGATGAGTGAAACCCGATCGTCACCTTAATGGAACTTATTGGCTTGTACAGGATTATTTGTAGTGCTTACTAGAACACATAAACAAAGAGTAGGTACATAAATGATAAATCATAGTTTGTGTTATGAAAGAAATGAACAAAGTACTAAAACAGAGAATACATGGAGTGGGGAGGGGGAAATCTAGGAAAAGTTTCTGAGGAGATGACTTCAGCTGAGACCTGAATGGTAATGAGCCAGCTGTTCAGGGAGCTAGGGAAGAGCAGATGCCCTGAGGGGAGAGGAGACTGGTGTGTTCCAGGAACTGCAAGTAGGCAGGCTGGCTGGAGAAGGGAAGGGAGAGAGGCTTGAGTGGTTGAAGAGATTAGCTGGAGCAGGGTCACGCAGGGCCTCAGAACTGCGATAAGGAGGAAGTGTTTTATCGTAAATGCAGTGGAAAGCCACTGGAGGCTTTTAATTGAAAAAAATGACATGGGGTAGAAGAGATGGACCTGCTTTGGTTTGAAGTAAGGTAGGGCCATGGACAAGGCTAAACAGAACTAATCACTTTCTCTATAAATTTCGAATCTTATTCACTCACCTTCCATGGGTCAGGGCTTTGATTTTTTTTTAATTTCTATGTAAAAAGAATCTAAATTCAAATATTTTGTTCTTACCTTTACTTTTCAAGTATGAAAAATTTTAAAATACTCCTATTACTCCTTATTTAAAAGGAGAAAAAATTTATAACTATTCCTTTTAAAATATTTTTTAACATTTAAAAATTTCAATAATTTTTATTTTTGTTCCAGGGTAGTTATTAGAAGCAAAAAATGATGAAATTGAATTAGCTGTTCTGATGTCTGCACAGTGGTCTTTTCCTGAAAAGATAAATAATAGTGCTCATTTGGTAGCTTTTATAAGTTTGCCAGGTGAGCCTTTAAAATTAAATAGTTATCCTTGTCCAGATAGCTAAATTTACTAGGTAACTAACTTTTAAAGAAGATGAGTTAAGATTAGCATGCAACTTAGGCACATGAAAAAATACTGTAAACATAATTTGTAAGAATGATCAAATCACTACTCTTTCTTAACTCCAAGCAAATGAATCTGTACACTACATTGGTATATGGTAATAAATAATCACTATTAACACAAATCTCTTTATCTTTTATATAATTTCGAATGAGAGGATACTCTCCCAAATTTTAATTGCACCAGCCCCTAATAGTTATTAATAAAGCCTAAATTGTCTTGATACTTGAAATATATTTAAATCTAATTTTATGTAATTATGACTCAGCACTGAAATGCTCATTGGATAAATGATATACTATTTAATTCTGTTTTTCAGACAGCATAAAATAGAAGATGCTGGTATACTGTATGTAACTGAAAAAAAAGAAGCGAAACATGAAAAAAAGCCTGGAAAAAGTATTCAACATTCAAAACCATGTGTTGGGAGAGGACATGTATATTATGCTAAATTCATTAACACAAATGTAAGAACATGCAATGAACCAGTTCCCTACATAGATCCCAAAAACGAGCCAGAAGATCAGGTTGGATTGATGTTCATTATTTACAAATATAGATTTAGATTCAGAAGTGTTTTGCAGGATAATTGTCACAGACTACTTAAAGGATATGACAGATCTCAGACTAATATTTTTTATAATCCAATAGTTAAAAGCAGTCAGCTGGAACTATCCTCACTGATAATTTTGCATACAAATCTATATATATAGGGAAGGAATCCAAATAATTGTTTTTCTAGATTGGGTCAGATTATAGTCACTCAGCGGTGCTTGCGGGGAGGAGGGGTTATTGAAGAAATCTCTAATATTGTATTTGTGACAGATAATATAAAAATTTCCCATGATACTCAGTAATTCAGATACTTTCTATAAAATAGCTACCATTTATTGAAAGTGTATGAAGTGCTAGGAATGAGCTAAGCATTTTGTATAAGTTATATCCTTTAATCTACACAACTTCTAGGAGGTATTATTGGAAATAGTTTAGATGATAACATGCTCTAATATAGTAAATTAACATACCTGAGATTACATAGTAAGCAAATGTCACAGTCATGTTTCTGATCCAGGACTGTTGGTTTAGACAAATCACACTTTTATTCACTATCATATTAAATATATTCCATTCTTTTTTTTAGAATCAGGTTCATTGAGGTATAATTTATTGTATTAATTTCCTATGTTGCTGTTACAACTTACCACAAACTTAAACACTGGCTTAAAGCAACACAAATTTATTCTCAACAGTTCTGAAGCTCAAAAGTACATTATCAGTCTCATTGTCTATTGGGAGAGCTGGTTCCTTCAGGAGGCTCTAAGGAAGAATCCATTTCTTTGCCTTTTCCGCCTTCTAGAGGTTGCCTGCCTTGGCTCATGGCCCCTTCTTCAAAGCCAGCAACATACTATCTTCAAATCTATGACTGACTTCCCTGCCTCCTTCTTCTAAGGACCCTTGTTATTATATTGGGGTCGTCAGAAGAAGAGAACCTGGGATAATCTCTCTTCATCAAGATCCTTAACTTAATCGCAGCTGCAAAGTCCCTTTTGCCATGTAAGGTTAGATGTAGTTGTGATTTAACTCAACATTTAAATGGAGATTGCTTTTCGTGAGCTCTCTTTACACTGATAACATCAACTGTTCTTGTCACAAAACAGCACACCATGGCCCTGTGTGTGAATGTGAGATCTTTTGGGGGCAGAAATTCCTGTAGTCAAATATGCTTTAATATCATGTAGTAAACCCTTACAAGGGCAGTTTTAAGGCTTTTTTGTTTTATAAACAAATAATTATTGAGGATTTAAAAGATATTGATAGAACATGCCTCTGGGGGAAATAAATGTGGTACAGAAATCCAGGTTAGTGAAGTCCTCATAATTCTTACAAAAGTTAATGAATGACTCTCCTGAGCTCTAGTTCATGGCCAAGTTTAAACCAAACTGTTAACCCATCCTGAACCCCATAAGGAAAAGAAGCTGGTTTGAGAAGAGAAATATGAAATATAAAGAAATTTAAAAATAAATCTAATTTTCTCTTGTTCCTACTTTGTAGGTGTCTTGAAAAAAATAAATGTACAGAAGTGTTAGTAGCTGCTCTATCAACAAGACTGGGTGATTGCAGCAGTAGAATCTTTGTTTATTAGTGCTCAAAGCTCCATGAGTCAAAGACCTTAAATAGGTGGTGAAAGTGAGTCTGAAATGAAGTAAGAGGATAGGTAAGAGAGGTTCACAGTGGCTGAACAAGGAGGGCTGAACAAGGAAGTACAAAGACCAAAGATGCATCACAGAGCTAAGTGTTCACATTGGGCGTGGAGTGAAGGGAATGGTCATATTTAAACAAAACTAAACCACCCCCTCCAACAACAACAAAAAACCCTTAAATGTACTCATTTCCAAGTACCCAAGGAGTAATAAAGAATGCTCATTTCACATATCTGTAAACTTTGTTCTTTTATTTAAGATGACAGTTTTCTTTTTAAAGGTTAGCTCGGTTTAAAAAAATTAACTGGCTTATAGTAATACTGACTTTAAAATAAGAGTAAAGAAAATAAAGTTGCCTAAATATTTCAATTGACATATATCTGTTGTCTTATGTATTTTGCTAAGATAATATCTTTAGAATACCAGATTGGTCGGTTTTATTTATTTACAAGATTTTTAAATGAAATAATCAATTATACAGTTCTACATAGGGACATAAAATTGGTGGTGCTAGAAGAAGTAAAAAGGAGCTTTAGCTCAGTTATTTCCAATGAAAACTAATTTGGTTGTCTTTGTGTTTTTAAATATTGGTAAATATTGATATTTCAAAAAAGATTATACTGGGTCAGTATTTTCCAAAATGTATTTTTTTGGAGCACTAGCCCTTGCCTATGTGCTCAATAAAATAAAGTTCCGAAGTCAGATATGTTTTGGAAAACCTGTAATTTTATACACCCTTCTCAGAGCTTCACAATTCACATTAGTAGATAAAGGTTCTTGAGAAATCCTGTGGTAAACTTGTTTAACTCAGTATTTGTCACATTTCTTTAACTATGGAAACCTCTTTTATATAACACCTGTTAATATGCTGCAGAACCAGTGTTCCACAGAACACAGTGCAGGAGTAACTGTTATTGTGAATTGTTATTATGAATTGCTTAAAAAGAGGTATTTTTCAGCATTCTTTCTGGTCCACAACAAAACAGAGAGGAACGTAGATACAGTGTAACTCTAGTGTTTGCTATAACACAACAAATTTTTTACAGCCACTGAGCTCTACTAAAAAAATATGATCCTCTATGTGTAAGGTGCTGTCGTAAGTCCACATTTCCCTAGGAATCCATCAAGTATAATTTGATATCCACAGATCACCACACCACCACGGGCAGCAGCAGCCCTCTTGGCCAGGGTGCCATAGAGCTTGGCACACCACCTCTTATATTCTCTTAACTGGTTCCTCCAGGATACCCCACTTACTTTTTACTACATTTCCCCTAGGATTCTCCCTTAGTTTCCCAAAGAATGGAAGTAAGTGATGTTTACTGATGCATTTCTGAAGGCAAAGGGCTGACAGAAGTATAACATAGAGAGTGCCTCACGGTGGTTTCCAAATGCGGCTAAGGGGCCCACAGCACAATGGCTCTTAGGCCTTCCAGCAGCCAGGGTTATAGGGAGCCTTGTCGTCAGGAATCACCAGGCACCTCCCTACCATGGAGCCCCAGTGAGGATCATCCTGCGGCAGGAAAAGAGACAGGCTTTGGGCTGGAAGGGAGGACTTCATCATCTCTCTGGGTACAAAGTTTTGGGGACAACTCTTTCTGTAGGCAAAACCCCCTCTACAATCTGCAAGATGTGGTCTGACCCCCAAAACCTAGGCAAAGCAATAACATAGAGGACCTTTCCCGGTTTGGTTTATTTAATCATAAATAATTCCACATGCACCTCTCAATCCAATGTAAGTGATGGTACACAGAGCAGTACATTTTTATTCTTAGTCTTTCTCTTCGATGTGAGGTGAAGGAAAAAAATAAGCCTCTGCCTTTACCTTTTGTCTTATAATCTCTCTGAGCAAATGCTTGGACCAAAAAGGCATGCACATGTGCCTGGGTGCATACACACTCTCTTCCAGGAAGGAACCAGACTTTTCAGGCATAGGGCAGACTATCCAGAAATAGAAAAGATAAACACAACAGTTTTTGAAACTGTAGGATTTCATTCTCCTGAAGTGAAGATTCATCCAATTGACAACACTAATCAGAACACTCACCAACTATAAGGGTCTTGAAGTCATCAATCACACTTAAGGAAAAACTGCTCATTATTTCCTTTATACATATTTGTGAAACCAAAGAGACCATTTTAGTAAAATTCTAAACTCAAGTCTTCTTGAAAGGTGAATTATCTCTGCTTTAAGGTAGCTTTTGCACTACACTCTTGTTTAAGAACAAAATTGAAGTCTGCCAGACATCGTGGTTCACTTATTCCAGAGTCACTTCTCCAGTAACTTGGATGTTAGCAAAATAAGTTTCAGATCAACAAAAGAAGATATAAAGAGTATGCCTTAAAACCTTGTCATAGAGGATTTCTCGGGATATTTACTTAGAGCCTCTTTATTTTTATTTTTGAAATAAGTTAAATAAATTTGTGTTTATCTGGCTTTGCCCTCCACAGCAGATTTCCTATAGCAATGTAGCACAGAAATTAGAGGCGTGCACAGACAAATGACGGACTGAATTGAGGCGGCTCTGCTACCTGTTAGTGATATACCTTGGGGAAGTTACTTTATCTCCCAGCAGTTTTCTCATCTGTACAGTGGGTGTACCCACCTCATAGAATTGTGATGAGAATAAGCGAGAAAAGGCCTAGACCTTGCAGCGTAATAAGCACTGTGGTAATCACAGAGTTAGGAAGAGCTGCAAGAAGCAGGCACTCTGACAACAGTAAGATGTGACTATTTTGAGCCAGAGAGTGAGAAGACACCATCTGTGTAGTGATATGTTCTAGAATTCCTAGGATCTACATCAAGTAGATGTAATTCACCTTTAAGTCCATTCTGAAAAATGAGGCATTGGCTGATCTTTCCTACTCTCCAAAATTCCCCACTTCCTACATTTCTTTGATTTCTGCAAACATTCATTTTTACCCCTGGTTACAGGTTGTCATTGGCCTAGAAACTGGCCCTCATTTCCAGTTGCAAAGTGAGTTCGGACTCTGTCTTCATCTGTGCAGGGCTTAGTGCTCTCTTTGGTTCATGTCCACCCCATCTTTTTCAGTTTGAAAATGACTTCCCTGAATGAAGAACCTAAAGTTGAATAGCTCTGACTTTCAGCTCTAAGCAGGGTACTCTTCTCCAAATTCTAAGCCTTTCCTTGATTTCTTGCTACAACAGAATTTTTCCCCACAGAACACCCTATTTCTGGTGTTTGGTATATTTCATGAATCTCTTCTAAGCTTCTTGACAGTCTCCTGACAAGTTGACTCCATTAAAGTGTTCCTCCTTTGAATCTGATTTTGTGCACCGCTTGTACACACACCTGTCTCCTTGAAAACTAAGCTCATTTGAAAGCTAACTGCCTATGTAGCCACACAAGTTTCTTTAGATGCCTCCTTCTTTTTATATCAATGTAGCTTCAATTGTATTTTCAGAATTTCACTTATTAGAATCTCATATTTCTCCACCTTGAATCATATTTTAAAGTCTCTGACAATGCAATCATAGTTGATCTTTTAAAAGGCTGATCTCTTCCCTTAAAGCCCCAGGTAGGTGTTGGAACATACCCAAGGTTACTTTCATTCTCTAATATCCAAGGACTCTGAGGTGTCAAGTTCCCTTTTCCCAAGGTTCTCTTCTACCTGATCAACCAGATTAAAAAAAATTCTTTTAGTCAGTACTAAGCTGAGTAACAATTCACCTCACTGCTTTCTGAACTTCTAAGAGATCAAACGTGCTAATGAAGACTCTTCATTTCCTGCATACTTAGTTCAGGTTTTATTATCAGAAATTCAGTAACATTGGAGATACTTCTGCTTAGAACAATGTTTCTCAAACTGAATCATTAGTGAGTTATAAATCAATGTGGACTGCAGCCAGCCTTATGAGATGAAATAGAAAAGTAATATAATAGAAAAATAGCCAAGTGCACTGAGTGTAGTAAGAATAAGTATTGTTTTGTGAAACCTCTAGTTTTATGTATATGTATGCAGTGGGTGCTCTAGCACGACATAAAATGTATTTCATGGTGTGGGTCATGGACTAAAAACTTTGAAAACCACCATCTTAGATGATAATACATTATTTGTATTGCCATAATGAAAAGTATAGAATATAAGCTTTAGATTAAATCATGTTTACTATATACATATGCATACGTGTGTACATATGCATATTTATATATATATAAATGGTAGTACAAAACATAGAAACATAACTATTTTGTTGATTTTTACCACTCCATCTGTTGATAGAAGGTAGTTTAAGAAATTAGCAGCTGTATTTTAGCTACAATTAGATGACAATGCATTTTTAGGTGCCTCTTAGGAAATACAGTCTTTGTGAAAATATATTTAGTCCTAGATTGCAGAACTCTATTTTAGTACTAGAAAGTCCAATAACTTGTTGAATCAAATTACTGAGCATCAAACACATGAAAATGAAAATGTCCTACAATATCCAATTTTGTGTTTCCATTTTTTTTTTCCATGAAGGGTGACTGGTGGTCACATGGTAAAGGACTGGAAAATCCCTTCCAACCACCTTATGACACTAAGAGTACCCAGAGGAGTGACTTTAAAAAACCAACATGTCCATTTGTTTCTCCAGTCAAATACAGCAAGTTGCTAAAGCCTTCTTATGGAATAGGTAAGGTTAGCAGTTCTCCACTGTCTCAGGTTACTGCTATCAAATTAAGATGTATTAGATGTGCTTGCACCTCCTGGGAAAATTAGTCCTCTACAGGAGTTGAAAATACACATGCAGCAAGTACAGCCCTTGACAAGTTTGTTCCTTATCCCTTCCTGGTGGATAACTTAGCTCCAAATATGTTTAATGCAGCAAAATAAAAATTGTAATGATCATTGATAACACCAGCTTCCAAGTCAGAAATTTAGTAGCATTCTGCTCATTACTGCCAGCAAACTTTAAAAATTATAACTGTTAGGCAACACTATAGGGCAGTATTTTTCAAAGTGCGCATTGAGGGGCACTGGTTTTTTGGGGGGTTTTTTTTCCGAATTTTTGAATTTTATTTTTTTATACAGCAGGTTCTTATTAGTTATCTATCTTATACATATTAGTGTATACATGTCGATCCCAATCTCCCAGTTCATCCCACCACCACCACCACCACCCCCCAACCCCGCTTTCCCCCCTTGGTGTCCATATGTTTCTTCTCTACATCTCTGTCTCTATTTCTGCCCTGCAAACTGGTTCATCTGTGCCATTTTTCTAGGTTCCACATATATGTGTTAATATATAGTATTTGTTTTTCTCTTTCTGACTTACTTCACTCTGTATGACAGTCTCTAGATCCATCCACGTCTCTACAAATGACCCAATTTCGTTCCCTTTTATGGCTGAGTAATATTCCATTGTAGGTATGTACCACATCTTCTTTATCCATTCGTCTGTCGATGGGCATTTAGGTTGCTTCCATGACCTGGCTATTGTAAATAGTGCTGCAATGAACATTGGGGTACATGTGTCTTTTTGAATTATGGTTTTCTCTGGGTATATGCCCAGTAGTGGGATTGCTAGGTCATATGCAAATTCAATTTTAGTTTTTTAAGGAACCTCCATACTGTTCTCCATAGTGGCTGTATCAATTTACATTCCCACCAACAGTGCAAGAGTGTTCCCTTTTCTCCACACCCTCTCCAGCATTTGTTGTTTGTAGATTTTCTGATGAGGAGCACTAGTTTTTATGATGTTTATAGCTACTGCTCAAAACACAGGGGAAGTCAAATAAGTTTTGGAAAAACTGAATTTATAAAGTTAAACAGTTTTTTTTTTTTTTTACTACAGAACTCTTAAAACCCTTATTCTAAGCATAAGCATAATGAATTTCCAAGAAGAGGAATAAAGAATGCTATGTTTTCCCAATATTGACAACTTTACCTTTTTTCAGATCATCTCACATGACTGGTATCCCACAAAACATAATTTAGGGAATACTGTTCTATACAGTATTCATACATTTTGAGACCTAAAATTTGTTTTACCTGACAATGTCATTATAATAATCTAAGTCTTTCACATTTATTCAAGTTGTATCTGTTTCTTAACCCAGTACTGCTCATCTCTACCGCAGGAGTAGAATTTTTAGCAAGTCTTAAAGAAGTGCAGGATCAAGTCCAAACAAAAATGTATTTATTGAATACCCGCTCTGGTCTCACCCCATACAAAAGTTCACAAGATAAACATCAAATTTTCTGAACACGACAGTAGGCAGCGAAGGATTACTTTTAGACGTCAACAGTCCCTCAGTTTTAGCCTTCTGGCCTCTGTGATTGGCCAGTCTAATTAAGGATACAAAGGGCAGCTAGATTGAAGGTCAGGATATTAGAAAATGGTCATATTTAACATGATTTCCACCTCAAGGGTGGTAGTTAATAGAGAGGGCCAACTATTAGATAGTCTATAACAATGGCGTCTCCTTTAGAAAGGTAATAAAGTTTCCAATTCTGATTCAAGTTGGTAGACTGAGCACAAACATCTAAATCCCCTGCCTCCCAAGACCCTATTGAATGATAGCAAAGCAGTCAACCCATAAAGAACCCATAAAGGTGAAAAGAGTGGAAGGAAGAGCTTTCTGGATTTTGAGAAGGAATGGAAGACTGTTGATGGATAAAAAAAAAGCACAGAAGCAATAGCCTAGGATATACAGAAGGAGATGCAGTGAAGAAGAGCCAATCTGCCTGAAACAAAACAAAACAAAACAAAACAAAAGTATCTGAAGGCTCAGTCAGCAGACAAAGCATAACAGAAACGGGGGAGGGGAGAATCAGAGGGTTATTTGAAAGTCTGTCTCTTAAATAACTGCTCCAGTCATGAGCACTCTACCCTCTCCCAACATCAAGACTGCTAGAGCCCATTGTCTCAGCTAGATGTCAACTACCACACTAGTTACTTTAGTATTTCAAACTGGTCTCCTTTCCTATTCTTAATTTATGAATGGACAACCAAAGATTAGAATTATGCCAAATTATATTTTTTTTAGGTCTGGAGGATAAAATCAAGGAAATATCACAGAGCATAAAATAACAACAACAACAAAACCTTAGAAAATATGAGAGAATAAAAGCAAAATGGAGAATCAGTCTTGGAGGTCCAACTTTTCCAGAGCTCCAGAAAAGAGTAAAAATGAAGGCGAGATAATTATATCCACACATAACATTTATTAAGCATATACTATTTGCCAGGTACTTTATGGAACTTTCTAAATGTTTACTCATTCAATTCTCACACCAACCCTATGGCATATAATAGTATAGTAATACTATTAATACTCTCATTTTTCAGATGAGAAAGCAAGCACAGAGTTTAAATAATTTGCCCAAGGCTACACAGCAAATAATTGGTGTTTGAACTTAGTCTGACTCTAGTACCTATAAATATAACCAGTACTCTACGCAGCCTCTAGAAAGATAATAAGAAGATAGTTTCCCAACATAAAGAAGAGCCATTGAAAGGGTCTACTGAGTGTATCTAAGTATGAAGGGAAAAAAGATACACACCTATACATCATTATGAAATTGCAAAACAATAATTATAAAGAGAAGATTCCAGAAGTTTCCATTAAAAGAAAACTAAGTCACCACCTAAGGAATAAGTATATGGAATCAAGCAACACGGATGGAAGAGCACAATGGAGTTAATGTCTTCAAAGTTCTCAGGGCGGGACTTCCCTGGTGGCGCAGTGGTTGAGAGTCTGCCTGTCAACGCAGGGAACACGGGTTCGAGCCCTGGTCCAGGAGGATCCCACATGCTGCGGCGCAACGAAGCCCGTGCGCCACAACTACTGAGCCTGTGCTCTAGAGCCCGCGAGCCACAAGTGCTGGGGCCCGTGCGCCTGGAACCCGTGCTCCGCAACAAGAGAGGCCACTGCAATGAGAGGCCCGCGTGCCGCAACGGGGAGTGGCCCCCGCTCGCCGCAACTGGAGAGAGCCCAAGCGCAGCAACAAAGACCTGACACAGACAAAAATAAAAAAAATAAAAAAGTAAAAAAGTTCTCAGGGGAAATCATTTTTAACCTAGAAAAGAGGATTTATTTGACATGTACACTAGAACCTTTTTTTTCCCCAAGTGGCACTGGGCATTGGACCCACTGAGAAAGAAATGTAGTCCTAGCACAACATTTGGCTCTTAAGTGAACAAAATTCATGTAATTGTATTGTAAATGCTATTTAGTAGTTAACTTTTAGCATCATTCTACAGACACAATATGGAAATTTTAAATATGGTTACAGATCAGAATTATGTTATCAGCTGTAAGAAGAAAAATAAATATACAGTTGACAGAAGATGGGAAGTAGAAGAGGAGAAGGGTGCTAATATCACTATTTAACATATGAGTCCTCAAGAGAGACTACCCAAAATAGATGAAGCACGGAATAGAAGATTAAGGCTGAAGTCAAAGGAATCAATACAAGTACCAATTTCTCTCTCCAGCCCTGGCTTCTTTCCTGAGCTTCAAGCCTGCATATCCAACCAACTACTTAACATCTCTTCCTGGATAACTAATCTCCTTTTCAAGCTTAACATGGCTAGAATAGAACATTTCGTTTCTCCCATCCAAACCTATCCCCCCATCTCAACTAATGTCATTTCTATTCCCCCAGATGCTCAAGTTTTGATACCTAGAAATCATTCTAAAACTCCCTACCCTCTACAGCCAATCCATCTTGACACCTCTATCTCCAAATTCTATCCCAAATTATCTTACCAATATAGTGAAGCCACTACTATCCTGCTTCCTTTCTTCCTCCTCCATAATGTTTTCCACACCATCGTCAGACGGACCTTTTAAAAACATGAATGGCATCACTCTTCCCCTTTGGAGGCTCTAGCTACTTCTCACTGTTTTTAGAGTAAATTTCAAATTCTTTGCCATGGCCTACATGGTCCTATTTGACCTGCCAAATCTACCTAAGTCTCCTATTGCTCCTGATAGCTTGGTATGGGGATTTAGAGAAGGGGCACATAACTCAGACCAAGGAGGTAGAGAATACTCTCTGAAAGTCATGCTTGTTTCAGAACCAGTTTATGCCTGTGTACTTGTTACTGTATTTCTATAACTTAATTACATATTATAAATTAAAATCTGAGTAAGAAAAAAAGCAGTTGTTTCTATAAAATATTCAAAGTTGAATACTTTACAAAGACTTGCTAAAAGGTTAATCACTAACTTTAAAAATGCTAATTAAGCATGGGTAAAATAATTATAAAAGAAGAGCTAGAGTGAATTTTTTAAATCTTGAAAGACGCTGTACTCATTTTCCTTCAGATGCATCCTTAAGTTTCCATTCTGTGTTAAAGAAACGGAAAATAAAAAGGATACATTAGGGGTGTGGTTTGTGCAAGAAATACAAAGTGGAATTCCAACCAACAGACACTCCTCAAAGAAAATGCCTTTGCATTTCAATAAAATTTTGGTGAACGAACTGGTTAAAGGAAAATAAGTATGGTTTACATAATTTTCTATGATTCTTTGCCTTAACTGACTTTTTTGTTAACTAACCAGTCAGGTCTCAGTACTTTATCATAAGGAGCAGTTGTTTCTTCTCTAGTTCAATAAGGGATGTGGTGGAAGATGAGACAGAGAGATAGGCTTTGTTCTAGGATGATCAGGCATGGCACGGCCATTTCATAAGGGAACAACCACAGTCAGTGTCTGTAGGTCTGTCAATTTTCCCTTAGAGGAATCCTCCAAGCCTCTGCCTGGAGTAGGGGACAGAAAATCTGGGAGTCTCTCAAACAATCTTCAGTTTACAGCTTCAGCTTGTACCACTTCCCATGCTCCCTGCCTCAGAAGCTTCTGATGCCTCCAATTCCCCAGCCTCACTGGAAGGCTGTGGCATGAATTGGCTTGATTTTCACCCCCCCTCCTCCTCCACAAGCCCTTAGCTTCCAGTTTACTGGGCTCTACTCAACTCAATTGCCACTTATCCATCTGGTTTCCAGCTTCCAAATTTGTTAATATCTTTGCTCACATTTAGTTCTCTTTTTTCCTTAAGGCTTTAAGCCCTTTTAATTTCTTTACTATCATTGTACTATCTTCTTCCTCTCTCTCTCTGTTCTTTTACTGGTATTGCTCATTGCCAAAATCATTATTATATTCCAGGTCCTACCACTATGCCCAGACTCAACAAATATTTACTGATTAGTTTAATGATAATTACATATTATTCAACAGATTAAAGTCATAATGTAATTTTAACTAATATACACACCACGATATAAACCTGCAATTTATTCATATTTTAGATGGTGTTTGGATACTAGATGAGAATGATATTTAAAAGAAAATATTTTATGTAACATTTAAAAATATGTATATAAACTAGTCTGTATATGCCAGATTTTTAATGTATATATATATGTGTGTATATACATATATGCATATAGACAGAAAATATATAAACATGCATTAATAGCAAAAGTCATCTCATAGTCAATCTGTTCCATCAGCCTACTTAATTACGCCTGGTTTTTGGCATTTCAGCAATGTCATCTTGTACTGATAATGAAAGTGCCCTTTATGTCTTGTACCACCACACAATTTCCTGGCTGCCATCCATGGTCATATCAACAAACGGCTATGCTCCATCATATCTGAGTTCCTGTAAGAATGAGTGTTCACTTTTGGTTTTATATAATAAAACTTTATGAATTGGAAAAGCTGATCTAATTGGTAAGGGAGGTGTTTCATACTTAAATACAACTTTGGCTGTTTATCAATTACTTGATATTTTAACATTCTTTAAAATTGTGAATTCAGATACGGTGCTAAAAATATTTTTCTAAAATAGGTTTTAGTTTGTGTTGCTTCTTTTGCATCAAGGTATAACATAACAATGATTTCTTGCTACAGTTGTATTCAAGTTTCTCTTTTTCACTGCATTGTGAAAATCTGTACTGTTATTTTTACATTAATAATCCTTTTATGTAAGATGAAAATAAATACTACTTAGAAGAATGGGGTTTCTAATAGAAAAATAATACTGATGAATGTTTTTTAAGTAGATACAAATGAAAAGTTAAGAAAATTTCTCAAAACAAAAGCTGCTAAATTCGCATCAATATGAGGGGCAAGTTGTGTGTTTGAATAAATCCTGGCTTTGTTGATAAAATATAGATGGCTAGACACCAACTTGTTTGGTGTATCCTTGTTTGGAAAATTCCTATTTTAATTAGAAGTTTCCAAGAAACAGAGAGTGGATTTCAAACATTCTTCATAGACTTTGGCTTACTTTTTGTAAGCCTCATCTAACAAGGGTTCTTTTAAGTAATTATTTTGGGTCTGATTTGAATTCTTAAGTAGAGTAACCACTAAGAACTTGAATATCTTCTTTGATGTTTTCCCACTTAGATGATCTTCACTATTGTGGGCTTCTTTAAAAATCACATATATTTGCATAAATGAACATGGTAGTTATGTCTACTTTTAATAGGTATAATGTCTGGGTAAGGAACTTCTTTCTATAATAGTTTAGATTACCTTTCTTGCCCCTTTATTAGTCCCCATGAAGATTTTTTTTTAAGTTATTATTTTCAAGATTCTGGGAGGTTCTAGATCACTATATAAAAGATGATTCATTTTAATTGATTTAATTGACTTCCTTCTGAAGTCTTTCTGTTTGTTATCTGCATAACAAGTCACTCCAACATTTAGTTGCTTAAAACAACAATCATTTTATTTGCTCATGATTCTGCAGTCTGGGCTGGGCTCAGGTGGGCAGTTCTTTGGCTGTTCTTGCTGGTGGGCACTTGAGTGGCTGAATTTAGTTGGTAGGTCGTCTGGGGACTGAACTCAGCTGGGACACTGGAATGATTGGGCCTCTCCTTCTCCATTTGGTCTCTGTGTATGGTTTCTCCAGCAGGGTAAATGGAACTGGCATAGTATTGCTTCTGCCACATCCTATTGGTTGAAGCTAATCACAAGGCCAGTGCACATTCACAAGGAGACTGTACAAGGATGCGAATACCGGGAGGCCTGATTCTTTGGGGCCACCAATGTAACACCTTACTTCAATGTCTTTAAATAGTCCTTTCCATGAGAGTTTAGGAATGGCCAACTCTTCACTTTTCTTTGTCTGAAAAGGTCTTTAAATTACCCTCACTCTTTAATAGATGAAAGTATAGCTGGGTATAGAATTCTAGATTCATAGTTACTTAGCTTTTACACTAGGAAGGTATTATTCCATTGTCATCTGGATTCTATTGTTATGTCAGGTCTGAAAGCAGTCCAGTTGTTAATCCTTTGAAGGTTACTTGTTTCAATAGAAGATTTTTTATGTTCTATGGGGGTCTTTGCATACAGAAAGAGTTATTTATATTTATTTATGGTTAAATTAATATTCTAGTTTTAACATTATAAATTTAAAAATATTTCTTTAAGCCCTTAATTTTTAAATATTGTATAATATTAGAATAGTAAGTTTCACTTGTTCTTTGATGTTTAATTAACTCAGCTTGAACAAATGAAATACTCCTTAACAATGACTTATTTACAAACATAGTCAATTAAATTCCATTAATATTTTAAGCTGCGTTTGTTGATTTAATTATATTCTGTTTTCCTCTTAACACTTTAAATACCTAACAAGGAAAACGTAGAACTTTGACAATCAAAACCTTCCCAAACAATTAAAAAATTCTTGTAAATCTAATAAATTAAACCTATAAATATAGTAAATACAGATATGTCAAACATTTTAATACTCTTTATAAACTTAATCATATTTCCCTAAAACTGTCAACACTAGAAAACTATTAGATCAAATTTTCTTCTGACATATTATATAACAAATTATAGATTTAATTGTATTTGCTTTATCATCTCTGCATTTAATCCCAAACCTTCCCAAAATTAAAAGACTTACTGAATATTTATTTTAGAAGAACTGTGTTGGTTGGTAGAATACTGGTTTTGAATATTAGTAAAGTATTAAATTATTTGTTTTGAAAAAAATTTACCCTGTGACCAATCTTTATTTGTTACCCTATACGAAAAATATGCAATATACTATTTGTATTAAATCTAGTTTATGGCGAGGTATTTTTGTTATCATTACAGAGGGCTTTTAATGATGATACAGATTTTGCTCTATGCATTTCTCTCACTAAGACATCAATTTGGTAACTTAAATTCATCATACTTTAAGTTTTCCTCACAGTAGGTGGATATGCCCTGTGTTGTCCAAGGATAGGTTCCTGTGTGGGAAATTGCTGGCATTGGATTTTAAGCAGGTAGGAGGCATAAAAGTTTCTAGTTTGGGTCAGCTTCTTGTTTGCCCCATCTATTATTGCCATTAAGGGCAGCTGCCCTGTTAAACAATTGCCCTTGATTGTTTTTGACAAATGCATTTGGGGGAAAGGCTATTTACACTAAGAGAGGTTGAGTCATCGTCTATAAAGACAAGCCCTAGGAATGGAGTTTCCAAAGAACTGCCAGCCAGGTTAAATAACAATTCTTTGAGTTCATGTTTGTGGGAAGATCCAAAGCCAGTGGTTCTTTACAGTGGCTGCTAAGCTTCTTGCTGATTTTCACCATAAATTCAGGGCTGTTAGTTTCCAAGGCTTATGCCAAGGTGGGGAGAGGGGCATGAAAACTGGGCCAAAGGCCTGCTTTTATTACAGAGATTAAGCCATTTTTCTTCAATAAATGCTTCTCAGATTGTTGCAAGCCTTTGGTTAATTTCCAAAGTTCTGAAAAAGTTGATTTTGATTATTTTTGCCAATGTTCTCATTGCTTTTATGGAGAAGCAGTTTTTTTGGAGGTTTTTACTCTGCCATTCCCACTGATGTCCTATCCCTTTTAGTTTTCATGCTACAAATATTTTTTCCCAACCTATCATCTCCGTTAACTTTGCTCATGGTGTACAGAAATAAATTTTGATGTAATCAAGTTTATTAAGTTTTCACCTATGGTTTGTGCATTGGGTGTTTATGATGAGTTTTCCTACCCTTAGGTCACAAAAATATTCTCCTACGTTTTCTTCTCTTGGTTTTATCATTTTACCCTCTATAATTATGTAATTAACTCTATAGCCCAACTTTATGTGCAGTATTAAATAGGGAACCTATTCCATTTTTCTCCATGCAGTGAACAAGTTTTCTGGATGCCATCTACTAAACAATCTACACTTCCGTCATTAACTTGGGAGACCTCCTTAATTGTATGTTAGGGTTCCCTATAGGAATAAGTCTGTCTCTGAACTCTCCGTTACATTCCTTAGGTTAATTTTCAGTCCTTGGATCATTACTAAAATGTTTTAATGATATAGATTTTTAGCTTGTCTTAATAACTGATAGGGAAATTCCTCATTCTTTGCTCTTCCTTTTCGCAGTTAAGCTCTCTATTTATGGACCTTTATTTTTCCATTTCAACCTTGGAATTTATGACATTTCTCAAAATATCCAGCTAGAATTTTGATTGGGTTGTATTGACATTATAGATTAATTTAGGAAAAACTGTCACCTTTACAGTAACATACTATCCCGTCCTATCTAAGGGAATGGAAAGTCTATTCAGCTCAATTTTTGTCTTTGAGTTAAAAAATTTTCTCTATAGAGGTCTTGTGAAGTCTTACTTTCTATAAACTTTATACTGTATAGTTTTATTCCTACAGGGACTGTATCTTATTTTTCCTTTTGTTTTCTAGTAGGTTATTTTTATTATAGCAAAATGCTTTTGATTTTTGTACACTTGTCTGCTTGCCTTGCTACACCCTTATTCTCATTATTGATTCTAGTGGTTTTTCTAGTCAGGTAATTATATTACCTACAAATAATGACAGTTTTTTCTTTTCCTTTGCAATCATTATACTACTTTTTTCATTTTTTATAATACTCACCAGAATCTCCATTAATATGTTAAACAGTAGAGTTTTAGTTCTGAGTTATAGGTGTAATACTTATTTTTCTGTTCTTTAGTCATTGTCTTTTTAAGGAGGCAAAACGTTTTGTTATTTTCTTCCATATACCTTAGGCACCCTCCTTGATTTATTTCTATTCTTATTTGAGTTCTTCCTCTAGAAATTTTTTGAAGTGGTCTGTTTATGGGGAAACATTCTGAGGCCTTCTTTGCCTCCCAATATTTTTTAATTTTGGCTTCATGGTTAAACAACAGTTTGGTTGGATATAAAAATTCCAGGCTTAAAGTTTTTTTCCCTTTAATATTTAAAAAACATTAATAAGTTATTATGTGTCCAATGTTGTCAAATTTGATATAAATCTGCTTCTTACTCCTTTGTAGGTAATCTACCTCTCCTCTTTGAAACACTTAGAATTTTTTCTTTGTCTCAGATGACCTTATATTTCTCTATAAAGTGTCTTACATGTGAGTGATTTCTTATCTACCATGCAGGACTGGGAGGAGAGTGAGCCAAGTGAGAGGTCTAGGGTGCAAAATGTAAGGAGGCACTCACTCCCAGGATCATGCAAGTGCCTCCTTACATTTTGCATCCCATGAGCCTCACTTGCCTCATCCTACTCCTGGCCCTGCTACCTGTTTGGTAATCTGTGAGCCCTTTCAATCTGAGGTCTTTGGGCTTTCTTTAATTCTTATGTATTTATCATCCTTATTTCTTTAAACATTTCCTTTTCTCTGTTTCTTCTTCTAGGTTTCCTGAATTCTAGTGTTGGTATTTCTACCATCAATGTCTCTTAGCTTTTCTATTTTTATTTCTTCATCCTTTCCAGATTCCTTCTGGGAGAGCGTCTCAGTCTGATTTTCTAGTTCATAAATCTTATTTTTATCTCATCATTTCTACTTCAACTATTATATTTTTATTTCTAATATTTTACATGATTCTTTTTTATGACCTCTTATTCTTGCTTTACATTAAGAATACCTTCTGTACCTTTGAGTATATTTGTTATGCTTATTTTATTCTTGGTACATAGGTTCTAATAACTCTGCTTCACATAGTGTATGTTTTAAATCTTATTGTCTTTCTTTTACAGTGTCTCTCTAGTTTATCTTATGTCATATTCCCCAAGAGGAATTATCAGCCCTGTGTGGGCAAAGGCTAAAGACCAGGGTCTGGCTTGTGTACCTCTCAATGAATTTAAGGAAAGAAGATGAAGGTCAGGCTGGAGAGGGTCAGGCCTGACAAAACCAGTTTTGACCATCTCCATTTGTTGTCCCTATTTGAGACCAATCCTCTACTCAGGGCTCCACTCCTTTCCCCTTTAAACTCCTAAAAAGAGGCATCACCGAGAGAAAGCAATCTCTTGACATTTTTAATCCACCAGCACTGACAGTTGCTCGGGGACTGCTGGAGAAGGAAATGCCCAAGGGGCTGCATGCATCCATTTTCATCAGCTCCTTACCCTGGAGGGATTTCTGTGCTGCTCCAATGTTACTAAATTGACAGCACACGGCTAGACTGTTGCTGCCAGTTTCTGCCGCCCTGAGGCAAACAGTGATCTTCCCAAAGCAATGTGGGGGAAAGTCAAGAGCAGATTTTAAAAGCTCTCCCAACCTATTCTCTACTCTCTACATCTGATCTCCCTACCCTCCAGCCCAAGCTGCCACCAACCCTTCATGGCAGTTTACTAAACCCTTTGGTTTTCTCCCAGCATTTTGATAGTTCATCACATTCATGTTTCTCCTCTTCCATGGTTTCCCTTTTGTCAGGATGCAAAAGAGCTTGCCCCTTGCCTAACTTAGAAGTCCCTTTCTAATCTGACCCAGCATTCTAGAGACTTTATAAACATTGTCTTTAATCCTCACAGCTCTGAAAGCACATTATTATTATCCCCATTTTAGAAAGAAGAAATTGAATCTCAGTGAAGTTAAGTGATTTGTCCAAAGTGACACAGCTAGGAAATGCAGTAGAGCTGGAATTTGAAAGCACGTCTATCTTATCCCAAAGCCCATGCTTTGGATACTCCATTAACGCCACCTGATTAATGCCTAAATTTAGAGCTGCTTCATTTTATTCAAAGAGTTATCAGACTATGTTCCTGGAAACACTAACATTCTGTGAGCCAGACCATGGCGTTCACCCCAAAACTGATAGTCTTTTCCGATTTGGTGGAAAAATATAACTTATGGTCAGAATTTCTCAATGTAATAGTTGTCCACAAATTTATGTTAAATCTTTGGCACCTGCTCTCTTTTGTGTGCTAGCAAATCCTAAAAGAAAGGTAATGATTAAGTAGAAAATGAGTTTTGAGTATCTGATCTCAATTAGAAATCAAGGAAATGTTATCAATTAGCATTTTTCCCTGCTAGCTAGAAAAGATTGCCATCTCACATTATGTAATATATAAATGTTGGAATAATTATCATTCTAGTTAGTAAAATTAGTTTATATCAATGTCTGAATATTGAATTGAATTCATGAATACTTAATAAATGTGAATTTACTAACATATTTTTCCTTCTTATATATCCTCCCTAATTTTAAAGTCATGGTTTTTCAAAATTAAATTTTATTTTTTAATAGTTAATACAGGCATAACAGTACAAAATTCAAATGGTACAATAGGGGAAAGAGTGAAAGTGAATCCACCTTTCTCCACCTCTGTCCTCCAGTCAGCTAATTCTCTCCCCCTGCAACAACCACTGTTATCAGTTTCCTGTTATCACTTCATAGATATGGTAGGTGTACATATTATCTTATGTATATATTTTTCCATAAAAGGGAGAAATTTTTAATTTTTTCCTTGACAGAATTTTATGTCACTAAACTGGGTGTTACTCTGACTCCTTACATAACGTTGTGTGCTAAAAGCAAAACTAAAGTGAGTTTTTAAAATTATTAAAAATTTTAAACATAGAGAAACCAATATAATGAACCCCTATATAGCTATTACACAGATTGAAAGATTATTTAAAAGTGATTTTAAAAGAATTTAATACTCTCACAAATTTTCAGAGCCTTTGTCAATGGGAAATGAAAAGAATTGTGTGTTCAACTCTAAGTGCAGCAGCTCTGGAATCTTCCAGTTCATTTGTCAGTGCTAGCAGGGAGCAACTTATGCATAAATTTCTCAAAGCCTTTTCAGTAGTAAAAATAAGTTGACAAATAAATTGTACTTATGCTTTTCCTAATACTTTGGTTGGTATATGTGCAAGAAGCAGATTTAACAGTTGATTTTTAAAAGCCATTATTACATTAGTATTAGTTTTTAAAATTACTAGCAATTCCACATGTGGGGCTAATTTGGTTGTTTTGATTTGGTTCTTTACATGGAGAAAGAATGATGAATCTATTATAGTATTATTTAGATGTGTTTAGGTAACCTTTCATACTTAAAAGAATTTAGTTTCATTAATATTTTTGATAAAGCAAAAATATTATAAATACTGATTACATTTCCATACACAACTCTTTTATCCTGACTTCACAAAATCTCTTTTTTTCCCCTTAGTTCCACTTGCCTCTCCTGATGCATCAGCAGAACTCCAAAAGAATTTTATAGAACGCATCTCTTTTTCACATCAATATGATGCCAGGAAAACACCCAATGAGCCCATCTGGGGAAAGGTGAGTCAGTATTTAGAATCAATTACTTAATACTTTATGATGGGATAGATTTATGGTAGAAGTCTAAGCCTTTCAAGTCATAATCATATTTCTCAAAGTTGATTTAAACAAACTAACATGGTTATTAGGAGGATAAAATCTTAACCACATGTCATAGTCAGAACTAAAGAATGATGTCATAATTTTGGATCAGTCTTTGGAATTTGGTTCAAATTATTAAAATCATTCACTTAAGGTAATATCAAAGCAACTTGCTAAATTTTTTGATATGCTTATGTATGTGTGTGGCAGGGGGATGCATATAAGTTTTATAAATTGAACAGCAATGTAATAGTCAATTGCTGGATTTTTTCCCAACTACAGATGTTTCTTTTCATATTTCACCATAGCTAATAATAATAACATTTCACAACAACTATTAGTTGTTGGAAGTAATAGACGTTTGTGATGCAATCATAAATCCTTAGGTCTATGAACTGCAGTTTCTATCGTATCCATAGCAACCTGCAGAGCAAGAAATGAAATTGGATATGAATAGTCTCATACAATTCAAATGACAGAAAAATTGAGAATGGGATATAATGAGATGCCGCTCCTTTGACTTTCTGTTTTTCCCTTCCTGTTCATTTTCTGGTGCACCCTTGTTCATAATTTGTTTAAATGGTTCATCAATAATTATTATGCTGCCGTCTTCAGTTTTGAACTAAGGTGACAGCCAATGAAGAGGCAGAGAAATAAGTGCCTGCTTCAATCAGGACTTGAGCTAATACATGAACTCAGGTCACAGCTGCATCTTCCAGCAACTTGTGTGCCCTGGTTAACGTCAACTTTGTTTTCCTTTCCAGCGACATGGAGTTTTTGTGCAGACAGAGATAAAACCAGGGAGGAGGCCAACAGTTCCTAAGAGAACAGAGGTATTACTGAATGCTCCAGGGTCATGCTCATCAGAACAGTCCAAAAAAACAGAGAAAGGAAACTCAGCGGAAAGCAAAATGATCTCACCCGGTCTCTGCCGACAAAATTCCCAGGAGTTGTTAGAGACTAAAACTCACTTATCAGAAACAGACGTCAGAGAGGCAGCCAACACATGTCCCAGAAGTCTTGAGAGAAGGGAGAAGATTGCAGACGTCTTTCAAATAACTGCAGTAAATGCTCTTCTCACCAGGCATGATCCTTTAAGTCCACCAATAAAAAGTCAGGATAAATCAGGATAAACTACCTTCTTCAAATAAAAACATAGTCCTTAGAATGTAGACGATTTCAGAATCATTATACAGGCCCTCACATTTGCTTTTTCTGTTATCAATAACCTCAAAAATGACAATTTACATAAATGGGAAAATGAAAAAAAGTTAATAAAATACACCAAAAATTTAAGTGTGGTCTCCAGTGAGTGATGGATATGAGACATATTTCTATGTTAGATTGTTGCTAGCCATGGCTCTAGAATCAAACTGGGGTTGGAATTTTGGCTTTACCACATATAGGCTGTGTGACTTTGGGTAAATTACTTAACCTCTGTAGAGTTCAGTTTCCTCATCTGTAAAATTAGGATAATAGTAAACTTCATAAGGATATTGAGCATGAGATCATACACATTGATCAGTGATCAATGTAATCACATTATCACTATTACTATAATGAAAATTTCAATTTAAGGATAACATTCTCCTATAAGCTTGAATTCTCCTCCTTATTCTAAAACTTTGAACCCTTCTATATACAATTAAGAGTGTAAAAACTAAAAATCTTTCTCCCAGTACAAGATACACACACACACTTTTAATTGAAAGGCATGAGTACCTAGAATATTTCCTAAATTGATTTCTAGTTTATTTAAATTATTTCTAGCACTAACTCAACCTTTGCTTTTTGGCAGAGTTTGGTATGGGTAATTTTACCAGTTATTCTATTTGGTACATTTTTTTGTGCCAAAAATGTATCTACTATAAGCTGTGTTATGTTGCACACAAGTGGAAGTAGGTGAAGTATTCCTCTGCTGCCCCAAAGAGTATTTACATGCCCAACAAATTTCCACGGGAACATATCCGTTGTACACTATTATCTGTAGTACTGGTAAGACTACAGGTGTATCTTTATTCCTCCACTGAAGACATTTTAATAGACTGCAAACAAATGAATGCCATTATTAAATATTTGTGTATTGGGAACTTCTGGTTCTTACAACATGGCAGATTAAGGCAAATAGTGAACCCCTTTCATTACAAACACCTTGAAATGCTGAATAAAATGGAACAATAAATAAACATATAGCCCAACTCGCAAAACAGAGAAACCCTCATGTTTTAAAATAAAGAACTTGCTTATTTTGTGTATTAACATATATCTCGAAGATCTTTTCTTGTCAACACATGTAGACTACCTCATTATTTTAACAGCAGCATAGTCTTCCATAGTATAGATATACTATATAACTGGAGCAATAAGAACACAAGCTTTGATGTGAGTGGGGGAAGGGAATGGAGGTTGTTAGCAGATCTGGAGAGAGGTCTTACAGTCTAGGGACCTGAAAAAATATTTTTTTAAAAGTGTACACTGTTTAAAAAAAAGACTATGGACTTGAATTTTAATTCACATTGGAACAGAGATGGAAATTTATGACCTCCAAAATAGAGAGATGGCATTGAAACCTGCATAAAGCTAGAACTTTGGAATAGCTGCTATCTTGGTACAAGGCAGACTAGAAGAACTCCACTCACTTAACTGTTAGCAAGAAAGTTTGCCGCTGCCTAGAGCTATAGATAGTGAATAAATCTTTGTGAGAAAGTAAAACCTCAAGCTTGCACCACATTCCAATTTGAAATATGAGTTTACATGCAGGTCATCTCATATGATGGAAAAGTAACATAAAAAATAATCCTGCTGGTGATACCACTGAGGTGCCTGACAAAAGCAAATGCAACACACACCCCCACCCCCGGAAAGATATTTCCACAATCCACAGAAGAAACAGTCCCTGATAAAGGCAAGGTTACAAACAAAAACTACAAATCACACAAAGAAGAAAATCAGACTGAGCAAGAGTACAACAGTACAACAAAGAGAATGATTAAAACCTCACAACTGGAGAGAAAAGAATTAAAATACTTTCAGTTTGAAGATTCTTATCTTTCTTCCATTCTGGAAAATTTTATTCTGTAGCTTTTTCTGTTATTTCCATCCCGTCCATTCTCTCTCTTTCCTTCTGGGACAGCTACTAACAGAATGAACACTTGGATCTATCATCTAGGTCTTTTAACTTTTCTCTCATTATCCTTCTCATCGTACTTTACCACTAAGTAATGCAAGAATCCCTTGGCACTAACTTTCTACTAACTAATTTGCTTTTCAGACATGTCCATTGTTATGCTAGGTGGTCTATTGAAATTTTAAATTTTTGACTGTATTTTTAATTTCCAAGATCTATACATGCTTCCTTAATACATAAGACTCTCCTTATATTATGGATACAAAAGCTGCTCTTATCTCTCTTAGAATATTGTACTTATGCTTGAAGTCTTTTGTTCGCTTTCTTAATTAACTTTTGTTTGTTTAGTGTGATGACTCACTTTCTTGGTATTATGCTTTTTCTCAAATGTTTGATGATTCTTAGTTATACAGTCTTATGCATGATATTTCCAAATCCCTATCAGTATAAGCTGTTTCTGTCTACTATAGCCTGACTTTGGAACAGGGCTGGGATATGCAGTCAGATAGTACCTGAGGATGATTTGTTTGATGGGCTCTTTGATCCCCCTGGGGGTTAGTAGCTACTTAGGCACTCACCTGTTTTTCTAGCTACAGTGTATGATTCAGTTCATACCACAGCTGCCCATTTCTTAGCACACAGAAGAGGGGATAACTAATTTGCTGCTCCACATGCAGTTCCCTAATTTTCCAAACTGATAAATGTACCAGGGCCCTTTCCACTTCTTAATATTCACTGACTCTAAGCTTGTAATTCTATCAGACTTAACTCCCCATCAGTTACCTCCACACGTGTTGGGCTTTTGTTTCATTTATTTTCGTTTTCCAAACATTTGTTCTTGGTGATATCTTTCAGAATTTATTTTAAAAGTATTTCTTCTGATAGGAAGTTTCCCTGTTTTCCAATGCTATTAAACTGTATTTTATTATCTATATCTATTTACCTGTATCTTTATGAGATTTAGTACAGAGTAAGTGGTAGAGGTCTGCCATCTCGAGTCAATCTTTCATTTTCTTTTAAGTAAATTATTTGCAAACTTAGTACTTTAACCATTAGTAAATCACAGATACTCTGCAATAGACCTCATAGTTGACTGATAATCATGGAGGTTTGATACAATCCTTCTGTCTTAGAGAATATGTTTTAGTGAGACAAGGAGGGTTTGGAGCCAGTTAGTGGACTACTACCATAGGCTAGGTTGGTAGTTCTCAACATTTTCAAATATGAGGACATCTTTTCTGCATTAAATAAAGAGTTTATGTTTCCTCACAAAATATTAATTGAACTTTCAGTATCCGTTGTTTGAGAAAACACATAATAACAAAATGCAATGATGACTTCCAGGTTTGAGTCTCTGTTTTTTAACTGCTAAGAGTATATCTCTCCACAATGAATTCCATAGTCTATTAAAGTTATAACTGCCTGTCAGTACAAATGCTGCTCTTAAATTTCACAAGAAAATTTGAATGTTTCCAAGTAGTTCCCTTATTAGGTATTTTCATAGAATGATAGCATTTACCAGGATACAGGGTTGTTTTTTTTTTTTCAATTTACCAAACCAAACCAAAAATCCCATAATACTTCATATAGTATTTGAAAACTATCTTAATGAATGTGTTAATGGTTTCAACCCTTGACATTGCTATTAATAATACCATAAATTTGTATGATGTGTTTTAAGTTTTAAAGCATTTTCAAACTTAGACCTAGAGATTATCATACCAAGTAAAGGAAGCCAGCCAAAGACAAATATCATATGATATCACTTACATGTGGACTCTAAAAAAAAAAGATACAAATGAACTTATTTACAAAACAGAAATAGACCTGCCAACATAGAAAACAAACTTATGGTTACCAAAGGGGAAAAGGTGGGGGAGGGATAAATTAGGAGTTTGGGATTAACATGTACACAGTACTATAAAATAAATAACCAACAAGGACCTACTGTATAGCACAGGGAACTATACTCAGTATTTTGTAATAACCTATAAGGGAAAATAATCTGAAAAAGATATATATATATATATCTTTTTCAGATTATTTTCCCTTATAGGTTATTACAAAATACTGAGTATAGTTCCCTGTGCTATACAGTAGATATATATATATATCTGAATCACTTTGCTGTACACCAGAAACTAACACAACATTGCAAATCAACTATACTTCAATAAAAAAATAAAGCATTTTCAAATCCATTATCTCATTTGATCCTTACAATAATCATATGAAGCAGGGCAAATAATAATATGCCAATTTTATGGCTAATCATAGGCTCAAAGAACTTAAGTAATTTCCTCAAGTTTGCAATTAGCAGGCAACAAAGCCAGGACCTGAAACAACTCAACCAACTCTATGCTCTATCCATTAATTCCTAAA
This sequence comes from Balaenoptera physalus, assembly GCF_965194825.1. NCBI lineage: Eukaryota > Metazoa > Chordata > Mammalia > Artiodactyla > Balaenopteridae > Balaenoptera > Balaenoptera physalus. The sequence continues at coordinate 52,422,236 of NC_138894.1, read as the reverse complement.
TGTCAACCCACAGGGCAATGCTGGCCCATTACAAATGAATAAGCAAGGTTAGTATACTGAAGCAAATAATTTCAATACTTCTATTGAGAGATTTTTATTCTTCTGCTTTGGAGGATTTAAAATTCCTTTTGCCAGACTTTTTATCTTTTTATCAGACTTTTTATCTTTTTATCACTATGACAGACTAAGTTGATGTAGAAAGCACTCATCACTCCTTACACAGATAAATGCTCGATAAAATATAATAAAAACATTTGAAATACACAACTAAGCACTAAACTAAGAAATTAAAATTCTCAAATACCAGAAATGAAGAGAACACTAAAAAGTGGTGAGCAAGAGGTGAGGCTAAACAGTCAACTGGAGAAGTGGAATCAGAAGTTGACTTAGGCACTGGGATTTTAATACCTAAGCTGAAAGGGGAGTTGAGGTTCCAAGTGCAATGGCATTGGAGCTGAGCATAGAGCCAGGATCCCAGAAGAGCTTTGCTGATGTGAAAAGGATTCTAGAATATCTGCTCCCATTAACCTCAGAATTAGGGGAGAATGCAGACTGTTTACCACCACATGATATACCTCCCAAACTGAGCTGTCCACAAGAGTGGAGGCCAAATGTGCATTCATGAATAGTGCAGGAAACCCAAGCTGAGGTAGCAACAGAAAAGCTGGCTTGAACCAGGGAAACCTGAAGACTGCTGGTAGAGACAAATACAAAACTGTTCCATAATAACCCTCTGCAATCCTGGACACATGAGACACCATGGAAAGAAATACCCAAGATGAGATAAAAATACACACACACACATACACACACACATATATACACCTACATACATATATATTTGTGTGTATATGTATATAGATATAGAAATATCTCTTCTATGGGTTAGTAGAATTCATCCCCCAAGAATTACAGACAGTAGAGCAAAGAGACTATGAAGTAAGTATGCTTAAATGATTTGAGACATAAAAGAATGAAAAAAACAGAAGAGCATAAAAAATAACAGGCATATTTCAGGGAAAAGTTATAGAAATTCTAAAGATAAAAAATATATCATTTTTTGCAGCAGTGTGGATGGACCTAGAGAATATTATGCTTAGTGAAATAAGTCAGACAAAGACAAACACTTTATGATACCACTTATATGTGGAATTTAAAAAAATAATGCAAATGAATGTATATAGCAAAACAGAAACAGACTCACAGATACCAAAAACAAGTAGTTGTTACCAAAGGAGAGGGAAGGGGGGAGGGGCAAATTAGGGGTATGGGACTAAGAGATACAAACTACTATGTATAAAATAGATAAGCAACAAGGTTACATTGTATAGCACAGGAAACTATAGCCATTATCTTGTAATAACTTTTAATGGAGTATAATCTGTAAAAATACCGAATCACTATGCTGTATACCTGAAATTAATATAATATGGTAAATCAACTATACTTCAATAAAAATGTATAATTTTTAAAAAGCTTAACTCAGTAGACTAAACATAGCTTAAAAGAAAATCAGTAAATTGGAAGATAGAGCTGAAGAAGTCTCACAGAATATAACACAAAAAGATAAAAATATATTAAAAAGAAAGAGACAAAGACAATAGAATGTTACTAAGAGTTCCAGAAGGACATAATAGAGGGAATACGAGAGAAATTTGCAACCAAAAAAATGGCTATGATAGAGACTACTACTTGTTTCCAGTAACCAGTCTCCCCCTCTGCCTTATTCATGGAATCACCCATTTTTAGCTGGGAATTTAGCTGCCCAGGCAAAAGACAGTATTTCCCAGCTTCCCTTGTATCTGAATTGACAATATGACTATGTTCTGAGATGTAACTAAAACAGCAGAAACAACTTCCAGAAATGTACTTAGAGGGAGGAGGTAGGCCCTTCTCTGTACTTTTTCCTTCCTAGTAACTGGAATGCAGATGTTATGGTTTAAGTTCGAGTAGAGAATCTCCTTGCTGAGAATGGTGGAACAATAAAATAGAAGGGTCCCTGAGTCCCTGACATCATCAAACACCGCTTGGAAGGCCTAGTTTATATGAGAAAGAAACTTCTGTCTTGTGTAAATCACTCTGTTTTAGAGTTTTTCTGTTTTTTGTTTGTTTGTTTTTATCACTTGCAGCAGAATCTTATCCTAATTTACACAATAATTGATAATTTTGTAGGATTGAAGGAAGATGTGAGTCTTCACTTTGAAGGAGCAAACAATTTTGAGCTGGGAAAATGAAGTTAAATTCACACATGAACACATAATAGTGAAACCACAAAATATCAAGTGTAAAGAGAAAAAGCTTTAAAGCAAGTAGAGAAAAGAGATTCTTGCCTATAAAGGAAAGGCAATCATAATGGCAATGGACTTCTCATCCACAACTATAGATGTAAGAAGATAGTGGAGTAATATCTTGAAAATACTGAAGGAAATAATGGTCAACATAGAATCCCATGCTTAACTAAACTGTAATTCAAAAATGAGGACAAAACATGGACATTTTTGACATATACAGATTAATAATAATAGCAAGTGCTATATAATACAATTTTACAAGGCACTGTACTAAGTGCTTTATATATTTTTACTCAGTAATCCCCACAGCAACACTTTGAGATATTATTAATATTACCTTATTAGAGATGATGAAACTAATATACAGGGAGGTTAAATAACTTGCCCAAGGTCATACAGCTAGTCAGTGGCCAAATGGGGATTCAAGCACAGGCATTCTGCCCCAGATTCCATGGTTTTAATCACTCACAGTAATGCAGTTTGCTCCTCACAGACCTTCACTGAAATTACTACTAAAAGACATATTGAACCTGAACAGAAAAAGTAGGATGTAAGCAGAAAAATAAGACAAATCAGTAAATCATATTGATTAACTCATATATTAACTACAAAAATATTCTTTTGTAAAATAATTCTGATACTAGATTCTGTGGGATTTTTTTTCCTTGTAGTGTCTTTACTTGGCAAAAGAAAATATTTGACAACTCTATGTTAGTTCTCCCAAAAAAAACTTTGGGAATTTTCCTAGTCTGTGAAATCACAAAGTCTGGAAACTATTGGCTTAATCTCTTGTGCAACAAAGGTTTGTTTCTTTAAAAAGCAAATTATCCAAGTTAATTACTAATGTGTTATATAAAAAATATGTTTATTGGTAAGAGGATATTTTGCTGAGTATTTGAATTCATGGTGTGAGGACAGGCTACATGTAACCATTAGGGAGAATCACTGTTCTCTTAGAGACACAGCTCAGCAAAGGGCATGCTATAAATCAAAATGTAAAAAAGGGGGGAAAAAGCCCTTTCCACCACAGAAATTCATTGCTAACTTATTAAGATTTATGGAGAGAATGCTTTTGGTTGATAAATTATCTCAAGATGATCTATAATATTTCAGCCAGGAAGGCAGAGCCCAGTGCTGTTGTATGCCCAACAAAGTCAGAGATGGATAACCACACTAAACATCTCTGAAAGAGTGAATTTTGTGAGAAAGAGAGAAAACATGTTACTTTTTATTTGCTTGTAATGATTGACTTCTTTATTATAAAACTTTCTTCAAATGACTCTGTAAACTATCTTTTTTAATTCTGTAGATTAAGAATGCCTAATATTTTACTCTTAAGTAACCTTATAAGTCACACAATTTCCTCATTCTTTAGTCAACTTTGCACTAATGTCCCCAAAATGGTCCCAAGAGTTCTTAGCTCTTTGTTTCACAATCATAAACAAGTGTGTTGAAGAGACGTATGACCTAATGGAGTTTTTATGGCTAGAATCTTAATTGTAGCCCTAACAGAAGTTGAGCTTTCCAGATTAAGTTCTTCTGTAAAAACAATTTCATTATGTAGGTTGTTTTTGTTTCCTTTGTTTTTGTTTCTTTATAGTATCAGCTGCTTATGTATTTCATTGTGGTGGGAGCTGGGTATAGTGAGAAGGTATTTTTATTTATTTATTTATTTATTTTTAAATATTTTTGTTTACCTGGCTGCATCAGGTCTTAGTTGCAGCATGCGGGATCTTCATTTAGGCATGTGGGATCTTTCGTTGCAGCACATGGGGCTTCTCTCTAGTTGTGGCATGTGGGCTCCAGAGCATGCAGGCTCAGTAGTTGCAGTGCATGGGCTCAGTAGTTGTGGCATGCAGGCTGTAGAGCACATGGGCTTAGCTGCCCTGCAGCATGTAGGATCTTAGTTCCCCAACCAGGGATTGAACCCACATCCCCTGCATTAGAAGGCAGATTCTTAACCACTGGACCACCAGGCAAGTCCCAAGAAGGTATTTTTAAAAGTTAAGCTATAAAGTAAAAAGTCCTTTGAAAGTCCATCATGTAGCCCAGGATGTCTAGTATACAAAATTTTGTGTATAGTAATTCTTATATACACTAAAGTAGCACTGAGCTATAAGGACAAAAGGAAAATCTCTATCAGATGTCTGCCTGCCTTAAGGGTTTCCTTCATTCTGTTTTTTAAAATTAGGATTCTATAACCCTACATGCTTGTGTAGTGAAGGATTAACCTTGCCTAAAAATAGGACTGGCCTCTACCCTTGGCTCCTGTAAGGTCACTTCTAAGTGACCTTGGAATATCCTGCCTGATAAGAGCATCTTTGTTGACCTGGGAACCTTGGGCCATGCCAGATGGTCTATGCAACAGTGTGATTTATTGAGGGGTGTCTTGGGTTATGCAATATTAGTTTGATCTCTGGAGGGGCTGGAGACTAAGGTCAGCCATGCAGGCAGTCAACAATGGCTATATGACCAAGCTCAATAAAAACTCTGGACACCAAAACTCAGGTAAGCATCCTAGGTGGCAATATTTCATATGTCTGTCATGCAGTACTGATGGAAGTTAACACTATCCACAACTGCACAAGGAGACAACAACTGGAAGGTCATTCTTGGATCTCTCCTGGACACTGCCCTATGTGCCTCTTTTCTCTGCTGATTTTAATGTGTGTCTTTTCACTGTAATAAACTATAACCGTGAGTATAAGAGCTTTTAGTGAGTTCTGTGACTCCTAGCAATTTATTGAACCTACAGGTGATCTTGGGGACCCTTGAACTTGCAGTTAGTGTCAGAAGTGAAAGTGGTCTTGGGGGCTCTCAAACATTGCATTGCTGATTTATTTGTTGTGAGGATTAAACAAGATAATTAAGTCTATAGTGAAACTTCTTGGTAATGTAGAACCTCTCACTACATTAGATGGAGCTGGAATGATTGATAGAAGAAGTTAACAATAAATTGCATTTGTTTAGTTCTAAAAATATTCCCAAGCATTTTCAACCAAGAAATTCTGAAATTTTAAAGGATAAAGTATTGATATTACTACAACTAACCTCGGTTATGGTACAGGAAATGGCAAAACGAAGAACTCTACATGAGTCGATAAAACTCTCATTTCTTTAATCAAGCCTATCAAAGGTCTTTTCGGCCTTGAAGTAATAGTCACTATTTCTGGCTATGGTACAGCACCCTCCTTACTGACTTCTTTTAACTCTGCCCACAGCTTCGTAAATAATCCCTTTATTCTCCACATTCACCCTGTTTGAGTGGCCATTATTATCTAGCTGGACCAGACTGATACAGTGATTGGCACTATCACATATGATCACAGAATCTTCTCACCACTGAGCTCCAGGTTGTAACTATGAATTGATTAAAGTTGACATTTGAAATGCATTTGTCATTCTTAGATTTGGGATGATATTCCTCTCGGTTTAAGCCTCCACCAAGAAACATGAAAACCATGCCTTATTATTGGACACTTGATGGCTCTCTCAATTTCAGTTCACTGAGGAAAAACTTCTAGTTAAACCACATCTCAGGTACACCACTCTACCTGTGGCCTCAGTAATGGGAATTTCAGCCCAATATATCTGTCTGTTAATATAACCTTGACAACCACCAAGATGCCCTGTGACCCAATGAACTTCTGCATCATACCTCTTTGTTTGAGTCACCTGCCTCTATACCTCAAATGTCCTCAGAGACCAGGCAGGTAAGCCAAAATAAGGCAGTGGTATAAATAAGAGACAGTTCTGATTTCTGGTATGTCAGAGAAAAGACTTCAGAAAATCCACTCCTCCATGAAAGAAATGAGAACACTGGCAAAAGTGGTTAAAATCAACTATTTCAAAACTTTGAAAATTAATCAAAGGCTTACAATAACTGGAAGAGCAGTCATTCAATAAAAATGACTGAATCTCTATAAGAACAGTGAGCTTTGTGGTGTTTTGACTCGCTCTATTTCCATCCCACTCTCAAAAAGAATAAAACACTTGGGAATAAATGTATCAAAAAATTGCAAGTCTTTTAAACTGAAAACTATAAAATATTGTTGAAAGAAATTAGAGGATCTAAATAAGTGGAAAGAACGTGCATGTTCATGGATTGGTACAACTGATATTGTTAAAATGCAACACTCCCCAGACTGGTTTACAGAGTCAACACAGTACGTTTCAAAATCCCAGGTGCCTTCTTTCGCAGAAATCAAAGCTGTTCCCAAAATTCATATGGAAATGCAAGGGGCCCAGAATAGCCAAACAACCTTGAAAAAGAACAACAAAGTAAGTACTCACACTTCCTAGTTTCAAAACTTACCACAAAGCTACAGTAAATCAAGACGGTGTGGTACTAAGATAAGGATAGACGTATAGACCCATGGAATAGAATTGAGATTCCAGAATAAACTTATACATCTATGGTCAATTGATTTTCAAGAAGGATGCCAAGACAATTCAAAGGGGAAAGAATAGTCTTTTCAACAAATGGGGCTAAGCAGCTGGATAACCACATACAAAAGAATGAAGCTGGACCTCTTTTTTACATCTAACAAAAATCAATTCAAAATGGGTCACTGATCTAAATGTAAGAGCAAAAATTATAAAACTTGTAAAAATAAAACATAGGTATAAATCTTTATCGCCTTGGATTAGTCAATGGTTTCTTAGATATGACACCAAAAACACAAGGAACAAAAGAAAACATAGACAATCAGACTTTATCAAAACTTAAAGCATTTGTGCTTCAGAGAACACCATCAAGAAAGTAAAAAGTCAACCCACTGGAGAAAATATTTGCAAATCATATGAGAGACTTTTATCCAAAACATAAACAATTTGTAAACTCAACAATTTTTTAAAAAGGCCCATTTAAAAAAAAACTGGGCAAAGGATTTGAATAACTATTCTCCAAGAAAGCTATATAAATGGCCAATAAACACATGAAAAGATTCTTAACATCTTGGGTCATTAGGGAAATGAAAATCAAAACCACAATGAAAAGCCACTCCATACCCCCTAGGATGGTAAAATCAAAAAGAAGACAAGTGCTGTTGAGAACGTGGAGAAATTGGAACCCTCATTCATTGCCGGTGGGTTTATAAAATGATGCAGCCACTGTAAAAACAGTTTGGCAGTTCGTCAAAAAGTTAAACACAGAGTTATCATACAACCCAGCAATCCCACTCGTAGGTATATACCCAAGAAAACGGAAAACATGTCCACACAAAAACATGTACGCAAATGTTCTGGCAGTGTTATTTATGAGGCAGAAGACAGAAACAACCCAAATATCCATCAATTTTTGAATAAACCAAATGAAGTACAGATCTTCCTTGACTTACAGTGGTGTTAAGTCTCAATAAACCCATCTTAAGTTGAAAATAAAAGTCGAAATGCATTTAATAAACCTAACCTACCGACTATCATAGCCCAGTCTACCTTAAAGGTGCTCAGAACATTTACATTAGCCTACAATTGGGCAAAATCATCTAACAGAGCCTATTTTATAATAAAGTGTTGAATCTCTCATGTAACTTATTGAATGCTGTACTGAAAGTAAAAAAAAGAACGGGTGTATGGGTACAGAATGGTTGTACATGTATTGGTTGTTTACCCTTGTGATCCTGTGGCTGATGGTTTCTGCTGAATGTGTATCACTTTCACACCACCTAAAGTCAAAAAATGCTTAAGCTGGGGGCCATCTGTATACGCATCCAATGGAAGATTTATCAGCCATAAAAAGAAATGAAGTACAGATACATGTTATGGCATGGACAAATGTTGAAAATATTATGCTAAGTGAAAGAAGCCAGACAAAAAAGGTCACAAGTTATATGATTCCATTTGTAGGCAATGTCCCAAATAGGCAAATCCACAGAGACAAAAAGGAGATTAGTGGTTGCCAGGGGCTGGGGGTGGGAGAGAGGGAGTGAGGAGTGACTGCAAGGTAAGAGGTTTTTTCTGAGGTGATGAAAATGTTCTGCAATTAGATAGTGGTGATCAACACACAGCACTGAATTCTACACTTTAACATGGTGAATGGGGGGGGTATAAATTAGGAGTTTGGGTTTAACATATACACACTATTATATATAAAATAGATAACCAACAAGGACCTACTGTGTAGCACAGGGAACTATACTCAATGTTTTGTAATAACGTATAAGGAAAAAGAATCTGGAAAAGTATATACACACACATATATATATGAATCACTGTGGTATACTTCTGAAACTAATACAACATTGTAAATCAACTATACTTCACTTTTAAAAAGGTGCATTTTTATTGCATGTGAATTATATCTCAATGAAGTTGTTATTACAAAAAAGACAATAGGCAGTGCTTAAATCTATAGAAAGCTCTGGAGTTCAGGCCCCTTCTAAAGATATGATTCAGAGACATTAAATATACAGGGCTCGTTAAATAAAATACAGACTCAGACTTAAGCCCCAAGTAAGCATCCTCTAAGAAGGTCTTTATCTCATCACACCAGCCCTCTTAGAGATTCTGGCCTCTCAACTGGGAAGGGGAGAGGGAGGGGTCTCCCTCTGAAGTGAGTCATCACCTCTTGGCTGTCACCCTCTTTGTCTCCCACACATGGGACCTGGTCAGGAGAGCACCAAGAGTGAACCTGAGGTGTCTCCCTGTCACGTTACTCCCTTCTTTGCTGCCCCCTTGCCCACCTGGGATTACTGATTCCAGTTCCAGTAGCGTGGCTCAATCAAATGTAGCCCAACCATCCTTCTAATCTTGGAAATCTTGAATTCTCTCAAAACCAAGTCCCAGCTTCCTCAGGAGCTACCCAATCACTCTCATGTTCCTTATTGGCCTGTGGTGCCTCGTACCTCAGGCACGTGAAGCACAACTGGCCACAAGAAACTTCAACTGTCATACCAGCTCACAGAATAATACTCCTCTCATAATAAGCACTTACATCCTCAGTTTACCAAAAAATAAAATTAAATTGACACAGGCAAAATGTTCAAGAATTTGTGTGGTGTGTGTCTGAAGTGAAATGATCTTAGACTTACAGACACTTTGACTAGAATCATCTGACAGTAATCCCTTCTCAGGAGGCTAAAAAAAAAAAATATCCTCAACATTTCTGGAGAGGCAGCTTGGACCAAACCTGAACCAAATGCCGAAAAACCTGATTTCTAACCAAGGCAGGTCTTGGAGCAGGTTATCTCATCTATATAAACATCAGTTTTCTATTCCATGAAGTGAGAACAATTATATTCAGCTCTGCCTAAGTCACAGGTGATCTTGAGGATGAAACTGGAAACAAAAATTGATTGGAAAGTGCTTTAAAATTCGTAAAGCATCAGACAGATGTGAGGTTTCATGACGTCTTTGAAGTCATGATTCTATGAAAATTTTAATAGGCAAATAAAAATGGTTGTTTAAATAACTAGGACAATTCCTTGGTTACAGTGAAGCACTGTTTTAAAGGGAGAAAAAAGAATACTACTGAATGCACTTATTTTCATATATATATGAAATACATTCCTTCCTAGGCCACAGGGTAGTTTGTAAGTCGGTGTCAGCTGACATTTCTCATCACACCAATCACACCTAAGTTGCTAGAGTCTAAAAGAATTCAGTGACAGCAACGAAGGGTGTCCCGCTGCCTGATGGTCGAGTGGGAAGTTCCTTTCTTCATCTTGCTTCTAACATTATTACCAGTAAATTCACACAGTACAAAAACACCTGGTAATTCTCTGCTACTTTAGTCCTATATTATATTTCAGTGCTGCCAGCTATCAAAAAGAGTCAAAATTACATTTTCAGGAAAGGGAGAGGGAAAGGAGGTAAAATTTCCTACTACCTGTACAAAAATGTTGTAGAAATCATGAGAGGTTAATTATAAAAATAACTTTGCATATTCCTTTAAAAGTACATATTTCTTTTTAAAATACTAGTTATTTTAGTGCTTTGTAAAAAAAAAAAAAAAAACCATGTAAAGAAGAGTAGCAAGTTTATTAACTCAGACCTGTTGCTGGACAGCCGATATTTTCTGGTTTTGCCATCCAGGATTCCACCTCTCAGAATCTGAATTGGGCTGGAACCCAAGTAACTTGTTGGAAACACACAAATCTGTGAAAGAGTTCAGCCTGGTGACTCCTCCTCGTCAGCTTAAACTGTGGGGAAAGGTGAAGTAGCCCCACTGGGCTTTAGAAGAAAAAAAGTTCCGTTTCAAAGGCCCCTTCCCTTGTGATGTGGGTGGAGAGGAAGCCTGGGTGGAGGGTGGGCTGGGACTCACGAAGACCAGACAGGGTTCCTGACGTTCTTGGGAACTTCCTGAGAGCCGTGAGAGGTGAGGCCCAGTCCCTGGGGGGACAGTCCGCCGGTCAGCTCTGGCCGTACCCAGGGCCGCCTGCCAAGGGAACTGTTTTTATTGTTACCAAATGTCACTCCACCCAAGGCAGGATTTTCAAAGATTCCTTAGATGAATGGAAACTTCTGGTTGCTCCTTGTTTTCCAAAGTGTGTTATGACAGGCATTTGATCTGTTCCTCCTTTGTAATTCAGGAAAAATTCCTCAGGGCCTAGAGGGTGACCTTTAACAGAAAGCAGCGGACATTGTTATTCCCTTCCCCACGGTTTCAGGGTCTCTGCTGGGCTGAGAGATTCATTTTCTCACAGATGCATCCATGTTTTAGGCTATTCAAGGAGGAAGAGAAAACCCCTCATTGTTCTGAATATTTCCTTGTCCGAGTTTGAGCCCTCCAAATAGGAAGATGGGGTGGGTTGAGACTGGGAAAAGTATAAGCTGGGCCGCAGCCCCCAGAGAGTGAGAGGTACCACCCAGCTCGGACCACCACTGGGGGCTGCCAGCCTTCCCCAGGGTGCTGGCTTATGTTGGGTTTTTAGGGGAAAGGCAGGCCTATCTTATTTAGCACCCCTAACCTCCACAGCCATCTATGCTGGGAAAGGGGTCAGGGACACCTGGGCCTGGCATCTGCTCTGGTGCTGGGTCCGGAGGGGTCAGAGAGTACGTTGATGCGTCCAATCCCCAGTTCCTATTGGCTTTGGGGAAAGGGCTCCACCCCACACCCGTCCCAGAGCAAATGCGACAGTCTGGAGGTTTCAAGCAGGGGGAGGCCGGGTGCCTGCAGGAGCCACACCTGCTGTCACAGTTGTCAGCTTCTCGCCTCTAGTAAATTTCAGACGTGCCGGTGGTGGGCGAGGGCCGAGGTAGGCACGGCGGCGTCTCCCAGGAGGGTGACATCAGTGCCAGAAACACAGTGGCTTTGCCAGGAAGCTAATCCCACAGTGTGGGTGGGCGCGGGAGTGGGCTCTTGCCTGGGGAGCAGCTGTGCTGGCTGCCGTGGGAAGAGCTGAGTCTAGGGAAGCAGCAGAGCAGGTTTCCGAGTTCCAGCTCAGTCACCTTCCAGCTGTGTGACCTTGAGAATGTCACCTAAGCTCTCATTCCTTCATCTGTTAGACGATGATAACGCAAACAGCTACATCAGATGGTCCTAGTGAGGAATAAATGAGATGATGCATGTGGAATGCTCTGTAAACAATAATAACTGCTAACATGTATTGAAGGTGCCGTGTGCCCGGTACTATTCACAGGTCTTACTGGAATCCTCACCAGCCCTTTGAAGTAGGTTACTATGATTATACCCATTAAAATGGGATAATAGATAAGGCACACGGGACACAGAGATCAGTAACTCGCCTCTGGTCAAACTCTTCATATGCACTGGAGCTGGTATTCAAACCCAGGCAGTCTGATTCCAAGTCTGCCCTCTGGTCCTAGCAATAACGTTATAATGTGGGAAATTTCGATGTGCATATTCAGCTTTCAGGCTTCCTTCCTCCTTAACCTGATATTCCATCAGCTGCTGAGATCTGAAGAGTCTATTAGGGTCTCATATTTGTCCTCTTGTTTTTTTGTTCTCTCTAACTTCTTGTGCTGGTTTTAACACATGGCCTGAAACTTTTCAATGTTCCCCCTATTGAGAGGAGTCTGTGTCCCCTCGCCCTGAATCTTTTTTTTTTTTTTTTAACGAATTTCACTTTTATTTATTTTATTTTATTTTTTTTTGGCTGTGTTGGGTCTTCGTTTCTGTGCGAGGGCTTTCTCTAGTTGCGGCAAACGGGGGCCACTCTTCATCGCGGTGCGCGGGCCTCTCACTATCACCTCGCCTTGAATCTTAGTGGGCTTCTGACTACTTAGACCAATAGACCAAGGTGGAAGTGATGACATCAGATTTCTGAGGCTAGGTCATGAAAGGCCACTGTCCACTGGTACAGTAAGCCACCATGTAAGAAGTTTGACTTCCCCAAGGCTGCCGTGCAGGGAAGGCTGCACGCGGGCCTTCCACCAGCCTGGGCTGAGCCCAGCCTTCCAGTCTTCTCCACTGAGGTGCCAGATACATGAATGAAACACTCGTCTTGGAAGTGGCTCCTGCCACTCTAGCTCTTCCTGTCCCAGCCATCTGAGTCATCCCCCGTCTCCAGCAGAGGCCCCAGATAGGGAACAGAGATGAGCCATGCCCACGGTATAATAAAATGATCATTATCGTTTGCCACTGCGTTTGGAGTCATTTATTGCGCTGCGATAGATAACTGGAACACTCATCATGTCCCAGATCAGACTCACCCCTGCCTCCTATCTTCCCCCTCCCTTATTTCTGCCTTTAAGTTAATGGATCATAGGTTACCCAATGGGTCAGAAACTTTCATGTTCCATCTCTAGTTAGTCACCAAGTTCTATTTCATCCATCTGTTTCCTGTTTTCTATTTCCACTGCCTCTGCCTTACTTAACTCAGGACTTAGCACTCACTCATCTACAGGCAATGCTTTCTGAACTGACCTGCCTGCCTTTAACTTCTCATACCCCGTGCACTCTCTGCACTGTGGCCAGATTTGGTCTTTGCAGATTCACCTAAGCCTGAGCAGTCTCAGCCTTGCTGAAAACCCTCTAAAAGCTCCCCACGGCTGCCAGAAGGCCTTACGGGATCTTCACAGCCAGGCCGCCTCTCTCCAGCCACCCGGGCCCCAGCCCAATGCCCTGTGCTCACACCTGGAGCTACTCACTCTTTCCAGAATATGCCAGGCATGTTCATGCTTCTGTGCCTTTATCCACACTGTTCCCTCTGCCTGGACCGCCCACACCTTCACACCTCCCCCACGTCTGTAACATTTTTTTATTCTTCCAAGGCCTAGCTCAGATATCACCCTCTCTGAAGCGCCCCCTCAACCAACCCCCAGCAGAACAAACTGTTCCTTCCTGTACATCCCATTGTTTCCCAGTTTGCATGTCACTTTGTAGCACGTACTTGATGTTTGTTTGTCTCTACACTCTGCATCTCCAGGGCATACTGTGCAGCCTGCCTGGCATACAATATGTATGTATCAATGCTTCTAGGATATCTACTGCTGCTGCCCTAATTCAGAGAATAATCTCCACCCTGTCTTCTTAAAATATAGCCCCCAACAGACCACCTTCCCCTCAAAAATTTAGGTGGTTCTCCACCGAGTAGAGACAGAACTCCTTGGTATGGCATCTGTGACCTACACCTATGTCTATGGGCTGGAGGAGACTCAGTAAAATGGTCAAACAGTTCAAGTTGCCCAATAAGTTGGGTGGGTGGTGCCCACCTCTGGGCTGCTTCTGACCCTCTCTGCCCTTGTCTGTACCCAGATATTCTCCAGCATGGTCCTGACCTCAGTTTTTGAATTTCTGCTCATATATTTATCTTCCTAATAGTCTCTGTCTCTTGGACAACGTTTATCCTTCCATTCCTGTCATCGAGTCTCCACATCAAGTCTCAGGAATGCCCATGAGGTCATACTTAATTCTAGGTGCCAGACAGCAAGTTCACTTTCTTTATTACCCATTGCCTAGGCAATGGCATATAGACACCTGGCGTCAGAAGTATTGGTTTTTTTGCTTCCTGTCCAATTATCTTAACTTGTATTTTACTATGCAGCGTGCCTCCTGCAATGCTCTTTTTTTCTTATCCTCAATACTCTCCATAGTAACTGGTTTTACAGTCTTGTCTGAGCATTCATTGCTCTACACTGTAATTCTTACAGATGGGTTCCTAAAATGTTGAAAATGAATGTCTTTTCTTCTCCTCTTTTTTCTCATTGTATTATGAGATATTTCAAGCAATTATATACCCATGTACTGGGAGTCCTATTTAAAACAAGGTATTCTGAGTAATTAGATTTGCGTTATCTGGTTGAGGAATGATAGTTAATAATTGCTGGTACATTCACAGTTCCTTTGGTCATTGATGGGAGTTCAAGTAAAAAGAAAAACCATCTCAGGGCAAAAGAAGCATACGGATTTTAATATTTTAAGTAAAGACAAAATAATGCTTAGAGAACCAATAAACGTGCCCTAGGTTTCTCAGAGAATGACTAATTCCTTCCAGAATAACAGCATTGTTTGTTTCCATTTAAAGAACTTAAGCATCAACCAGCTCCCATTTTGGTCCCTTTAGAGGAATGTCATACACATTATTCTAAACGTATGCTAGAAAGGGAAAACTGGGATAGACCTGGCCTTAAATATAGTGGTCACTTTTCAAACACAGAGCACTTGACAGATTTCTAATTCTCTTTCTTTTCTTTTTACGTGGCAAATAAAGGCAGAATAAGCCAGTGCTAAATTTTGGCTCCAGAGCAAACGATGAAACGCGTACGTCAAGGCACCCTTTCCGTTTCCCATTTGCCTCCCTTACTCCATTCCCATACACGTTTACAGCAGCTTTCTACTCTGCATCATTTCTTTCCTGATCTGTGAAAAAACATTTCTTAATCGTACTGGAAAATCATTTTTTGAGGTTTTGCTTCTGCATATAATAGAATATCTAGTGAAGTATTAAGTAAATGCTAGTTATTGTTTTATGACATTAATTAGTCAGACTTTCAAGGCTTCTCCTTAAGGCTTTCCCTTACCTTATCAGCCTTTAAAAAATATCCAAAATGAGACCCCCAAACCCAGAAGCCAGAAGGAACAGATCAGATTTTTCTACAAAAGAATGTTAAATGTTAACATGGCCAAAAATATAGCTCTAATAAAGTTAAAAGATAAATGGAAGAGAGAAAATATTTGTAACATATAATGAAATATTAATATATTCCCTAATATATAAAGATCTAAAAAGTTCTATATAAAGAACTCATACAAATCAGTAAAATAAAGTCATTCAAATAAATAGGAAAATGGGCAAAGGACATGAACAGGAAATTCAAAGAAGAAATACAAAAAACTGGGAAAACAATGTCAAATAATTGTAAAATAAGAACAAGATACAAGTTTTCACCTGAGTTGGGCCAAAATTTAAGATTGTTTATATAAAGTGTTGGTAAGGATGAGGGGGGGAAAGGTACTTTACTATAAGGTTGTAGGAGTATAAATAGGTACAACTCTTTTGAAGGGCAATTTGACAAAATCAAAAGTGTAGATGCACATACAGTTTTACCCTACAATTTTATTCCTTGGTAGCTATCCTACAGAAATATCTATACAAGTTAACAGGAGCATATTTATAAGGATGCTTATTTACTATATTATTTTAGTTGCAAATCATTGAAGAAAACTTCAATGTTCTTCAATAGAGAGCTATTTAAATACATTATGGTACGTTGACACAATTGAATTCTCTAATGTACACCCAAAGCATGGGTTAGATCTCTAAGATATGTTGTGAACTGAACGAGTCACCAAACTATTTATACAGATAGTACGATCCAAATTTTTACCCAAAAATTTTCAAATCATGTAGATGAGTTTGTGTGTGTGTGTAGATAAAGCTCTGAAAGGATACACATCATTGTGATTATCCCAGGAAAGTTGGGATAAAGAGGCAACTCCCTTTTTAGCTTTATAATCTTGAATATTGTTTAGAATTTTTACAGTGACATGAGTCACTTTCTAATTTTTTTTTTTTTTTACAAAAATAATTGAAGAAGAGAAATAATATCCAAAGAAATCTTACCTATATTCCTGTCATGGGTATTGACCCACCAAGTTTGAGGTTCCCTAAGACCATATTTACCTTAAAATTTCAAGCTTACTTTATGGCTCCTTCTCTTGGCACTAGAGTAGAGGAATGATTTTACATTTGAGGCCTGGAGTTTTGTTTCTGAACCTCTTCCCAATTATTCTGAATTACTCATTCCCAGATACCTTATTCCCATGGAGGTAAATCTGACCTTTTGGGAAGGTTGCCTAGAACAGAACAGTGTACACACACTGGGACAATGGGCTGGCAGTGCTCAGAATCAGGAGTCATACAGAGTGAGTTAAAGAAAGCCAGCCAGATACCATGTTCCACAACTTGCTGTGAGCGTGGGTCCGCACACCTCACCAGCCAGGGCTGCCCTCTCTTGGCCATTAGCACTGAGGCCCAGGAAGAAGAGTATTCTGGAAAAAGCATTAGACACACTCCAGGGCTTCTGTCACGCTAAGCACAAGAAATTAGGCTTGGTTTTCCTGGAGGGCAAAGGCTCTACCTTTCAGGGTCACTGTCAAGCTCACACAAGAGTCTTTGTGCCACAATTTTGTGAAAGAACAAGTCTTTACTACTCAGCCCACCAACATTCCAACAGACTTTCTGTTTTTTCTGACTTCCCAACCAAGTCTCTATTGAGTGGCTGGCACTAGTGGGCTTACGGAAGCTATTCATTAGTCCTTGCAGATTGTTTATTTCATGACAACACCTGTATGGGTTCTGCCCAGTGGTGTGTTGGTGAATGTATAACAACCGGCTCCTGGAGAAACTATGCCCTGGTTGGTAATATTTACTGATTTCCATAGTGTGGCTATAATTCCCATGGCCAAACTCAAACTACCAACAAAATGTCACTGAATGTCAGTTGGAAAGCAGTGTACACAGCAGCATACTGTTATGCAGTATTTCTACCTCAAAGTGTAAAGTGTAATAAAATATTAGGAAGCACTGAGTTGTAAGAATGACATTTGTTTTAATAAAATTTATTTAATTGTAAGTTTATATAAATGTATTTCTAATAATGGCTGGGCTTAACAACAAGCTCACAAAATTCCTGAAAATTTAGCAACCGACGCTTGCAAGCCAGTACAAGAAGGCTCCAGCACACTCCTGAGACCACCACATTGCGAGATTTTATGCATATTCTTTCTCCTGGAAAACTCAGTCATTATTTCCTTAATGGGAGCTCAGATCTCCCAGTGTTTTGGACAATACATATGTCTGTTTATATGTAGACAGGAGGTGTTTGTACACTGATGTGTGTCTGTATTTGTGCCTTCTTGGGCTTGGTGTTGGGGCTGAATAGTGCAGTAGATGAAGAAAGGCATGGACATTGGAGTCAAATAGATCAGTGACTGCTCTGTGCCAATGTGCAATTTAATTAACCTTTAACTCTCAATTTAATAATATGTATTATCTATGGGATTGTTGGAAGAAGAAAGAGGAAAAGGAGGTAGAGAGTATACCTAAACACAGAGCAGGTGTGAGGTTTAAGGACTGACATTTGTAAAACACTTGGCACATAACAGGAGCTAAATACATGTCAATCCTTTTTCTCTTTAACAAGCATCTCCACGGATACCCAGGTAATTGCCCAGAGCACTTTAGGGAGACCTGCAGAGCCAGGCAGCCTCAGGACACAGACAGGCTGAACTTGACTCTCTTTTTCTTTTTACGTGATTTGAGAATCAGGCTGGGAGACACACTGACTTTATCATTCCGGTGCCTGGCAACAGTCCACAGTTTAATCCTGTCAATTAGGGTTGTCATTGTGGGACAGAAAGTTCTAGAGATAGAACTCTCCTGGCTTTGTGGTGATAATATTCCTCTGGGTCACCAAGGTTGGATAAACAGTGCTACTCATTCTTGAGAAAAATCTCAGCCTCACATGCTTTGTGGCTGCACAAGCTTATGCAGCATGCTAGGCCTGCACCTAGCCAAGCCTGAAAGCAGTTTAAAAAGTTTTTAAACAGGAAAACTATGTATTACAGCAATTTTAATTCTTCCTTAATGAATTGATCACATCAGATGCTTTATACATGCTAATGGATTTTTCTTTTAGAACATCAGAAATTCATTCTAAAATGTACTTGGGAAAATATGCAGGTGAAATTACCAAAAAAATTGTCTAGAAAGAAGAAATAAAGGAGTGCCCAGCTTTCCCCCAAAATAGAATATATTATAATTAACAATAAAGTTTGAATAACAACAAAATGCAGTAACACATCTAAAAACAGACTAAAGGGTATGCAATAACTCACAAAACAATACACAAAAAAGAGGTACTCAATGAAAGCAGAAAGCTGGAATGCCCTCCTCTTGCTCTGTCTATTCAAATCAACCCCCCTTTTCAAGTCCCAACCTGGTTGCCAAGGGCTCCAGTAAACCTTTTTGGACCCACATCTCCTGTATTCCTGCAGCTATAGAACTTGTTACTTCTACTGCCCAGTTTATACTTTCCTCTCATTCTGTATTGTTATTCTTTGTAGAGATTCAAATTGTTATATTTAACATCTGTTTTTGAGTGCAGAGAACATGTACTGTACTTTTATGTAAGCTTCGCATAACAGGCAATTCATTTCATGAATGAATACATGAACCAATCAAGCAACAAATGAATGAACATCTATGGATTTGGGTAAATCCGTAGCCCTCAGTTTCCTTGGCCTTACACAAGAAGATTACGTTGATTCAGCTGAAAAACCAGGCTTTTGCTATAAATGTGGTTTACTGGCCTCAGGCCACTGTGACCGACATCTCTGGAAAGTAGTCTGGCTGCTCCTAACAACCCGTCCTCATCCACCTGGATAATAAAATAGCCAGAAAAAGACCCCTGCTATTCATCTGAGATCTTATCCTTTGACTTCTATTTTCTTCTCTAGTTCCTATGTCCTCCAGGACAATGTTTTTCAATGTGTGGTTGTCTGATCAACTCATCCGATCACCTGTGGCCCTATTTAAATATGCTGATTTCTGGGTCCTGGGTTTGCAGGCTACTGGCTCAGATTCTTGTGGGTGAGGCAAGGCCTGCATCTCGCAGGTGGCTCGTATGTTACTCTAAAGTTTGAGACTCTCTTATTGACAAGAGAAGGAAGGGAAATAAATGTGCTGTCTCCCACATGCCAGATGCTTCCTTTGATTCTCGCAACACCACTAAAGGTAGATTTTAGCATTTCTTTTGGTGATGAATCTCAGACACTAATGTATTGATGAGACAAATTGCCAAAGGCCCCACAGTGAGTACTAAGGCTGGATTCCAAAGTCCATCTGACCCCGTGTCTTCAGTTCCTTCCATGACAACATACTGCCTACCCCACCCCCACCCAGGACACCTTCCATTTGCACACATTCAAGATCCCAGAGTCCAGCTATTTCCTATATTGACCCAAAATGACCTCTGAGATGCTACTCCACAGCTCATTTGCCATAAGAGATAAAAGCTCAAAAAGCTCCTCAGTTTAGTCCCAACCATCAGCACTGTTTATACATCCTGACCATGGCTTAGAGAGTACAATTCAATTCAGTTCAGCAGGTCATCGTTAGGCCTGCCAAGCACTGGAATCCAAAAGAAGCAGGATTCCACTAGGCCTTGCAGATATGAGGAGAGAAGACCTTGGCGGGGCGTGGAGCACCGCAGGAGGGTCAGAGCAGTCGTCACCAAGCCTGCCCCAACAGTGGTGGAGTATTGTGGGCAGCCTCTGAGATGGCCCCCAAATGTGGAATCCCCTTTCCCTGAATGTGGTCTGGGTTTAATGACTCACTTCTAACGAATAGAACACAGCAGAAGTGATGGGATGTCACCTCTGAGATTAGGTTATAAAAAGACTGCTGCCTCTATCCAGGGTATGAGAACGCAGGACCTGGTGAAGCAGAAGGAGGAATATAAACAATGTCCAGGTGTTTAGACTGAACACCTGAATGGATGTGGTGTCATTTACTGAGATGCTGAAGATTCGATTAAACTCAGCCATAAAAAAGAACGAAATAATGCCATTTGCAGCAACAAGGATGCAACTAGGGATTATCATACTAAGTGAAGTCAGAAAGAGAAAGACAAATATCATATGATATCACTTACACGTGGAATCTAAAATATGACACAAATGAACCTATTTATGAAACAGAAAGAGAATCACAGACTTAGAGAACAGCCTGGTGGTTGCCAAGGGGAAGGTGGTTGGGGGAGGGGTGGAGTGGGAGGTTGGGGTTAGCAGATGTAAGCTATCATATATAGAATGGATAAACAACAAGGTCCTACTGTAGAGCACAGGGAACTATATTCAATATCCTATGATAAACCATAATGGAAAAGGATATTAAAAAAAGAGTGTATATATATGTATAACTGAATCACTTTGCTGCACAGCAGTAATTAATACAACATTGTAAATCAGCTATACTTCAATATAAAATAAAAATTTAAAAAATCAGTTTAAGAAGGAAAATGTTCTTAATCATGATTTTGGATTTGGATGTGAAGTTTGAGGTGTCTGTGTGACATGCAAATAAAAATGTCTGCTAAGCAGGTCGGATTTAGATCTGGAGCTCAGAAAAGAAGTTTGGGCTTGAGTGTAAATTTGGGAGTTTTCAGAAGAAAAAGAAAGCTCCTGGGGAGTCCTCATCCACCTATGGATACTACATGGGACCATGTTCTTATACCCTCCCTCCCAACTGCAGCACCATGTGAACTGGGTGTGGGTCGTCCACACCTGCCCCCCCACCGAGACACACGATTACGCCCATGCCTCTGGGTGTAATCACCCCTATAGACGTGTGCTGCCATGGGAACGCGGGCACAGAATACGTAGCTGGTTCCCCTCTTTCCCTTATAGATATTTTCAAAACAGTGTTTCTTTGGTGATATCTTTTTTAGTCTCCTTGTTTCCCTGACTACAGATTGAGAACGATGAAAATCCTTTGGGTGCTTTTTAGTAGATCTTTCTCCACTGAGCACGGTGGCTGAATGACCGTATTCCTAGTCCTGATTCAGAGTCTATTGTACTAATCATTCACCTATTTGCAACCAAATCTCAGAATATGTTTGCATAAACCACCACGCTGCCCGAGAATTAAGGTGCTTCGATCTCAAGCTCCTCTCCTGCTTTCAAGGGCTGCTATTGCCCTTCCCTGCTCTGCCCAAACCCTCCTCTGCCACCTCTGGTCCAGGCCCAGGTGATATTTCTGACCTCTATGCCTTTGTTCATGTGAGGTTCTTTATATTTATCTATTTATTTATTTATGGCTGTGTTGGGTCTTCATTGCTGCGCACAGGCTTTCTCTAGTTGTGGCGAGTGGGGGCTACTCTTCGTTGCGGTGCATGGGCTTCTCATTGTGGTGGCTTCTCATTGCAGAGCACGGGCTCTAGGCACGTGGGCTTCAGTAGTTGTGGCATACGGGCTTCAGTAGTTGTGGCTCGGAGGCTCCAGAGCGCTGGCTCAGTAGTTGTGGCGCACGGGCTTAGTTGCTCCATGGCATGTGGGATCTCCCCGGACCAGGGCTTGAACCCATGTCCCCTGCATTGGCAGGTGGATTCTTAACCACTGCACCACCAGGGAAGCCCCTGTGAGGTTCTAATGTGAGTTTCTAATCCATTTCCTAACTATTGGGTTGGCCAAAAAGTTCATTTGGGTTTTTCCATAACATCTTTATGGAAGAACCCGAACGAACTTTTTGGCCAACCTAATAATTTCCTATGTTATTTTGAGCAAGTTGTTAAAACTCTCTCAGCCTGTTTCTTCCTTCGCCATAAAGAGGCTCCATTGATCCTTGGAGCTACCGTTTGCTGCCCTAAATATTTTATGCATGTTTTCTCAAATCCTCCTAATACCCGTTCAAAGGGATATAATTGTTCCCATTATACAGATGAAGAAACTGAGACTGAAAGGGACTAAGTAAATTGCCCGAAGATACACAACTACTGAGGAGCAAAGAAGGAATTAGAAGCTGTGAAAGGAAAACTTGTTTTCCTCTACTTTACTCATATCTGTGACCATTTGTGTGGGTTTTATCCCCACACCAATCAATTTTCCAACACAGCTGGGCATCGTGCAATTTGACCAGTTCTGAAACCATCCACCTGGAGTTAGCATTCAGTCCCACAAACTGCCCTCTTACTTCGGATACCAACTGCATGTCTCCAGTTATCACCTGCACTTCTGATTAACTGGCTATAAATTGGGGTTCTCATGACCCCCTCCTCGGGTTTGATAATTTGCTAGAATGGTTCAATAGAACTCAGGGAAACACTTACTTACATTTACCAGTTTATTATATTATAAATGAAATAGATGAATAGCCAGATCAAGAGATACAAAGAGTAAGGTCTGGAAGGGTCCCAAGCATAAGAGTTTCTGTCCCCGTGGAGTTGGGCAGCACCACCCTCCTAGTACATGGATGTGTTCACCAATCAGGAAGCTCTCTGAACCCCATACTTTAGGGACTTTTGTGGAGGCTTCTATCATATAGGCATGATTGGTGATTAACGCAACCTCTAGCCCTTCTCCCTTAACTGGAGGTTGTAAGGAATGAGGCTGAAAGTTGGTTCCCCTAGCAACCAATGCCTCATCCTTAGTGGCTTTCAAAAAAACACCACATTAAAATTAAAATAAGCTCAGGTGTGTTTGAAAGGGGCTTTTTATAAATAACAAAAGACACTCCTTTCACTTTTCTCTGCTCTCATCACTTAGGAAATTCCAAGGATTTCGGGAGCTCTGTGCTCTATATATATTTGGTCCACAAATTCTTCAATACTCCTCCTTTCAAGAATTGGAGCTTAATTCCTCTCCCCTTGAGTGTGGGTTGGACTGAGTGATTCTCTTTTAGTGAACAAATATAGCAAAAATGGCAGCATGAGACTCCTGCGACTAGATCATAACAAGCATTAGGGCTTCCTTTTTGTTCTCTCTCGGATCCCTGGCTCTGGGGGAAGCCAGCTGCCATGTTGTAAGAACACTCTGACAGCCCAATGGAAAGGTCCACATGGCAAGGAACTGAGACCTTCTGCCAACAGCCATGTGAGTAAGCTGTCCCGGAACAGGATCCTCCAACCTCATTCAAGTCTTCTGATGACTGCAGCCCAGCCGAATCTTGACTGCAGCCTCATGAGAGACCCAAAGCTAGAACCACCCAGGTAAGCTGCTCTAGAATTCCTGACCAATGAGATTATGAGTTGTTTTAAGCTGTTTAAGTTTGGAGCAATTTGTCACACAACAATAGATAACTAATAGACAAGCCTAGCTACAAAACATCCCAAGCAGTATTTCACACACACATCCTCCTTTTTCCTACTCACCTTCCTACTTTCTTTGTCCTTTTTCCTACATACTTTGAAGTGAATGATACTGAAGCTCTAGAAGGCCACAAGATGGAAGGAGCAAGGATCCCTGAGTCCCTTGGAGGAGAGGTAAACTCGAAAGTCATCCCTACCATGTTAAACCACAGGCTTGGGGCTTGTGTGTTACAGTAGCTAGCATTACTTATATCTGCGGATACACCCTCCTTTCTACTTCTCCTAGCATGTGTGGTTCTTTACCACCTATGATATAATTATGAGCATAAATGTCTTTTTTCCATTCTGGCCTACAAATTGCTTTCTTTTTTAAATGAATATCAAATGAGCAATTAGAAGATGCTTATGCTTGGTAGTATGTGCTTTGCCAGCATATCCCAACTAATTCTCACAATAGCCCTATAAAGTAGATTCTGTTATTATTCTGATTTTTCAGATGTTGACTCTGGGGCTGAGAGAGGTTAACTGACTTGCTCAAGATCACAGAGCCCAGAAGAGGCAAAGCGGACAAATGTTCGGATTGCCAAATTTGAACTCTTAGCCACTCTGATCTCCTCCCTCAGGGACCCCTGGATCTCACACTGTGCCCAACAAAGTCTGTTGCATACTGTTGTTGCTTAATTAATGTCTGCAGTTGCATGAGTAAGTCAATAAACAAATGGTAATATGTTAAGAGGGGAAATGTCATGAAAGTTCACAAATAATAAAAAACTCTGTTGTCCTGAAATATTTTGTTCCTCATACAAATGTCTCTTTTTACTTGTATGCCTCTGAACTTCAGGGTGTTAGTGGCTGGGACACATAAAGAGATTCATTCACTGGATGAAAAGTATGCTTTAGAGAATGATAAGAAATTCTTCGTAATGTCTACGTTTTCAGATAAAGAGCCACGAGTGCTTAGGACACCAAACACATTCAAGACTTTTCTGAAGAGCAGATTCATTAAGGAAAGCGGCTGAAATCCACAGGCACGTCTTAAGGAGAAGACAGCAACTACCGTACAGCTGGGCCCCCCTTTCACCAAAACCCGCGTCCATTCACGGACCTCAGAAGCAGGACAAAGTCCGGATTGTTCTCTCCAGGACAACTACGATAGTGCAGAGGAAGAGTGGGCGCCCTGTGTACTGAGGGAAAAGGCAGTAAATGAGCCCCTGGCACTGCCACAACAGGTCAGCCTTGACAAAGAAGGGACAGAGCTCTTCGCCAAAAATCCCATCTCGGCTAGCTCGCTCTCTGAGAGAAGACTTGATCAGATTTAAACTAAAACCAGCTAAATTTCCAAACTCTGCAGCCAGTGCACCATGAGAAAAAGAAGACTGTCCATTCTTAGGGAGGGTAAGTAAGTAATAAATAGTCTCAAACTCTTTTAATGAAAGCCAAGCTCAGGCCTTCCTTTCTGATTTGTTCGGAAGTGGCATTATCTTCAAGTCACCCCCCTGTTTCCATTACTAGTTGACACTTTTGTCTATTCCAATTCTCCCAAAGCAAAGCTTAAATTTTGCTACTGTAAACTTTTTTTTTCCCTGAAATGAAAAATCTTGAAAGTGGTGGGCTCTGGGAAGAGAAAGGGAGATGGGAACAGAAAGAGGGAGATATTTGTTTTCTGTTTTTACCTTCTGGTATTCCTTTCTTTATTGTATTAATTATTTATTTTATTAATGTCAGAGTTCATCAGAGTTAGGATTATGACCTTTTGGGTCTTCATTTTTCTATTACTTTGTTTCAAAAGAAGTCAAATATGCTTTCGTGTAAGTTTTGTAACCACAAATCTCTGCCCTAAAACAACACTTATTATTCCCATAAACAGAAGCCTTGATTCTCAGAGAAAAGTCCCTTCAGTGTGTGTTTCTTGCAGCAGAATGTTACAGAACACCTTCACTGAACAACAACAACAAAAAGTGGGTTATTGGGGTTTTCTGTCATTTTAGTATTGCTTAAGGTGGCATAAATATATATTACTCTTTAATATAGATTCATGGTTTCCAACCCAGGGTGATTTTTCCCCAGAGGACATTTGGTAATCTAGAAACTGTTTTTGTTGTCGTAACTAGGGAAGTGGGTCCTACTGGCAGCTGGTGGATAGAGGCCAGGGAAGCTGCTAATATCCCACAGTGCTCTGGACAGTCCTCACAACAGAGAACCATCTGGTCCAAAATGTCAATCGTGCCCAGGTTGAGAAACCCTGATATAGGTGTGATGACTCCACTGTTTAATATGTAGAAATTCACCCTAATGTTGTACTCACAGAATAACTGATTAGATTGGGGTGGGGAGGATGGTGATCTCCTGTTTGGATGACACACCAAGTGTGAGGTTGAGATTGACCAGAGTTAGGGGCAGCTGTTTGTGTCTGATCAAGGCACTCAATAAACACACATACAAGCCACTTGATAAATTCTTCAAAACAGAACTGAATCTATCCTTTATTCTTTATTCATTTATTTAACAAATATTTGTTGAATCTCTGCTATGCTATCAGGTAGACACAGCTTATAAGTGAAATCACACTCCAGCTAGGAGTGCATCTGTTCTTAATAAAAACTAGAAGTACCCAGGCCATGTCAAAATATTACAATCAAAATTTTGGCCAAGATATGTCTTTGAAGAACTGAAACGAAATGAGAATGAAACTGACATGCTTAAATATCTTATATATTAAACGTGCATACGATTAATTTCCAGCATGACTGATTTTGTCCTTCAGTCATTAAAAATAAACTCCTATTCCTTTAGAAAAGCCAGATCCTCAAAGGGCACCAATTCAGGGAGGCTAAAATAGGCTGAACAAGCCAAGTAAGAATTTAAGCCTGGGACATGGATGGCAGGAGCTTCTGGTACTTTCGCTTTGTATTTCTGACTGGTCCCCACCCTAACCAGTTGTCTTGGGACAGGCGGTGCTCCTGGACTTCCCTCCGCAGCTAGAATAGCCAGAAGGACATGACCGTGTGGTCCCAGGGGCTGGACTTGTCTCCTCACTCTGAATGGAGTCATTAGGAAAGTTCCTGAACTATCCCTCCCTAAGCAATCATAAATCCACACTTAATTCTCCCCCATCAAAGTAAGCCTCATAAAAATATTCTCCCTTAAAGAAACCCCAGCAGGATGAATTCTCTCAGAAGTCGTAATAGTTGTAGCATTATTGATCCACGAACAATTGAATTCTTTGAATTTGTGCCTAAGAACACAAAAGAAGACCCTATACTTTTTCACAAGTCCCTGTAGCATTTCTCATTCCAATAAAAGCAAGTTTCACTTTTTTTGTTAATTTAGCAAGAGCACCATTTCCAACCGAACTAACCACTTAATATAGTTTTTTTGTTTACTTACAATTCAGAAATTTTTTATAATAAAAAAAGAAATGCAGCTAAAAAGTATTAAGATCAGAAAAAATCTATTTGCAAAAAATATATTGCAAATACAATTTTATCCTATTTTTGATTACCATCAAGGAAAACTTTAAGTTAGAAGAGCAGCATCGACACCCATTCAACTGGGTCAAAACAATAGTTGACCCAGAGTTGGGTGAGCCCACCAAGCTGAGGGCAGAGCAGGTCCAGCCTGACCTCCCTGCTGGGCAGGAGTCTGAGTAGGATTCTCTCTGTCTCAGATCAGCCCGCCTGTGACTGTTCCTGATTAACCCTGCCTCCCACCCCCAGTGGATCTTAGCTTGGAGCCCAACTCTAGTTCTGTACACGACCAAAGCTCTGGTCAGGGTCTATAGCCTACTGTCATTCTCAAAGTTCAGGATGCCCTGGTCTGGCCTGGAAATAGCCCAGATTGTTTGGGACCATAGCAGTGGATGCTGGGTCCAGAATCAGCCAAGGAGTCCTGGATCAACCTCATAGCTACTCAAATCCAAGCATTTTGACTGGAACCAGAAAAAATATGGGGAATGCAGCAAACCATCTGTCTGGCTGCATTCAGCCCTCTGGGTCAGTCACAATAGGTGTTCAGAACCCCCAGCCCCGTGTAATCAATCAAAGACAGACAACTTCCACTAAGAACTAAAAACCTGGGCAGGCTGTCTGGCTTTAAATCATGCCTTGTGTCACTTTGGAACTATGGAATGAGTTAAACCTCAGCATGCTCCTTGACTTGTAACTCATTCCAGTTTCTCAAATGAGAACAAAGAAAACATCAGAATGTATCCATCAGCAGCACGATAGGCTCCACACTGGGCTAAGCACTGTATTTTCACCCCTAACTCAGAATTTCCTTTCACTTACAGATTTAATGCAAACCCTTTGTTTTGTTAAATGGTGGCACACGTATTTGTTTTTGTTTATTTACTGTGTGCTCAGAGGTGTCCTAAGTGCTTTATAAACATGAACATATTTATATGTATTTATATATGTACATGTACATTTATCATAAAATGTACATATCATGGGGTTGCATAAATTCCAGCAAAGGATGCACTTTTTTACGTTTTATTCGTGACTGAATTTATTTTTTAAATATTTTTAATTGCTGAAGCAATATGTGCTCATTTTAAGAAAGTAAAGATAAGAAAGTTTTATGAAGAAAAAGTGAAAAATCTTGTTGTCCCCTTCTAGATCCATCCTTCCGAGGTAACACCGATGGTTAGAGTGGGATAAGCCTTCCGAAAGGAGTACGAGAAAGAGCCTTTGAAGGAAACCCAAGTCTCAAAGCAAACAATTAGCATGAGATAAAGAATGACATTCTTTTAAGTTAAGAAAAGAACTAAGAGATGAAGTGGAACACAAGATAAAGGAAAATGCTCCCAGCATGGAAAGAGGCTCAATAGCGTAGCTGAGACGAATGGATAAAGAAGATGTGGTACATATATACAATGGAATATTACTCGGCCATAAAAAGGAACAAAATTGGGTCATTTGTAGAGACATGGGTGGCTCTAGAGACTGTCATACAGAGTGAAGTAAGTCAGAAAGAGAAAAACAAATATCGTATATTAACGCATATATGTGGAACCTAGAAAAATGGTACAGATGAACCAGTTTGCAGGGCAGAAATAGACACACATGTAGAGAATAAACATATGGACACCAAGGGGGGAAAGTGGCGGGGGGGTGGGGTGGTGGTGGGATGAATTGGGAGACTGGGATTGACATATATATACTAATATGTATAAAATGGATAACTAGTAAGAACCTGCTGTATAAAAAAATAAAATAAAATTCAAAAAAAAAGAATTTTTAAATTAACACTGTTGAGGGAGGACTAGTGAAGAATGGACCGTAAGTCAGCAGACCTGGGAGGTGGGTGGAGGGGACAATGTGACACTGCAGGCCTCCCATAATTGATCCGGGAGTTTCTAATGGTACAGAGAGAGAGCCTAGTAGTTCCTTTCAGCAGACATTTCCTTGCAAGAGTTTAGGCATGTGTCCTTTTCAAAACAGTCCAGTTACCCCAAGGAGCCCTGGGTTTGCATTTGAATAGTCTGGCAATGCAAAAAGGAAATCTTGTCCCTCTTCCCTGGAAAGAGGAATGCAATGGCCTAAGAGGCAAATCTGGAAAAGTTTGTCCACTGAGACCCAGCATCTCCCAAGAGCCTTCCTTCTCCCCTGTGACGTGTGCAGGAGGCATCTTGGCCTGACCCTCAAAAAGGCTTTGCAGCTGAGGGAAGTTCACAGGTGCCCTGGAGAATGGGATCTAAAGTGGTCAGAGCCAAAGAATCCTTTGGGGAACCAAAACATAGCACAACATAGTGGAGAGGATTTTGAGTCGAGGGATCAACTGGAAGATAGAGAAGGTAGCAATCAGGACAGAGAAACACTGTAAATCCTTCGGGGGTCACGATTGCAAACCTCAGAATAAAATGAAGGCTTCAGGCTCCAGGGACCACCCTTTCAGCTGCAAAAATGTTACAGACTGAGCATCTTTGTCTTTCAAGAAGACCAAAACAAAGATCAAATAATGGAGGGGGTGGGGAAGGAGAATACAGAACCCCCTAGCTCGCTGACCTTGACATTGCATGTGATTTGGAAGCTTTGTTGTATCACATAATAATCAGTCTCTTAGGCCTTTTAAAAATACATGTGTTAATAGTTATTCCATATCTGCATAGAGAACTCCTCTCCCCATAGCTAATTAATAATTCTTAATGAGGGCAGGTGTCTTTACTTTAACTTCAAAATGTTGGAAATACTCATGGGACGTGGTGAAGATGGTATTTGTCCAAGGCAATGGTTCAGCACCCTGGCTGCACGTTAGAATCACATGGAGAGTTTTAAAACACTGATTCCTGGAATCTACCCTCAGAGATTTAATTGTTCTGTGGCAAGGCCAGGTTACCTATATTATTTTTAGAACCTCCCCAGGTGATTTGAATGTGCAGGAAGCCATGAAAAACAGGTGTAGGATCATTGGGATCCTAAGCCCTTCTAAACAACGCTCCCCTTCCTATGAGGTACACAGAGAAAAAAACAAACCAAGTAACCCTTTACCAGCAGCTTGGGCCCCAAATCTCACTGCGGCACTGCAGTGAGCTGGGCTGGAGCTAGTGAAGAATGCTTTAGCACACACCTGAATAGCCAAAAGCCAAAGCCAGATGAAGAGCTAACTCTTGCTCTCCATCCCCACATCCAAACCCAAGCCTGAGTTGTTACCACTCCAACAAGAGGGACAGCCACATCCACCAGCAAGAAGCAAAATAAACACAACATATTTGCAACTCATATTTTCAATGAAGAAAGGATTCGTTTCTCGAAATAGAAGGAAATACAAATCAATAAGAAAAAGGCAACAACCCAATGGAAAAGTGAGCAACGGGTATACACAGCTAATAAAAGAGTAGCCTTGAAAAACTAATAAATATATGAAAAGGTCTTCAATCTCATTAGTAATCAGGGAAATGCCAATGATAATAACAAATGAGATCGATACCACTTTACACTTACCAGAATGACTAAAATCCAAACGTTTGGTAATACCAAAGGTTAGCAGGCATGTTGAGGAACAAGAACTCTGCTATATTACTTGTTGGGGTATAAATCTGCACAACTTAGAAGAGCAGTTTTTCAATATCTGCTAAATAATAATGTAGAAGATGCTCATACCCTTCAAGAAATCAATTTCCCTTTCAGGTATTTGCTGCTCAGACAGATAGAGAAGGAGATACAACATAAGGTGTCCATCGTAGCATTCTTTGTAATGTGAATAGGTTGGAAGGGTTAATACCCTCCAAGAGTGGAACAGACAACTGTGGTTTCATCACCATACGATGAAATAGTATACTCAGTTACAATGAATAAATAACATTTACGTATTCCAACACAGATTAATCTAAAAAGTAATGTTGAATGAAAAGTACAAGTTACACAAAGTAATTTTCAGTATGATACCCTTTATGCAAAGTATTAAAACACAGAAACAATAATATATCTACTCATGAACAAATATGTAGAAAGAGTATAAAAGCATGAGCAGGAAAAATGTGCATGAACAATAAATAAGAAAGTTATTACCTTTGGGGAGAGGGAATATCTCCTCACTTGAGATTGGCAAGGCATTTCAACTGCCACTAAGATGTTTCTCTTCTCTTCCTCCCTTCCTTCCTTCCTTCTATCCCTCCCTCCCTTCCTTCTCTCCCTCCCTCCCTTCTTCCTGCCTCCCTTCCTGCCTTCCTGCCTGCCTTTTCTTACTGTTGTTTTTTAATTTGAAACAGATGTGGCCAAATGTTAATTCAAAAACCTGGGTATAGGTAAATGTGTGCTGTTATAGTTTTATTTGTATCTTATTATACATTTGAAATATATAATAATTAACTTAAAATTTTTTTTCTTTCTTATTATTTTTCTTCTAATAATTAACTTTTTAAAAACTTTCTAAGGGGAAGATAAAGAAGCCATGAGCATCTCCTTCAATAGGAGTTTTGGTGTATTTACCCTCTCTTCCTTTAATGCTGAGATGGCAAAACAGCTGTGGTAAACAACCTGCTGCTGGCTGCCAGGACCCACTTGCTGATGGGGACGGAGACTTCAGGGCTCCCAGGTGACCCACTCCATAGCCACCCCACGAGGCTCTTGCTGCATCATCAATGTCCGTTCAGTAACTCCACTTTGGAACGTGGGAGAGATTTAATCTGACTTCTAGAGGGACGCACAAACCCTGGAACGAAGGACCCTCCTTACTTACATAATTGGTGTTTTATGAGGGGAAATTGACTTGTATTTAACCTACGTTTGATGTGTTTCAAATACCCTGGTCCCTACAAAGATCAGGTTATGAGTTATTGATGAGCAAGTTGAGGGCATATTGGGAGCAGCTGAGGTGTCAGTGCTGCAGAGCTTCTGATGGACAAGGAAACCGAGACTAGAGAAGCAGTGGGGCTTCGCAGAGCCTGCAGCTGTGCCACTGCTGGAGCCAAGGCCCCCGGGTCCATGACTCCCCTGCACAGTGCTCTGAGACCCCAGGCTGCCAAGGTGTCCTTTTTATGGACAGGTGAGACATCCTCAGAGGAGAAAACTAGAAAAAGTTGAAACTTCTTGCCTGTTTCTTTTTCTCTCCGTGGTGTTATTTTATTTCTACACTTAAAACTTACAGAAACCATGTGCTAAACGTTTTAGGTAAGCAGTTTATTTGAAGAGCCTTAAACTGAAGAAGGATATATAAGAAAGTGGCTTTATACATACTTCTATCATTGCTTTCAACCGTGTCCTGTCAAATCGTCCTTTCCATCACTTAGTGTCATTGTAGGCAGATTTGGTATCTCTCAGGTCACTTTTAGTTATTAAAATTTGTCCAAACTAATCTCATAAGGGATTCAAAGTTCTTCTCTCCTTCCCCAGGGTAGGTTTGGAGTGTGTGTGTGTTTGTGTGTGTGTATGTGTACGTATTGGGCCTGGGGGATAGGACTTGTCTCTGACACTGCCAGCCCCTTGCTTCTCAGGCCCTAGCTTACTTGTTGGGGGCTTTTGAGAGGGACAGGGGAAGCTTAAGAAACGTGCTTCTGTGGCTAGTGGTCCTCTGTTGGAGATGGGGGCTGCTGGTGTCACACTGTTTTGTTGTGAATCTCTCTGAAACTAGAGGCCTCTGGTAATTTCAGGGCCACCAAGAATCCATATGGTGCCTAAGCCAATGAGAAACAGGTGCCCCCAGGAAACCTTCTGGGGTGGTGGGAATGTTTCATTCCCACCATCTCTAAGGCAGCCACAGGAATAGTCCAGGCTCTTCAGTCAAGCCCTTCAAGTCCAAGGGTAGCACAGAGAGCAGATTGTTGGAGAACACCGGCTATACGTGCATGGATTTTCCGGGCTCCACTGCCATCCAAGCCCACAGAGGCATCAAGATGCCTTTCCTGATTCAGTGTAGCTGCCAGAAACAGGCTGAGTCCCTCTCACACTCAGAAAAGGCCTTGCTTTTACCCTGAGAGAAGTCTGCTCTAATCTGTTAAACTAAGGACTGGCCATTGAATCCTCATGAATAATTTATCAGCACCTGTATCAATGTTTTTTCAGTGAGGAGTTAGGAAAAGAGGGGAAGAACAATGGGCCTCATCCATCCAGGTGGTAAAGTCTAACGGGGAGAGAGGAAGTGTTCAAAGCCTTCATTCCGATAGCTATTTTGTTGTTTGGTTGTAGGCAGGAAGGACAAGAGTGGAGGGGAAGGAAGACGTGCCTGTTCTAATAAAAAAAACTTTTTTTAAGAAAGAAGTTCACCAGGAAGTTACCTCTGGAGAAAGGGTAATCCCCTCATCTGACCATGTCCACTCCCTACAGCCTTTACCTGTCCTGCTATCCACTGACTTAGTTTAATGAAGCCTTTAGGTAGTGAGTCTTTCTGAAGCTGCCTTGCGTTTTAGGCTCCTCCATACCAAGGGGGCTGTGAGCATTCGACTCGTGAAAGGAAGCTGTCCTTAAAGAGAGGGCCATCCATACCAAATGGCAGGTCTTTTGGCTCTTTGGACCTTGTTAGGGACCTTCCATTTGGGATGAAATGCACCACATTTTAATCCCTTTCAATTTAGAGACCTTAAGCAGTTAAGGCTCTGTTTCTTATGAGCTCTTATTTAAAATTCTGGTTTTAGTGTCAAAACTTTCAAACCTTAGAAGGGTCACTATATTTGTCTCTGGGTAGAAATTGATTTGAACTATATAGATCCTGAAATAATCCATGGAATACTTTGGTTAAGCACTACAATCCATATATTACTGTTATTTCAATATTTTTTATGTAACTGGGGTGTTCCATAATCAATACATGTTCTGTGCTCAAAAGATGTTTCCAGTTCACAGGGGTCAGAAGTTACAGAGCTCACAGTCAATATAAGTTGCACTTACACCTTCTAAGTGTAGAGGCCTAGCTTCTATCAAACATTAAAAGTAACATTCTGAAGGTAATGCAGGATATCCAGGGAGAGATTTTGTTTCTTTATAGGGTCAACAAGAGTCCTTTTTACCAATTAAAACATGTATTTCTTTATTTTTTTCCTCTTAGTTTAAATTTTCAAGACGTTAATTTCCCTTTCAAATGTGTAGTCATTATTTACATTTTATGTCATTCATGTTAGTTAAAATTCTCCTCCCCTTAAAATATTGTCAAATACAATACTCTCTGGATTTCTGTTCAAGTTGTGAGGAGCAACCTGGTGTGCAATTCAGGGAGGAGAGGATGAATCACAGTCATCTCAGACGAGAAGAGGACATGGATCTGAAATACTTATAACGTGGGCAGGTAAAGGATAAGTGCACTTGAGGGTGATTGTACGTATGCAATTAGCAGGATGATATATTAGCCTAATGATATATAGAAAAAGTGACAGTTACAAATAACATAAGCCTCTCTAGCTAAATATACGTCTTCCAAATGTCTCTAAAACATTTCAGAATGTCTGTCATTAGCAGTGATCACAGTGATGGTTTTAAAGAACTGCCACATCTCTTTGCACGAGTGGCTGGATGTGACTCAAGGCTGTAGTTTCCCATGAGAGAAAATTATGGGGTTGAAAAATGTGTGTGTGTGAGAGAGAGAGGCAGACAAGAATTCCAGGAACCCAATCACAAACCCACCATTGGGACCCCCAAGTTGCTAATACTGGCAGGTCACATATCATGGTGTATTACTTCACCTGACCCCTTAGGATGATTCAGCAGAGGCACCTTCTCTAGAGATATTGAGAACTGACCCAGGAGTGCTTATCAATAGGGAACTTTCCTTCAGCAGGAGTTTTAAAGCAGAGGAACTCCTTGGTTTTCTCTCCTGCACATCCCTGCTCCTCACTCAGAAAGAAGTCAGTGAAGACCTAAGTGTCCTTTCAGCTGGAGCTGTTATTGCTCTGGCTACTAGAGACCCCTCAAGGAAACTTCTTTTTCCCCTGGGGCAGTTCATATGCCTTTAGCACCCTTATTCTACTCAAGATGTCTATTAATTTTCTCTATATCTTTTTATATTTCGAAAAATTTATGCTGGGCTTTTAGTTTTTATATGCTCCGTCTCAGACTCTTTTTATCGTGTGATGTGAAAATGCTCACATTTTCCCACCATCAATTAATTGATCTGGCTACTTGACTGTAAAGCACCTTCAGTGTTCCATTCAGAAACACAAGCGAGATGCTAATATTTTTACAGTCTACCCAACTGCCTTTTTCTTCTCTGTGGTGAATGTGTATTGTGTCAGTTTAGCTAAGCTTGGACTACATTTCCCAGAATTCTCCTCCTTACACAGCTGGCTTGGGTCGGAAGAGAAATTTTGTTTGTGATTCAGAAGGCAGGCATGAAGTAGCCATATTCTTCTGTGCTCAGCAGGTTGATGCTGGTGTGGGGTGTGGACGTCCCTCACAGGTGTCATCGCGGATTTGCTGGTTCCACTGGTTGGTGTGGGGCAGAAGCCTGGCCCACAGCTCCTCCGGATCCCACTAAGTCTCCTGGGTCAACTTCTCTGACTCCAGGGCCAGGTCCACGCTTCTTTGTGGACCTATCCTGCAGGTCCCCTGTATCCTAGAGTTGGAGCCTTGTAGGTAGTTGAGAGTCCAATTCGAGGTCCAGCCATTCTCATGGTTTCTGCCTCACGCTCACATGTTCCAGTGTGTCTGTGCTTCCCTTACTTCACACCCGTATTTCCTTCCCGAACTTCAAGTTCTAGCAGGCCCGAAGTAAAGCCTCACAGAGACATTTTAACCAGCTTCCACAACTGAATAAAGTCAAATCCCTAAAATGAATCCCTTATTATTATGTCACCCCTAGTTGTTGTGCTTCTCTGATAAAACCTTGATGTATACACTAACTTTACTTGCTTGGGTGTATTTTGGCGAATAAAGGAAAGAGGACTTAGACTACAGCTCTTAAGGACAAGGTTACCTGTCCCTTAGTCTCACCTGGATGGGAAATCCCCAGTCACACTTAAACATTTCTATTTGGGTCAAACACCTGGAAGTTGAACCAACAGTGTCATCAGCTTCCATTCTAGTACTCAGAGCATTTTAAGGTTTTTGTCAGCAACTTTACTTTAGGTTCTCTGACATGAACAACCCCAGGATGGGTAAGTGGAGAACTGAGTGGCCAGGGTATGATCTTCACCTTTGGGAGTGTCCTGCTGCCAATCTTCCACTGAGGCTGGGCAGTTCAGGGCACCCTGAGGTCCTCTGACCTGCCCAGTCAGCCTCCCCACATTACAGGATGTGTTAAGAAGAGGACTTCTTAGGGAAAAAAGTAATCTTCTTGGGTAGCCAAGCAGTGAGAATTTATTTGACTCTTCTACATGGGTGGGTCTGTTGATTTTAAA